>NC_137673.1:1111504-1422234 GCF_963422515.1 Blennius ocellaris | reverse complement strand
ACAGTGTGTTAGTGTGTAACAGAGCGTGTTACAGAGTGTGTTAGTGTGTAACAGAGCGTGAGTGTGTAACACAGCATGTTACAGAGTGTGTTAGTGTGTAACAGAGCGTTAGTGTGTAACAGAGCATGTTACAGAGTGTGTTAGTGTGTAACAGAGTGTGTAACAGAGCACTTTACAGTGTATTACGGAGTGTTACAGAGTGTGTTAGTGTGTAACAGAGTGTGTAACAGTGTATTACGGAGTGTGTAACAGAGTGTTACAGAGTGTATTACGGAGTGTGTAACCGAGTGTATTACGGAGTGTGTAACAGAGTGTGTTAGTGTGCAACAGAGTGTGTTAGTGTGTAACAGAGTGTGTTAGTGTGTAACAGTGTGTTACAGAGTGTATTACAGAGTGTGCTACGGAGTGTGCAGCAGTGTGGCTGTACCCGCGGCCACAGACCCCCTGCAGTGTGCCAGTCTTCCACCGGAGCCGGCGAGGGTCCGGGTCAGTGCAGCTGGACCCGGGTCCTCACCCCGGGCCCCGGGTTTCTCTGGGACCGGGGGCGAGTGAGAAGCAGAGCTTGGAGAGGAAAAAAAAACCCTCAATGGACACGTCCGGCATTCCACCGGAGGGAAAAAAGAAGAAAAGCTCCTCTGCGTGACCTTTTATGGACATCAGTCCAACCAAACGCTGGCGTGTTTTGCGCGAGAGTGGCGGTTCCCACAGCCGGCAGCGAGGGATCGGCCTTCCTCTGACCCCAGAGGCCTGCTGAGGGCCTGACGACAGCTGTAGAGCAGACTGAGAAAACACCACCCAGACAGGAGGCTGATAGGACTCAAGTGGAGTCCATGTGGGAAAAAAAAACCAAAAAAAAAAAAAAAAACGGAGAGCGGCTCCCCTAAATCTTCCGGCCCGGGTTGGCTTTATGGGACCCTGGGAGAAGACGTGGGATTACAGAGGACGGGGCCGCCGGCGGGTTAGCTTGCGTAATCCCGCGAGCTCGTACCGGTTCTCGTCATCTCCGACGCATTGAAGTTTGTCGAGATTTCGAAAAACGCACGCTCGTCTTGGTTTGTCTTATTTGTTCGTCCAACATCTGGTCACAGGAGGAGGCGCGCGGGATCACACGTGCTTCCTACTGTGTTTTTGAACCAGTTCCCCTACAGGAAATAAAAAATGTAAAAAAAAAACACTCCCTCTTCTTCTCACACAGAGCCTTTTCATGCACTTGGGTCTGGGTTTTTTTTTTTAACGGTGTCCCAACGTCCCGGAAAACAACAAAAAAAACCCTGATTTTCTCGTTCTTTGTCTTTCCAGCTGTTACAAGTTGCCGTGCAGGAAGCCCAGGCGAGCGTGCCAGGCCGGGTTTTACTACAGCCACCAGGTGTGCCAGTGCATCCCCGACTACATGAGGCCGGAGTGGAAGTGACCCCCCCCCCGACCTCGGTGGCGGTGGGAGAAGAGGAGCCTCGGGCGAGATGACCGGGCCCCCCCCCCCCCCCGAGCTGCTTATTTACCATGTACCGACTTTATATATTAAAAAAAAACACACACAAAAAAACAGACTTTGTCAAAGAAGCGAGGGATCAGAGCTTCCCAGGGAGGACGGAGGAGCCACCCACATGGAGTCAACAAGGACATGGACGACTCCCCCTTACCCACCCTACCCCCCCCCCCCCCCCCCCCCACCCACCCTACCGAGGGGGACCGAATCCGGGCTGAGACGTGTCGGAGCAGGAAACCCGACCTGCCGCCGGAGCTCGCTGGGAAATGGAAAGTGGAATCAAGATAATAACAGAGCTACAAGTCTCGGCGCTCGTCAGAATATACAAGGAGCTCCAGGCGGCTTTGGCAGAGGAAATGTGGCGGAGCTATTTTAGAGGAGTCATGTGATAGGTTTTTTTTTTGCCCCGCTGCTCCCTAACAATGGCAGTAGGGGTGGGGGGGGGGGGGGGTGGGGGGGGGATTTTCTCTTTTCAGATCATCAAAGTTCGCAGCGTTTGATTGAATACAGTTATTATAATCCTCCAGTTTGTACTCGTCTCTCCTGCAAGTGAATCCAAATCACAGCTTTTGGCAACACTTGGGTTCCAGGTCTGCAACTTATTTAACTCTTGATACACTTATTTATACATGTTTGATTTTTTTTTTTTTTTTTCATATTTAAAAACAAATAATACAATCATATGATAATAAATCATTGTTCAAAAGAAAAGAAAAAAAATCCCACTGTATTTAAGTCATAATGCTATGGACCAATACATTGACATGTTTATCAATCGTGATTTTTTTTTTTTTTTTTTTTTTTTTATGGATCGTTTGAATGTAGAAAACCTTCAAAAGAGGATAATTTAACGTTTTTTTGTTGTTGTTGTTTTTGGCACCGTTAAGGCGATAAACATTCACAATGTCCAGACATTCTTGCGCGACGGACCACCAAGTTGGATTGTTATTACGGCGACTGTCAAAATACAAACCGCAGAGTTCCCAGGAGGATGTGGACTCGGGGAGTCACGACGTGGTCCGTCTGCCCGGCGTGTGCAAGAAGCAGCATTTCAGCAAAGTTGTGGTTGTTGAAAAGTTCCATTTCTCCCCCCTTCGTTTCCACGGAAGACGGAGCATTCTCACCCAAAGTGGACCAGCTATAAAGACAGATAGACAAGATGGAAACGTCTCCAGAGGATTGATGACGTGAACTCTGAGCAGCCACTTGTGTTGTATATTAGCACTGATCTGAGCTTTGAGGACATTTGAAGTATTGGATGAATGGATGAATGTGATCATTGCAGAATAAACACAACCACTGAATGACTTCCATTTGAAATAACTTTTGATTTTTTTGCCGTCATGGACGAAGTATATAATAAGCCACTATTTCTTCAAATATTTACAAAAGGTAGAAAAACAAAGATAAATAAATAGAACCTCCCAGTAAAACTAAACCTGGTGGAGGTCACGCCTGCTGCTTCAGAGTCAAAATGGATTAAACTTGAATATTTGTGAAGAAGTGATTGTTTTGCTGTGTTGTGGAGGTGAAGGTTGGAGGAGTGGTGCACACTGCCCTCTACTGGTGGCGCCTGGTGAGGACAGGCAGCGCACAAGTCTTCAGTGCATTTATTATTTACATTTTCAATCCTACAATTCCTACAAGTTCATCCACTTTTTCCAAAGCATTTCCTGCTGCTCTTTTTTTGAAGGAATAATAAAACAAGGGATAAGTGCTCATTTTCAGCAGAGCTATAATAATTAACAAAAAAACAAAAACAAACTCACCTGTGTGAACTGTGGCGAGCAGCAACAGCAGCTTCGACCTGCTTCCCCCCTTTCATGTTGCCAACAAGCCTCCATTTTGGAAATATGTAACGTTTTACCGCACAACTTGCAGTCCTGTGTCGTTTTTGACAAAAAATAACGAGTATTTGCGTGAAGCGGCAGCTCATTAGCACAGCGCAAGCTAATTTGACACCTGCGACTGTTTCCGGTGTTACGGCAAATATGGTGGGCGAACAAATCGGGTGACTTTTTCATTACGACGCATGCGCAGAAGCTAAAATCAGACGCATTTTCGATGGGGACGATTTTTGCCATGACACCAGGGGCACTTCTCGTATCCACTGAAATATCGCAACAGAGGGTAATTAATTGTATTAAAAAAATAATATCTACCCCGGTTAGGCATTATGGCATATGGATTTACATAACTTTCCAAGGTTTAAAGGTTTAAACAAAAACTGTAAGTCCAAACCTTTCCCAGTTCACTACTCACTTTTGAACCACTCGAATTGCAATTTAAAAATAAATAAAAAATACAAAAAACTATTGAATTTAGTCTGTTCTAAAACTTTAAAGGCACTCAGAAAAAAAACACCAACACCAGTCATGTTTAACATAATTTATATTTATTTTCTTTTGAACAAAATGTTAATAAATGTATTTGTTTTACGTCCAAAAAAGATCATGACTCGTGGGACGCATCTTTATAAATAATTTCATCCAAGTCTTTTGTAGAAAAAAAAGAAAGTAAATTAGCAAACTAAAGCATCTCTAGTATGACAATATGACAACTTTATCATAATTTTTTTTCTCTATATTTGAACCCTTTTCTCAATTCAAGCTGTTTTTTTTTTTAAATATATTTTTTTTCTCAAGACCTCTTTTTCTCATCTTTTTAACATCCAACTTAGTCCTACTCATCAACTCACACCACTGCTTTAGACAACGGAAAGAAGGCGGCCAAAGAATCGCAAAAAACAGACGAGTAAAAACCGAGGAGGCGAACGAAAAAAAAGAAAATAAATAAAAGGAAAAAAAAAAGAAACAGTGAGAATCCAACAGTGGGAGGAAGAGGAGGAGGAGGAAGAGGAGGAGGAGGTGGGGGTTGAGTGTGGGCTCCCATACCCTCAGGACATATTTACAACAGAACGGACGAAGGGGTGAAGTTAGGTTTGCACTGGTGATGTTTTGGTGGAAAAGGGGGCGGGTGCTGACCGGCACAGGACACGCCCACTCATTTCTCAAACCCCGCCCACTTGCTTATGAGAGGTTGGGTTTTTTTTTACGATCACATAAAAGACGGAAACTTTGCCAGGCTGAAGAGGGAGGGACTATTTATTGTGATTTTGTTCATTCAAACGGCATCAGGAGCTTCAAATATTTGAATGAAATCCCTGTCGCCTCAATTTAAGATATTAAAAGTTCACAATTTTTTCCCCACAATGTTGATTCATTTACCTTTATTCAATTTATACATTTACAAACATTCCTGAGAGCTAATGAGGATCCTCCGTCCTAAATCATGACATCTATAGTTCAGAAAGCGAGTGAATTAAATCCCCCATACTCAACATTTCCATGCGCTTCAGTCCATTTATTGTTTTCAGTTGTTTTTGAGAGATAAAACAAAGCGGCAGTGATGCTAAAATTGGATTCATTCCTTAATAAAAGAGCAAAAGAAACACAAAACAAGGTTTGTCGAGCCCTAAGTGGGCGTGTCTAGCAGATAAATGGGCGTGTCCTGCACCGCACGTCTTGACGGAGAACCGGCGGCGGTATCGCGCGACTTTGGGCCTCTCTATACACCCGGTCGGTGGATTAAAGAAACTTAACACAGCTTTCACTGGCGCTGACAATTTAGGAAGAAAACAAACAGGCCAACCCATAATTATCAAGCCTAATAATAATAATAATAATAATAATCGTCTGTGATGTGAAGCGAGGTGGAGTTGAAGCCGTTAACGAGGGAGGAGGGGGGGACGCCGCTGCATCGCGTTGTCAAAGTCGAGCCAATTTGGAGGCAAACTGATCATTAGAGACGGAACCCGGATAAACTGATTGAACCTCCTAAGCTTCACTTTTTGGTATGTCGGTAGTCGCTTGTGTTTTCTAGCGCCCTGCTTTGGAGAAACCGTCTTGTTCTTGATTAAAAAAAAAAAAAAAAAGTGGGGGGGGGGGGGTCATTCTAACCCCAGTGTGATATGCACTTTAGTAGCAGCAGCCATGCAGAAGAAGGAGGAACAAAAGAAAAGCGCATGGATCAGCCCTTGAAAAAACTCCTCGCACGCTAACGCAGCCCTTCGCTAGTCTGTGAACGACGGCGGTCGCTCGGCTGGACAGAGGGTGATTTTCAGAGTTTGGTTGATTGATTCGACTGACTGACTGACTGACTGAACGGCCGTGACGATCCCACACACCGGGCCCAGTTCGCCTGATCCTCGTTTCTTACGACGCCGGCTTGCGCCTTGCCTCGTCGGGTTCATGCAGCGGAGAGGCACTCGGGAGATCTGGGACCTCGATTATCTGCAAACGTCGGGGGCGATTCGGGTTCCGAAGACGACTGGGGTCACGACACCGAGGGGAGGCAACCGGTTGAGAGAGCCGAGGACGTTTCTCTTGTAGTTCCTCATCGAATGTGCGATAGGGACCACGAGGGGCGACTGCTGACTCTCGCATTTTTAGCCTTTCACTTCAACGTCCTACTTTGTTTTACTCGGCCAACCCACCGCGCCGTCGACCTTAAATATCGACGTGTCCAAAACATTGTAGGAGTAAAACAGTCAATCGCAGTCGATTTGGCTTCGCTTCAGGGTTGTCGTCCACACCGCCGCGCAAAACCCGACGCTTTGAGAAACCTGCGGACACTCGGGATCCGTCTGTGGCGACGGAACCGCCACGACTGCAGCGCCCTCGGTCTCAGAGCACTTAAGGTCCTAAGACATACCGTCGAACAGGTTCTGAGAGGAGGTCCAGGAGGACAAACACAAGCCGGACATAAGGGTACGTCTGGATGGATGGATGGATGGATGGATGGATGGATGGATGGATTTGGTAGCAGAAGATGCCTCTAAGTTGATATGTCAAAAACTTCCTGGCACAGAGTGCGTTGGAAATCGAAAGGTGACGACGATGCGCGCTCCATCCATGTCCGTTTCTCATTCACACACCAAAAACCCGGGAGGGAGGGAGGGAGGGAGGGAGGGATGGAGGGAGGGAGGGAGCAGAGGAGAGGAGAGGAGGGACAATATGCTAGAAAACATTTGGATGGAATAGAAACAATGAGCAGGTTTCAAGTGGCGAGAGGTCAGTTCTTTTCGGGGGGGAGGGAGGGTTGGTTTTCAAGCGTCTCGGCCCCGTCGGCGTCCCGTCCCAGCAGCCTCGGCTCCGGTGGAAAACCCCGCCCACTTCTCGTGGTCAGTTGGTTCAGCACGTCCAGGCCAGATGTGTCCCCGCCAGCCGTGTGCACTGTAAAAAGCCGCGACTCCTCTCGCTCTGGGTTCGACCCAAACCTTCACTCCTCGTTAGAAGCGCTCTCCTCTGGCGAGAAAATGGCCGCCACGCCCACCAACGTAGAATTGTGGGAGGCTGAAATGATGATGACAGTGTGTAGGAGGACGAGGGCCAGCAGGCAGATCTTCAGCCGCCCGCTGCACAGTCGCGGCGTGGCGGCGGAGGTGACCGAGGCCCCCTCGGGCTGGCAAGAAGAAGCAGTCCTTTTTAGCGTGCCGCCCGAAGGATTGTCCATTCTGGAGTCCCACCGGACGTCGCAGCACTCCGCCTCGCCGTCCGATGGGTGGTCTCCCAAAAGCCCTGCGAAAGAGAGCAACACCGGATTCGATTAGCTTGACCGTATATACGACGATGCTACCGGGGAAGGGGGAACCTTCCCGTCGCCCGAGAGCCTTCGGCGAATTCGGCGGCGTCTTTTGGCCCAAAACCCACTTCGATCTGTCGGAATCACGCGGAACCAAATCCCCGTGGCCACCGTCCTAACGAGGAGGCGGTGGAGGTGGATCGGGCACGGCGGCCGCCAAGAACCTTCAATCGCCGGCGATGGATGTGGCGTCGGACGGTAAAGAAGTAATAAATGCAACAGATGCGGAAAGACCAGGAGCGGTATGTCCGTTTTGGCGAAGGCCGTTTCATCCCCCCAGGCGCCAAACTCCCCCATGCAATTGCTGAGACGTGACGGTGCGAGTGCTGCAGTGCTCGAAACACGCCACTAGATGTCATCAGAAAGCCTTCAGGGAACACACACACACACACACCTGTGCAGATGAAGCTGGGGCTGCCTCCGTGGATCAGGTCGTCGTTGTCGGGCAGGATGAAGGGGCAGCTCTGCTGGACCTCCAGGCAGTACTGGTGGCACGGGACCTTCCTCTTGCAGGACCGCTGAGTGGTGGTGGGGAAGTACTGAGCGCAGAGCCACGGCTTGTAGGCCGTCTGAGGAGGGGGGGGAAAGAAATAAGAATAAAAGATCGCGTCAATAATTGTTCCCGTTTCCATGCAAAAAATGACTATTTGCATTCAAACTGCTTGCTCGGGCATCATTAACCAAATTCAGCGAGGCGTCCTCTTCTGCAAAACCGGTGGATTGCCTCCCCCGGGCGCGGCCAAAAACCAGTCACCAAAATGCAAGTCGTCATCCAAGTTCTATTTGCGAGGCGGGAGGTATTACCAAATGCACAGACTTGTGTGCATAAGGAGACAGATGGTGACGCGCAGGAGCCAAAGCCTCGGGCTCGGGAAGCTTAGCGAAACAAAACGAACCAAACCAGCCTGCGATCGCTGTGACGATTTCCTTTCCAAGTGCTTTTAAAAACGCCGGAGAACCGGATCCGGATCTGTGAACCCGGTGCCATGAAAGTCAGCATCGAAGGAGGTTTACCACGGGGTCAGAGGGCACAACGAGGCCACGACGGAACCAGAACACACCCGAAACCACTTAAAACGGCCGCGAAACAAGTAGAAACAGACAATCATAAGATGCTAAAACGACCGACGGCGAAAAACCAAGAGCACAACACAAAAACGTGCAAAAATGGTGACAGACTGGAATAAAACACAACAAAAAAATTGGAAAAAGCTGAAAAGAAATGGATAATAACTGCAAAATGACTGAAAAAAAATCAAAAACAAAACAGAAATCAACAAAGTGACACAGAACAATTACACAAAAAACACGAAACTTGTAAAACTTGAACAAAACAGCCATAAAGACACAAACAAAACTGCAAAAAAAAGCGAGAAAAAGTGAAAACGACTGGAACAAACGGATGAAACCTGCAAAATGACCATAAAAACAAAACAAAATGACTATTACAAACAATGAAAACTCATCAAAACAAATAATAGACACAGAACAAGTAAACAAAACGCCCCCCCCCCCCCCCACCTCAAAAAAAAAAATACCTGAAAACAACAACAATGTCATCGTCATCGTTTGTTTTGAGAGTTTCGGACCTCGGTGAGGTTTTAATGACTTCATGTCTGAAACTGAAGAAAACACATTAACTGCCCTCCTGGAGGGGGTAGGGTACATCCCCCCCCCCCTATGGGGGGGGTCTGATACGTTTCCTGTTTATGCCAACATACGGAGATAACAAACGCAGCACGGGCAATTAGAATAATTAGACTGATGTGATTATGGCGATGGGGACGATAATGATGAGGACAGCTATATTCTGCACACGTGTGGCGGCGCGGTGGGGGCATCTGGATTCACAACTGCCCCTGCTGGTGCTTTTCAGGCCACACAATCCTCCCTCAAATGCAGAAAGACCAAAAAAAAAGAAGGTCAGCGCCATTGATTTCAGAGATCTGACTCCACGTTCACCAGGTTACATGTTACAGATAAAGAGTTACACTGGTGGAGGTGGGGGGGGTGGAGGTTTACCCCGGGGGTACTTGTTTACTTCCCGCCGCCTGTCTGAGACGTGGCGGGTTGATGATTTTGCATAAATTCTCGTGGCAGTGAGATAATCCGCCGAGGGATGCCGCGGCGATCAAAGGAGAACCAAAACAATACGATGAGAAGGGAATCTGGGTCCTCCTGAAGATGTGTGCCGGCAGTTGCCACGGTAACAGCTTTTTCTGCTTTTCATTAGAGCTCGGTGGGTACTGCCCCGCTCGCGCTGGCTTTCCGTGTGTGTGTGTGTGTGTGTGTGTGTGTGTGTGTGTGTGTGTGTGTGTGTGTGTGCTCAGCGTGAAAAGGGAAGCAAGCGAGAGGAAATTGAGTTAGTGAGGAAGCAGACCTGCAGTCTGATTCAATCAGTCTAATGTGTGATCGGTGTGAACCTGAGGAGCTTCAGCAGGGTCCTGAAGCTGGAGGCCTGGGGGGGGGGGGGGGCGGGGGGGGGGGGGGGGGGGGAATCCCTCAAACTCAGCTTCAGTGGAGACAGGGGCAAGACAAAACTTTGTCACAATGCTTTAACTCCATGAAAATGGCCGGAAAAACACAACTTTTTCAAAACACTTTGAACTCCGTTGTCACGGAAACGAGAGGGCAAAAAAAAAAAGTACAATTTTGAGCCACAGCTCATTGGAAACGGTTCGAAATGCAACATTTTGAAAACGCTCCGAACTCCCATCTCCGTGTGAACAGGGGGAAATGCAACTTTTTGAAAAAAATGCTCCGTCTCTGTGGAAACCAAAATGTGTGCCTCTTCTGAAATGCTGCTAATGCACACTCGCATCACAACTGCTGTAACGAGTTGTTCTGCACATGCTCAGTAGAGGGCCAATCAGAACAATGGAGTTGTCACGACTCGCAGTCCAAATTCTCCTGTGACATAGTTTTATTTTATTCTTTTAATAACAATCCAACTTGGTCGTCTGTCCACCAGAATGTCCGCGTACAAAAATCGTTAATGTTCATAGCGGATATTGTGGCCCGACATGTTAACGACATCCTTATAAAGCTTCTGTCACTTCAGTGGAAATGGACATCGTTTTCAAAATGTTGCGGTGGAGACGGGAGACAATTCTGAAACAATGCATTTTCACTTGAAAACGAGGCCTTAAACAGATGTTCCCATGAGTGAAATCCAAGAAAGCCAATGTGATGGAATGCAGACAAACTTCACTGGGTGAAAGGTGAGTTTTCTTTATCTGAACACTGTTTTCAAAAACCTCCGGGACAAAACAGTCAGTGGAGACCAAATCAACAATTGTGTGTGTGTGTGTGTGGTTTTTTTTTTTAACCCTAGTTTCCACCTGTCCTGATAGAGGGCGCGTGAGGAATCCAGGCCCCATAATCTGCACACTCAGCACATTGCGGCGCTTAAAGGGACGGGGGCCTGGAAACAGAGCAGGTAGTGTGAGAGCCGTTTCCCTGATTTGTGCGAGTGGTAATGATCCGTGTCATTCAGCTCCTAACTGGGATCTCACTCTGCAGCTGACTCATGTGCTTTTTATAGCCGCCGCTGTCATTCCACTTTATGGCCGTGTGTGTGTGTGTGTGTGTGTGTGTGTGTGTTTGTGTGTGTGTGTGTGTGTCCCGCTGGGAGTGTTGATACTTCACAGCGTGTCGAGTTAAAAGTTTTTACATACGCCGGAGCTTCAGCCAACCACAGCCGATAGCCTCACTACTGTGCGAACCCGGAAGCTCGTTAGCATGTCGGAGGGCGGGTTTACGTGATGCACCTGAACGCATCACTGATACCCGTCGGCTCCTTACAGTTAAAACTGGACCTACGACATCGCGGCTGGCTGCCGTCGCAACCAAACTTTTCTCCTTGTTCTTATGGGAGTAAAGGGGCCTTTACACAACGACGGCAGAAGCACTAAAACACAAGGCAATATTTATCACAGCCGCGCGATAAATATTCTGTGTGCGTGCACAGAAGCAGCAAGAAGACCGAGTCCAAGCGTTTCCAGAAAGTCTTGTGTGCCCCCCCCAACCCCTCCGAAGGCGGAGTCCGAATGTTGTGAAAAAGTTCCACCTCGGGAGGTGTTCGACAAAAGTTTCCAGTGGCTTTGAGTGGCTAGGCTAGTTAGCTCGCGGCTAACGGGCAGCCTCACTGCTTCTCCCTCACGTTTGCCCGCATCTTTCTGCGTCCGCTTCTTCCGATTCAAGCGGTTGGCCTTGTTTGTTTACTACCCAGCATGCACTGCGCACTGCGTCACGTCCTCCCACCGCCGCCCTCCAAAAAGACTGTTTGTAAACGAAGCGGCACAGAGGTTTTCAAGAGGACGAGGCTCAGAGACACCGATCTGGACCGGACGGAACATGAGCACGCCCTTTGTTACCAAGAGTTTTAAAAAAACAACACATTTTTCAATTAAGTCGAGCCTCCTGGAAAGAAACTGAATTGTCGGTTTCTTGACAATTCACACAGCATAAGACAAACACTCCCCTGCGCTCACAAGAGGAATTCAAGGTGGCCGCCTCGGGCCACTGACGCAACCCCGGGATAATCCAGCAGGACGGACGGTCTTTCCCCGGTGAAGAAAATGAGCCTCCATCAAATTAGGTTTGTAATTCCAGTGCAACCTTCACGTCACACAGACTTTGCAGAGCTCAAAACACATTTGACCGGCATCCTGTTTGCGCTGTGCGACGTACGGTGGGACACTCCGATCGTACTGTACACGGCCGTGCCGATTTCTCCGAAGTAAACAGGTGCGACACAACAAATGCTTCAAGGTACAGGCGGTCGACAACACGACTCCATTAATGAGCCGTCAATTATATCGACAGGCTTCCAGAAACCCTGACGCTCTTCAGCAAAACCGCCCTGCTTGGGGGGGTGCAAGGCATTATGGGTCGCCTGACCACAAGACCTTCCTGATCCCACGGTCGCCCGACTGTATCTACGCCTCGGGATGTGGCGTCAACGTCTCTGAAGCGCGTTGAGATCATTTCTTGGAAATCGAGAGTGGGGAAAGTGGATGCAGGGAGTGTTTTCCGCCGCGGAGGCGCGGGGCGAATTCCCGGCCGACAGCGAGGTTCCCGGGCTTCCCCTCCTTGTGGCTTCAGGGATACGTCAAGTCCACACGGCAAGCCTTCGAGTGAAAAACAACAGTCCATCTACGCGACCCGAAAACACGGCTGTTTGAAAACGATTTTAAATTGGGAACGGACGAGAGGCGCTAAACAAGACGAACACTTTCGTCTGAGTCTCTCTTCTTTTCTTTTGTATGAAGAAGCTGAACGATTGCAGGGCAGAGAGGGGAAGATGATGTAACATCACTGCAGCAAAAACGCTCAATGAAAACCAGTTTATCCTTTCCCTCTACACCAGTCCGGACCCTGGGGGGGGGTCTCTATGCACTAAGGACGCGTTCACATTCCCGTTTGATCCAGACCAGAGTTCTGTTCAGGGGCACACAGTTTCGTTCGGGTGACTGGAACACGGCCACGAACTTTGCGTAGCGCAATGCCTTCTGGGTAGTAAACCAACAGTCGAAGCAGAAGAATTAGACGCAGAAAGAAAACAAATCTTGTCGAGTGGTGAGGAAGACTCTCATTGATATCTTGTGTGAAGACTATATATCACGGTTGTTTGTGGCTACCCATTAGCCACGAGCTAACTGGCCTAGCCACCAGGGGCTAAAGCGGACCTTCACTTCCTGTCTGGTCAGTGTCTGTTTCAGGTCTGTTACTGGACTTAAATGAAGGGGTGGAAAATTCTCGGCTCGCGGTCCCGCGGTCACAAAGCCCTCGACTACCCCGACGTGAAAGCCCCCCCCCCCACGGCGGAAACCGTCTCAGACCGTCAAACGAAACTCCGCACGGCGACGAGTCATCGAACATCATCCTCAATCATCCTAATGGGGAGCTTAGCGGAGACTCACATGGGACCAGAACGTATACTTGCCTGTCGTTGTTTTTGTTTTTTTTTAAAACGGGGGGGTTGAAGAGAATCGAAGCAAAGCCCGACAATCCCGTAAAAGAGCAGAGGGAAGACGACCTGCAATAATGTGAAGGGTACCCCCCCCCCCCTCCCCACACTCCTCCTCGTTTCTTCTTCTTCTGCATGACTTTAATATGCATTCAGGCTTATATCCGTCCCCGTAGAAATAATCCATTTAAAGAGCAATGCAGACAACGGGACTGTTAGACTAATTGATGCTGTGAATGGAGGTATTAGTCTGACCCTTAGGTGTTAGGAAGCACATCCTGCTGCAAAACATCTTCATATTCTCACAAACTAATGAAGGTTTTTAATATAATTAAACCCCCCCCCCCCCCACTATTGCTTAAAACGGATCCGTTTCCAGGGAGGATCGCACAATAACATAACTCTACATTATGTTCAGACCAAACAGCAGCTGTAGAGAAATGCATACGCGGGAGTTATTTATAAACACAATCCTCTTAATCAAGACTTTTGTCCGTGTGTTTAATCAGATTTATAACGACTACGAGCACTGAAAACATCAATCCCCCCCCCCCCCCCCCATTGGTGGACCCAATGTTGGACGACAAGGCCTGTAAACAAAACCGCTCCGATTCAGGGAGGGAAACAAAAAACAACAACAAAACTATTAGTTTATTGCGTTCTTTACCAGAGAGGTTGATTAAGCTAACGTGTGGCGAGTCGGTAGTAAACCTCTGGTGAGTGGCGTTGATTGACGACGTGAGTGTATGTCGGGGGAAACGACTTCGCACGTCGCCTCTAATTGAAATGTCACAGTGACGAGATCCGTTTAGCTTGGGGGGTGGAGGGGGGGTTAACCCCTTCCCCACCCGGTGGCGGCGCTCCGCTCCCCGCCACTGATCTGACTCTGCTCCCTGGACGCTCCGCTGTGAAAACAATATGGAAGCACTGCAGCAGCGTGCCTCCTCCTCCCCCCCTCCCTCCCTCCCTCTCTCTCTCTCCTCCTCCTCCCCCCCTCCCTCCCTCTCTCTCTCCTCCTCCCTCCCTCCCTCTTTAGCATTCAGCTCGGGCATCTGCCCATTCATAAAAGCGGCTACTGTCGTGGAGTGGGCCGGGCATCTCGGAGGGACGGGAGGAGGAGGAGGAGGAGGAGGAGGAGGAGTGAAAAAAAAAAAAAAAGAAACCTCTTCCAAGGTCAGCGTTCACAATCACCGCAGGAAGGCGCAATGGCGGAAACCACCGGAAACCACAGCCGAGCGTGCGGCGCGAGACAGACCGGCAATACGCCGCAGCGGGACGGTGGTGAACGGCTCGGGGGGGGGGGGAAGAGGGGGGGGGGGGTCTCACATGAATATTAAATCAGAGGCTGACAAAGGCTGATCACCAGGACATTCAGATCAGATAAAGCACATTAGGGCTGAGCGGGAGTGACTGACTTGTGGGAGGAGCTTATCAACACACACACACACACACACACACACACGCACACGCACACACCTGACGTGACGGATCTGCTGTGATGGAAGGATCCTGTCGTTCTTCACACAAACATTAATCATCCGCAGCCAGTGTGATTATTCGTCCCCCCCCCCCGTCTTTGATTGCAGACGCAAAAAAAAAAAAAAATCCTCATTGAGAACATCCATCAGAAACTATTCAGAGTGGGATCCGTGTGTCTTTTGGTGCCGTTACGACGCAGATTTGAAGGAAGAAAAAAAAACATTTTTTTTTTAAATGACCTTTAAAGTTTGTACTATTTCTATTCCACTTGACACAATAAAAGTTATTTTCTTCAAAGTCCTGGAGCAAATTCAGTGACTAAAGCAAAGAAACCCCTGACACCGGTGACATCAAGTTTTGTTATCACCGTGACTGTCAAAATAAAAGCGCCCAAGTCCCGGGAGAGTCTCCCACTGAGCATGTGCAGAAGAAGTGTTTACTACTGTCGTGGCACACAGTTTGACATTTTCCCTGGAAAACGTGAAGCGAAACCCGTCGTTTCAGTTACAGTATAATGTCTTTGAGCTCTTGGCTTGTTTCCAGTTTCATCAAGCTGATCCCCCCCCCCCCACCCCCGCCCCCGCCCCCCCCCCACACACATTGTGAACTGAGCTGATGTTTTGCTGAGACGAGAGGAAAAGACTCCCCCTTCCATTCGTTCCGTCTGAGACGGGGATTAGCTTTAGATCCTTTGCTTATTCGCCATGTGGATAGTACGACCACATAAATGCAATAATACAGATGATTTACAAACATTTGCATTAACTCCAAAAAGGCAAGGCGTTAAAGTGACTCGACACTGCCGACTTCTCTGGTTTTTCTGTTCCTACATAAAGTTTGGGGTATTTTTTGGGGGGGTTTGTCGATGATTGTTTGACATATTTGAAGTCATATTTGACAAATTTCGCATCTCGAAATGACTTTCTCGCCTTTACGAACTCCAATTCTTGCGGGGGATTGTTGTTATTTTCTGTTTGAACAAGTTTCCCCATCTCTTTCCCCCCGGAATTTAACATTCGGCCCAAAATAAGACACACAAAAGACTCCCGGGATTTGAATTCCAAATAAGACTCAATTCCGCATATACACCGAATGAGACAAAACAACCAACTCCAGGTGGACAAATGAAACTGAAGAAGGGAACAAACAGTGGTTTAACGTCTGGAGACACAAAATGCCAATTAAATCTTAATGGCACTGTGGCAATGTGAGGCTTCTTTAAGTTGTGGGACTTTGGCGGCCGCCATTGTTGTTATTGTCCATCAGCTGGTTCCGTTGCAAGTCAAGGCATTTAAAGGGACACGTTTGCAGGGAGCCATTAACTCACCACCGGTGCCACAGTCACACTGCTCTGGGTGACATATGTGTGTGCCTGAAGTAATGTGATCATCAGGAGAGAGGGAGGGGGAGAGGGGGAGAGGGGGAGAGAGGGAGAGAGACAGAGAGAGAGAGAGAGAGAGAGAGAGAGAGAGAGAGAGAGGTTCTACTCAGCTCTGATAAATCACTGTTTTCCCTCCGACTGTCGAGCAACGAGCCCAAGAGCAGCAGCAGATGAAAATATGGAGTCGTGGGGAGGAAAGCAAAATGTGGAGGATGAGCAGCGGACCCGGGGCCAGTCAGGGCCAGTCAGAGCCAATCAGGGCCAGTCAGGGCCAGTCAGAGCCAGTCAGAGCCAATCAGAGCCAGTCAGAGCCAATCAGAGCCAGTCAGAGCCAGTCAGAGCCAATCAGGGCCAGTCAGAGCCAGTCAGAGCCAATCAGGGCCAGCCAGGGCCAGTCAGAGCCAGTCAGGGCCAATCAGGGCCAATCAGGGCCAATCAGGGCCAGTCAGAGCCAATCAGGGCCAGCCAGGGCCAGTCAGAGCCAGTCAGGGCCAGTCAGAGCCAGTCAGAGCCAATCAGAGCCAATCAGAGCCAATCAGCGCCAGTCAGGGCCAATCAGGGCCAATCAGGGCCAGTCAGGGCCAGTCAGGGCCAGTCAGAGCCAGTCAGAGCCAATCAGAGCCAATCAGGGCCAGTCAGAGCCAGTCAGGGCCAGTCAGAGCCAGTCAGAGCCAGTCAGAGCCAATCAGAGCCAATCAGGGCCAGTCAGAGCCAGTCAGGGCCAGTCAGGGCCAGTCAGAGCCAATCAGAGCCAGTCAGGGCCAATCAGAGCCAGTCAGGGCCAATCAGGGCCAGTCAGAGCCAATCAGGGCTAATCAGGGCCAATCAGGACCACATTGCTAACTGTAGTTTCTGGTCCTTCAGAAGTTGGAGTTTGTTTTTTTAATCGATCCAGCAAAATTTCCGCCTCTTTCCAGTTCATTCCAGTAAAGTTTGTGTCACTGTGGGCATATTGCATCTTTTTTTTGTTTGTTTTTTTCATTTTTAACCATATATTAAACCATATTCTTCATGATGTCCTGGATTTACTTGCTCACTTTGTTGGACGACTTCACATCTGCTCATTTCACATCGCCTCGTTTTCACATGGGTTCTAAACGCCTGAGGAAACGTCCGGCGGTCCTCTGAGGAGACACACCACCACCAGGAACCAGGGAGAAAACCACTTCAAAACCAGACCCGATGGATTAAACACAAGCTGGATTCCTCTTCCAACCACCACATTCATTGATAAAAATATAAAAATAAATACATAAAGATGGCGGACAGCTGTAGCCTGTATCTTGTTCCCTACATACTGGAGCCTGATTTCTTTTGGAAGTCCCAGAAAATTAAAAAAAATAAATAAATAACCAACATTTGTTGAGAAGACGGAACTGGAGCAGCTGCAGCGCCTCGGATTGTGTTGTGTTTGTGTACAACATTCAGAAAGTGCCAGGATTAAGACAACGAGGCGCTAAACGAGTGTTTGTTTCTCCTTGGTTTTCACTACCCCCCCCCTCTCCCCCCCAGGTGAGCAGCCCAGCGGTGAGCAAACAGACGCCGGAGGAGTCTTCCGGAACATTAGGCCGGGGAAACCACCTCTTGACTTTAATGAAACGCTCTCCATGTGGAGTGCGGCGGCCATGATGAACACCTGGCGGCTCCCACACGTGTTTGCACAAGCCTGCAGACCCTTTCCGGCTCATTACCGGCCCCGGACCAGGGCAACGCCAACTGCCCCCCCCCCACCCCACCCCACCCCACCCCCAGCCAGGGGCAGGGAGCAGGGGAGGGGCAGGATGAGGAGATGAATGAGCCGGGAGTCTCCTTGAATCTGTCATCCGTCTCCATGGCGACAGGAGGAGGAGGAGGAGGAAGACCTATACTGGCACGTATCAGGGCCCAGATCAACAGATGTCCACCACACATTCCCCCATTTGTAACACCCCCCCCCCCTCTACTTGTAGCCATCCTCCTTCTCCTTGTAGCCACCTACCTCTACCTTGTAGCCACCCTCTCTCTCTTGTAGTGCCCCTAGACCTTGTAAACCCTCCCTCTTCCCCTTCTCTTCTTGTAGACCCCTCACCTGCTCCTTGTAGCCAGCCCTTCCTCCTTGTAGCCCCCATCTCTCCTTGTATCTCCCCTTCTCTAGCCCTTAACTTGTTCCTTGTAGCCATCTCCTCCCATTTGTATCCAACCCCTATGCCTTGTAGCCCCTACTTGTAGCCATCCCTTGCTCCTTGTAACCCTTTCCTCTCCTTATAGCGCCCCCCTCTTGATTGTAGCCATCCCTTGTTCGTAGCCCTTTCCTCCCATTGAAGCGCCCCTCCGCCTTGTAGCCACTGCTTCCTACTTGTAGCCACCCCCTCTTTCTTGTAGCCAGCCCTTCCTCCTTGTAGCCCCATCCTCCCCTTACATCCCCCCTTCAGGACTTGTATCCCCCTGACTCGCTCCTATTTGTAGCCAACCCCAATGTCTTGTAGTCCCCTTACTTGTAGCCATCCCTTGCTCCTTGTAACCCCTTCCTCTCCTTGTAACCAGCCCCTCTTTTTCGCCTCCCCCCCCTTCTAGCCATCCCTTGCTTCTTGTAACCCCTTCCTCTCCTTGTAGCACCCCTCCTCCTTGTAGCCACCCCCTCTTTCTTACACCCCCCTCCTCCCTCCCTCCTACCCCCCTCCTCTCCTTGTAGCCATCCCTTGCTCCTCGTAACCCCTTCCTCTCCTTGTAGCACCCCTCCTCCTTGTAGCCACCCCTCTTTCTCCCCCCCCCCCCCCTCCCTCCCTCCTACCCCCCTCCTCTCCTTGTAGCCTACCTTGCAGCGCTCCATACACGTCCTCACGGAGAAAGCCGCCGGCTCGTACTTCTGCGCGAGCAGCTCGAAGTCCTCGTACTTCTCCTGCGCGTGCTGGTCGTAGCGCTGGTACGCCTGCACGCACAGGCTGCAGCGGCTCGTGTCGCCGTCGCCGCCGCCGCCGCCGCCCAGCACGTCCAGGCTGCAGTTCAGGTTGTCCGGACTCGTGGAGCCGCTGAACAGGTCCAGCAGGGAGTAGGAGTTACAAAAGGAAAGGTACAAATCGCTCATGTTGACCGGCCGCGTCCCCTCCTGGTCGGAAGAGAGGCCCGCGCACAGGCGGTCGGCATCCGCGAGCGCGAGGCAGTCTGTGGATAAACTGTCCTGGTGGCAAGTTTCCAGCCGCCACCAGTGTTCGCTGGAGTTTCCTATAAAAATATTCGCGTGTGGGTTTCCTCTGAGGCTGCTGTGTGCTGGGCTGGTCTGTGGGGAGGGGGGGCGGGCCGGGGAGAACTTGTCCCGGGTCCGGGCCAGCAGCGTGGCCTCGGCGCAGAACCACAGGTGATCAGAGAGGAGGACGGTGAGGAACAGGAGCGAGGCCAAGGACAGCCGCCATCTCTGCGCCCTCTCGGAGTCGGTGAATGGCTTCTGGGTGTCGCGGGGGGGCTCGAGCCAGATTCGGAAGCCGTCGTCGTCTTCTTGCTGCCAACACGTCCCAGCACCCCTGGTCATATTTTGGGAACCGGCCGACTCCACCGTGGGGGCTCCTCTGCCGCAACGGTCATCGACGTGGGCTCCGCTGGAGCGTCGGGCGGCTGGTCGGTGCCTTCAGCGGTAATTCCCATCAAGGTGGGAAATCAGACGGGCCGCATCCTCCATGGCTGTCCTCCTCCCCGCCGCGCCGCGCCGCGCCGCGCCGCTCCTCTGCGCAGCCTCGACTCCCGTTACTGAAGCGTCTCCCCCGGCCCCGGTGCGGTGGGGCCCCGCATGGCTGTGCGGCGGTGCGGCGGTGCGTCGGTGGCTGCGCTCAGTGGCCTGCGGTCGGTTGGCGGACCTCGTTCTCTTCACCTCGCCGTCTTCATCCCGCTGCCGTTGTCAAGGTGCCGCCATGTTCGCCCGGAGACGGTGTGCGAGTGCGCGGCAAGCTGAGCGAAGTTCGCGGCGAACACGGACGGCACGTCCGGCAAGGCCCTCCACAATAAAACTCTCCAAGCGCCTCCTGTTGTTTTTATTATCTTCATCATATTATTAGTGTCATCATTAAATTAGATAAAGCTTTATTAGTCCCACAAATTAGAAATAGCTGATCGTCATTATTACTATGATTATTTATTATTGGCATTATTTTATTTAATTATTAGATATGTATTGCTATTACCAACATTATTGATGTTATTACCATTGGCATAATTGTCATTGTTATTTTCATTTCGTTATCATTGCTATCATTACCATTATTAGTGTTATTTTTCTTATTATTTTAAGTTCTGTTCTTGTGGTTGAACCAAATTATTCAAGGACCAAGTGGGCATCAGTCCAAATTATATATAATTTTTGAGAAAGTAAATAAAATAAACTATTAGTTCTGTAAGCCAAAGAAACATTCAAATACGATAATTAGTTGTCATACTTAACAAATAAATATGCCAACATTGGGCCATGTGCACATCCTTTCTTATTCCGCTATTTATTTTTTTATACATAGTTGACGGTATTTCTTGCACAATATAAGTGATGGTTTTAATTTGCAGAGAAGGAACACAAAATAAAGTACATATATTTGCGCTAGAAGTCGGAGGGTTGCGATTCGAATGTGGCCCCTGAGGTTTGGAACGTTGCACAAAGGAAAAGGAAAAGCAAAGTCAAAACAATAACTTCCCATAACTATTCTGAGCTTGAGCATATGACCCCACTTTATTTTGTAGGTGCTATGTCTCTACTTCCGGTGTGCGTCTGTGACGTGATGCGCGCTGCCAAGTCTCCGGGAGCGCGCATTAGACCAGAGACTAATTGCAAACTAAAGGAAAGAGTATTTAAGAGTATTTCTGCTGCAGACATGCGATGTCAGGATTCATGAAATAAATATTAATTAATCTGATATAACATTTGGTTCAACACGCAATTAGTGTGAAATTTATTCTCGGGTCAAATATCAACAGTTAATTTTCCACATTTTAGAGTTAAAATAACAATGAATTGTGTACAAATATTTAACGTTAGTCAGAGTAACATGATTATGGCGACACATAGCCGAGCCAATAGATAAAAGTTAGTCCTTGTATCGTTACTCGGTATTGGCAAGTAGCTAAAGGTGAGTAATCGTGTCGGTACTCGTATTAGCAAAAGGTTGATACTTGTATCGTTACTCAGGATTAGTAAGTAGCTAAAGGTTAGTACTTGTATTGGTACTCACTATTAGCAAGTCCCTAACGGTTGGTACTCTGTATTGGTACTCACTATTAGTAAGTAGCTAAAGGTTACTGCTCGTACTGGTACTCCTATTAGCAAGTCGCTAAAGGTTAGTACTCGTGTCAGTACTCTGTATTGGCAAGTACCTAAAAAAGTACTCGTATTAGCAAGTACCTTAAAATTAGTGCTCGAATTGGTACTCGGTATTGACAAGTCGCTAAAGGTTAGTACTCTGTATTGGTACCCATATTAGCAAGTCGCTAAAGGTTAGTACTTTGTATTGACAAGTCCCTAATGGTTAGTACTCTGTATTGGTACTCACAATTAGTAAGTAGCTAAAGGTTACTGTTCTTACTGGTACTCCTATTAGCAAGTAGCTTAAGGTTAGTACTCGTGTCGGTACTCTGTATTGACAAGTACCTAAAAGTTAGTACTCGTATTGGCAAGTACCTTAAAATTAGAGCTCGAATTGGTACTCAGGATTGACAAGTTGCTAAAGGTTAGTACTCTGTATTGACAAGTCTCTAACGGTTAGTACTTTATTGGTACTTGTATTAGCAAGTAGCTAACGGTTAGCACTCGTATCAGCACTAAAGTTGTAGTTTTCTCATTTCCACAGATGGAGTTCTCTCCTAAAGTTGTGTTTTCAGAGGCTCCGAGCACACTTCTGTAAACAGAGACCCGAAACGCTGCTGAAGTATTCGGTCTTCACTAATACTTCACTTTTATGTTGAAATCTGGCCGACGACTTTCGAGACTATTGAGCTGTACGAACACGTTTGATGGTGAACTCCTCACCTCCTCACCTCCGGGGTGTTCTCTCCCCGCCGCCTCACACTGGAGAACAAGCACCGGTCCAGCTCCTCTCATTAATTAATTAACGCCTGTCAGTCAAACTCACAGCCTCCGTCTCCTGGAAATAGCCCGGAGTGGGCGACAGGCCGCGGCGGCAACGTCGACATTGTTTCTCTGGGATTAAAACACGAGAGGAGCGTCATGAAAGAGTTGGAAAAAGGACAAAATGTTAGGAACCCTACAGTTGTTTTTTTTTTTATTGTCCTCAGTTAAAATGCATGTAAACAATCCCAAGAGAAAAAAGGAAATGAGGCTCTGTCATTAAAAAAAATGCAAGCTTTAACCCTGATTTTAAGCAAAAGTGCAACAGCAACTATGGAAACCCAGAAATTTTTTTTGCAAAATAATAATTTTTTAGCTACAAATGTGATAAATCCATTAAATCCATTTATTTCCCCCGGCTTTAATACAACCACCTCCTGATCTTCTTTCACTCACGAAAAAAATGAGCCGCTCCACTTCCCGTCAGTTTAAAACCACTTTATTTATTAGCGTTACTGCATTAAAAACGTGAAAAAGCAGGATCTAATTGTGAAAGTAAATGATTTAAAAACAGCTAACCGGTTTCCTATGCAGCTTAAGATCACGAAAGGGTTCCGGTAGTTTAGTTAAACTTGCGTTAAGAGAATTCCCTGATTAAAAAGTGCTCTTCATGGAGAATAAATAGACGTGTCTCGTTAAAAGCGGTTTCTTCAGACCAAGTAGTCGGCGTCGTTCATCAGGTGACCGGCCTCGATAGAATCCGTCACCCACGGCTCCCTGACGATCTTGAACTTCCTCCCGAAGCGGCGCCGCAGAGTCTTCAGCTCCGGGAGCCTCGTCTCCTCGTCGACGATGACGTGCGAGACCCCCTCCTCCAGCCTCTCCGCCACGGTTCCTCCGTGGAGGCGGAACTCCAGCGCTCGGAGGTCGAGGCAGGAGGCGGGCGGGGCGCCGGCGGGATCCCCGACGTCCAGGTAGGCAGTGAAGGGTCTGAACATGCTGGTGGGGAGGTCGCCCCAGCCGTAGCGCTCCTCCACCCGAGCTACGTCGACGCCCGCCGCCGCCGCCGCCGCCGCCGGGCCGATGCGGCCGAAGACCTCCCGCAGCTGCTGCTCGTCCGTGTCCACGAAGTAGCTGTCTCCGTAGCCGTCGTACTCCTTGGCGAAGTGCCCCCTGGTGGAGGGCGACATGTGGATCATGTGGCGGGGCTGCCAGGGCGCCACCTCCTTCTGGTCCAGACACTCCAGCAGCCAGGCGGCCCAGACCAGGTCGTGCTGGTCCGACGAGATCAGGTTCTTGACGCGCATGTTTTCTACGCCGGCAACCACGCAGTAGGTGTCCGGCCCTGGGTTTTGAACCACCACCCCTCCACACCTGGACCGAAGAAAGCAAATCACTTTGTCCTCAATATCTGGAGGTTCTTTGATATTTGTGTGTTGAAAAACTTGGCGGTGAGCTTCTAAATATCGTAAATGCCCGAGGCCTTTTGGTCCCGTCGTTATTTTAAAACTATTTATGATTTACATGAAGCATAAACACCTCTGATCGCAGGCGCCGTCTTACCTTGCCACGCCCTTCTCCAGCTCCGACTTGGAGTGGCTGTCGGTGCCGTTCAGGATGCAGAACTCCACGTCTTCGAACATGTCCGTCTCCTTGGCAACCCCGGAGAGGTCCTGAGCCTTGAAGTGGTCGACGAGCCCGCCCACTCTCTTGGGCTTGGCTGGCGTCTTGCGTTTCTTCTTCTGCGGCTCGTCGCCATCGATTCGGAGGTGCCGTGAGGCGAGTTTCCCCGACGCCTTGTTCCTGAACTGGTCCAGCTCGGCCAGGGTCATGCACTGGTGCCACTGCTTGTCGTCCCGGATCTTCTCGATCCTGGGGAACCGCAGGGTGCATCGGGTTTTGTACATGTCGCTCGTGACGATCTCTGCGGCCTTGACCTGGATGATGACCGAGTGGCAGGGTTCAATGTAGACCTCCGGTTTCTCCGTCCCGCACAAGATGGACGATGGCGGGTCGTTCTTTCGGTAGACCTTCCAGTGTTTGGCGAGCTTCAACCCGAGGTCGTAAAGCTCCTTCATGGTGTAGCCAGAGCCGATCCGGCAGAGGGTGTGGAAGACCGACGGCTTCTCGCCGGGACTCGGAGCTTCAGCGACAGCACATAGGAAATGGGACATCATGCCCCCCCGTCTCCCTTTACCCCAATAGCCGCCAACAATCAGCAAGTCCAGCTCGTCCATCAAACCGTCCACGTACTCGGGCTTGATCTTCAGCCAGCCCTCCCCTCGTTTGTCAGGTTTGTAGATGGACAAGGGGTCCTTCACCATGATGCCCTCCTCTCGGCTGTCGATGGCGTCATTGAGAGCAGAAACCACCTCCTGCATGGTTCGGGCTTCCGCTTTGGGCACCAGGTGCATCCGCCCCTTGACCGGGGTGAAAACGGTCTGGAGGCTCTCGTAGCGCTTCATCAGCGTCTCCTTCCCCAGTTTCTGGTCGTTGATCAGCAGCACGTCGAAGACGCAGAAGCACGTCTGCAGCTCGGAGTCCTCCATCAGCCTCTTGATGTCGAACTTGCTCCCCTTCTGCATGAACGTGTCGGCCGCCGGGTTGTACGCCATCATCTCTCCGTCCAGGATGCAATTGACCACGTGGCTCTTGAACACGTTGTGGATGTGCGGCGTCAGCGAGCCTTCCAGCGGCGACCCCCCGAACTGCTGCGTGTACTCGAACGCATTTCGACTGAAGTACTTGTACACGTCTCCGTCCTTGTGCAGCTGGATGCGCTCGCCGTCCAGCTTGGTCTGCACGTAAAAAGGGCTGTTGCCCATCTGCTTCTCCACGTTGCGGATGTTGGCCACGGCGGCCAGCATGGGCTTGAAGGCGGAGAACAGTCCGATGGAGACGTCACTCAAGGACACAGACGGGTTGTGGAGCTGCAGGCACACCTTGCTCAGGTCGGTGTTGACGTTATAGAGCTCGGCGGCGTCCGGGTGGAAGACCTGGAGGACGGTCTCCTTGCTGATCCCGAGCTTCATGTCCTTCAGGATCATTCTGATGAGCCACTTCTGCTCCAGGGCCGAGCTCTGAGTGATGAGATGCAGCAGACTCTTCTTCACCAGGTCCTTCTTCTTGCTGGCATTGTTGATGGCCACGGAGTCCAGGAAGTCGTTCACCTCCTTGATGCTGAGGTTTCCTTGGCTCGTGCATCGCTTCTTCAGCACAAAGTACGCCATGCTTGCAAAGTCTCCGGCGTCTCCTTGGGACGTGGTGGGAGCGCGGTAGTTCAGCAGTTTGTTGGCCTCTGGGCCGTTCTTGGGAAGCCCTAAGACGTCGATGTAAAGCTTGGCGAGCATGCTCTCTTTGATGCCATACGCCATACGCTCCCGCTCGAAGGGGGGGACTATAAGACGCATGGCCGCATAAAACGAGTCCGCGGTTTTGGGGTCGTCCTTGTGGAGGGCAGAATGAAATTTCCGCCACGAGTCAATGAAATCCCGGAGGATCTTTGACTTGTCAGGACGGAGTTTAGACTTCTGGATTTTCTCCAGAATGCCGCACAAGTCGAGGAAAGGGACCTGAGCGGCGACGGACGGCAGAGCTCCCACGGCACCTTTGGAAGTTCCCTCCATGCTGAAATCTGTAACACAGTGGAAATCGCAATCAGCTTGATTGATTAATCAGCATTCCATATTCAAATATAGTGATACGGGCCACAGTGCGTTATTGTTCCGACATCATCATGAAAAGTGTCTGTAAATATTTGGACCCTCTTGAAAATAAGATGGTAAGTCTCTGCAGGAGTATCCCTGGTGGATGAATACTTAAGCTGTGTTATTTTTACATTTTAGATTCAGATTGAAAATACAATTGACATAAAAAAAAAAACAATCCTGGAATTGATAGAACTATACGGAGAAAAATATACAGTAGACAGTTCAAACTAGTCCCGATATATGTATAAGTGGTCTTTTTGGAAAAACAAATATGTCGCTCTACTTAAGGATTTGAAAAAGGTTCCAAATATGAAAAAAAAAAATACTTGTTTCTTCCCTATGATGGCGAAGGCATGAATCTGAGACAATCCGCCAATCAGGGGACGAATACGCCTGCTCGTGCCTTCGCCATAGTGTGGAAAACAGCTGTCGAAGTTATTAAGACTTTTAACAGGTAAAAGTGTGATTTACGATCCAATTAAAACGCTTCAGTCATTTCGTGATATTACGAACAGTTTCACGAAATATTCTGGACTCAATAAACCAAACAAAAGACTCAAAAGTGCGTCACAATTCAGCTCAGCTATATAAATACTTGGACAAGAAAAAAGTAAATACAAAACATGATTCTGTTACCGAGTGCTTAAATCCTCCAATTGAAGGGAATGACGTCTTTTAAAATCCCCAAATAACGGGAATTAAAGCATATTTCTCCCAGTTAGAAGCATTTTGGCACTTCCTCAAAACAGAGCCGGCGGGGACGACAGTGAAAGGATTCCCCCGGAAACAGGTACGTAACTAATGTTCCGGACGTAAATATACAAAAATAAAGAAATAAAATAAAATAAAGAAATTTTCTTTACGTAATTATAATGTCTATGTTATTTGAAAACTACTGTAATTCATTTAATTCAATGACGTTCATGTCATTAGTTTGCTGGAAGTCTTTACCTCTGAATCTTATTTTTCCTGTTTAAAGAGACTTTATCTTTTCCTCCATCTCCTGTAACTGCTCATGTAAAATCATCGATTTTTCTCTGTAAAAGTACCTTGAAATGAAGTGCTGTATTTGACGCTTTACGAAAAAATTTAACTGAATTGCTTTAATTATTCTTTCCACATTCGATGATTTATCTCGTGCAATAGTCCCAAAACTGTGAGATGCACCATTATTTCACGGTTCATCTGTATATTAAATAAAGGGAATACGTTTGTTTTGTTTTTTATAAATGAATATTCCTGTCTGATTTTATGAATTAAACCATGTAAAGTAATTCCTCTGGAGACCAGCAGGGGGCGTCGGGGAGCCACAGTGTCTTGTTTATCACGGTCGGTAATCAGCTGCTGGTTAGAGATAAGACTTATTGGAATAAAGAAGGCGTTTCTCCCATATATATATATATATATATATATATATATATATATATATATATATATATATATATATATATATATATATATATATATATATATATCTGTGATATATATGTGATGATGGGAGCTCAGTGGTGAAAATAAGCTGGTACACTTCCAGCTGCACGCTGTCACATGTAAAGAAATCATTCCAGCGGCTGGTGGCAAATATTCGAAACTTGCGTTGTTTGGATTCCACACAATAAAAGAGTCCACCAACGCAGGCATGAACACCTGGAGGAATACCGATAACCAGCCTGGAGGAAAGGCACCAGCACCGTGATGGTTAAATGTTTTTTGTTTTTTTTATTATTTCTTTGTTTTGTTTTTTTGTTTTGCACATTTCGCTGTATTTTGCACTATTAAAATTGGCTTTATGTTGGGATGGAAGTCATTTTTCGTCATAATTATTAGTTGTTGTTTTGAAATTAAAATATAGACATCTTCTTCACATATACTCTGCGTCACAACAAAGACAAACTTCAAATCAGGGGTGTCAAACGCGTTTTTAGTTCTGGGGCCACATACAGCTCAATGCCATCTTAAAATTAGTGCCATAATAACATTTCAAGATTTTCTTAATACAGATGATAGAATAGAATAGAATAGAATGAAATAGAATAGAATAGACTGGGGGGAATCATATAACTCTTACATTTCTTACTATAATGAGCTCCTCAGTTATGTGGACAATTTGTTTGAGGATGGCGGTGTCTCGACAATCCTACAGTCTTGAAATGTAAATTAAAAATAATAAATTCAGTTAAAAGTGGATTAAAACGTAAACAAAACACATAATAGAAGTGAGCTCGTGAGTGAATAAATACATTGCAATGAGATGAAAACACATGAACGGATGAATCATATTTGAAGTAATGAGGTCATCCGGTTCAGAATCATGACGAGGAACTCTTGAACACATCATCGATGTTCTGCACTGAACAAAGTCTGCAAATTATGCTTGATTGGAGTTTTACTATCAGAGTGCAGCCCATATTTGGGCCTGACGGGTTTCCTGCTGCCAGCAGGGGGCGACACCACACCGAAGGGGCAGCGAGAGAGAGAGAGAGAGAGAGGGGGGGGGGGGGGGGGTTGTTTACCTCTCTGCCACTGCTGCTGCAGTGGAGGAGGAAGAGGAGGAGGAGGAAGGGTGGGGGGGTTACTATCTGCTCCAGTGGTGAACCCTCACTGCATGCACCTGCATGATGTGGTGGGGGCTGCAGCGCACACACACACACACGCACGCACGCACGCACACACACACACACACACGCAGGCACTGCAGCGCACACTTACATAACCCCTGCTGGACGCGATCTGCACTGCAACGAGCAGAGCTGCAGGAACAGTAAACAAGTGACGTCACTTGCGTCCGTGGCACGCGTCAGCGCGTTCCTGTAGGTGGGGGGGGGGAGGAGGAGGAGATGGGAGAGAGAGAGGGAGAAGGTGTAAACGGAGTGATGGAGATGGAGGAGAGGGTGGAGGTGTGGCTCCTCCCTTCCTGTGCTGACATGTTTTGTTGGAAGGCCTCCCTCTGATTATTTACTCGGACTCAAAGCCTCCCTGTCGGGAGCCCGGATGGCGACATCAAGGAGCCAATATTGACTTTCCTACCAGGGAAAACACACACGAGCCGGGACTTCGGCGCCGCTTTTTAAAAAGAGGTTTCAACTACCACGACTCCACCGCGACAACAGGCTCGCTGCGACGTCTCGCCAACGCCGTTCCAAAGTGTTCGGGACTCAAAACTGCAGACTCGGCTGTATTGTGATTGAAATGACAAGCAGAGCTACTGTTAGTTTTATTGACATCACGACTGCAGATTTCTAAAGGGACTGTTGAAAAAAGTATACACTAAAACATTTCCCACGAAAACGTGCTGAAAATTGTGTAGTGAGCATGCCAGGCCACTAGATGGTGCTGTTTGTTTTGGGTTATGACACATTATAAACATTAACAATGGGAGTGCACGGATTGTCAAATACGAAGCATGGAGCATTTCTGAAAAGTTGTGTTGTTTTTTTTTGTTTCCACGGAGACCGAGTCGGGATGTTTCAAAAGGTAGCTTATTTTGAAAAATTGCGTCTTCCCCGATTCCCACAGAGACAAGGTTGTGTTTCCCGCCGTTTCCATGGCGACACAGCACTTTAATGAAAAGTGTGCTTTCAACCCTCTTTCCAATGAAACAGAGTTGAAGTGTTTGTTTGTTTTTGTTTGTTTTTTTTAAAGTGGCATTTTTCCACTTTCGGCAAAAGATGCAATTTCCACAGAGGTGTTTTACAAAAAGTTGCGTTTTCCACCTTTTCCACGGAGCCATAGCATTTTCCTGAAAATATGCTTCTTTTTTTTTTGTCCGTTTCCATGGAGATAGAGCTTTTTCCAAAAATTGCGTTTTCGCCTGTTTCCTCTGAGTCTGGCAGTTCTCAAAAAGTTGCACCTTCACTGGTGTGGCTCATTTTGTCACGTAAACGCGGCCTAGCGTAGCATTACTGAAAAGTATCAAACCTCATTTTACTGTTTTAAAATATTTTTTGGGTCGAGGAACGTCGTTCCCCCATTACTCCCGGACACTACAGTCGCTCGCGTTTGTTTTCGAAACGCGCACTGATAGACTCAACGCTTTGATTTACGAGGCCAACGCCGATGGGGGGGGGGAGGGGCTTTCTAATTAGAAGGTACACGCTGTCACGGCGTCGTTGACCTGGACTGCTCTTGTCTTCCCGTGTGTATCTTCATGTCCCGGCGCAGCGACTTCCCTCCGGGGGACCGACGGGGGACCGACGGCGTCTCGCGAGGCATCTGAGGACACGTTGGGTACAGGCTGTACCGCACCAACTGCCCCGGAGTGTATTAAAAACAGAGACAGGCGGGGAGATTTAAACCAACAAAAAAAAAAAAAAATGCATATAATCTGACACTTTTGATGAAAATCTAAAATTAGCCCTCAATTTTTTAAATTTTTGTTCTTTTTCCACCTGTTTAACACACGTCTGCCGCTGCCTCCCTCCTCTGGAACAGCCTGTCTCCCTCCCGCCGCTGTTATGAAATGACCCTCGCCCATTAAAAAAACCCCAGCCGGCTGACCCGGGCCACGCTCTGGCTCGGTGACATCATGTGCCGTAACAGCGGCGGAGCCGTGACCCTCCGGGGGGTCCGGGGGGGCCGGGGGGGCCGGGGGGGGGGGGGGGGGGGGGGGGGGGGACGGACCGGCGCTTTGGCTTACCGTGTGAGATAACAGCGCCTTCGGCAAAACAAATGGGACGCAGGCGGGACACAGAGGGACAGACTGTGTGACACACATTCCTCTCCGGGGGAAGTTCAGGTGGAGCGTCGGATCAGTCGTAAGAGCAAAGCAAAGAAAAGAAGCGGTGGCTCACATTTTTATACGTGTTTTTCTTAAAGTGGGGGAACTGAAGTGAACTTTGGGGGTTGCTGCTTCAATCCGGTGGCTCCCTCATGTGATTGAGTCTCTTCCAGACTCATGTTAATGAGTCTCTTCCAACAGACTTGTGTTATTGAGTCTCTTCCAGTAGACTGATGTTATCGAGTCTCTTCCAGACTCATGTTATTGAGTCTCTTCCAGACTCATGTTATTGAGTCTCTTCCAGCAGACTCATGTTATTGAGTCTCTTCCAGCAGACTCATATTATTGAGTCTCTTCCAGACTCACGTTATTGAGTCTCTTCCACCAGACTCATATTATTGAGTCTCTTCCAGTAGACTCATGTTATTGAGTCTCTTCCAGCAGACTCATGTTAATGAGTCTCTTCCAGCAGACTCATGTTATTGAGTCTCTTCCAGCAGACTCATATTATTGAGTCTCTTCCAGACTCATGTTATTGAGTCTCTTCCACCAGACTCATATTATTGAGTCTCTTCCAGTAGACTCGTGTTATTGAGTCTCTTCCAGCAGACTCATGTTAATGAGTCTCTTCCAGTAGACTCATGTTATTGAGTCTCTTCCAGCAGACTCATGTTATTGAGTCTCTTCCAGCAGACTCATATTATTGAGTCTCTTCCAGACTCATGTTATTGAGTCTCTTCCAGCAGACTCATATTATTGAGTCTCTTCCAGACTCACGTTATTGAGTCTCTTCCACCAGACTCATATTATTGAGTCTCTTCCAGTAGACTCATGTTATTGAGTCTCTTCCAGCAGACTCATGTTAATGAGTCTCTTCCAGCAGACTCATGTTAATGAGTCCCTGCTCGTTCTCTCGTTATCTCAGGGTTTGCTGCTCCTGTGTGTCGCCTCACCTTCCCCTGATTCTCCAGGACAGCCTGCTCTGCTCTGCTCTGCGGCCACTTATGCAACCTTCTGCTATCAGCGGCGCTGCTTTAAGACGCTCTGCACAACAACAACTCCTTACGTAACGTACGAATTAATGACACGGCAGATCTTACAAGACACCGGGGGGTCAAGTTTGGACTCAAACCAGGGAGCCTGATCCTGATCCTGGACGCCCTCACTGCTGCACTGGGCGTCACTGGGTGTTTGTTAGTTTTTTGTTTGTTTTCAATTGTTTTCTTTGGATCAGGACAGTGTGAGATATTTGGCAGTGACCGTAATCCAATGGGCAACTGGAGCAACCACAATCTGCTCATTTGTAAACAAACATTTGCTCACAGCCGGTCGGGTTGGCCCAGAGCCCTCTGAATATCCCTTTATATACCCGATCTATAACACGACCAAGGCCATTCACACATTCACCCTCCCCCGCCCTCTCATATATACTTGTTTCCCTAGATCACATCGACCCTTTAAGTCATAAACATGTAATCTGTATTATTTTATCTCATTATTATCGATGATACGAAGCATAAAAACACAAAAACATTCATTACATGATTCCGTATCGCACCGCCATGACATAATGTGGCTCTGCACACCCGCGCTTTGTAAAAACTGCTGCGACGTGTCACAAGTTCATTACAAAAACGCGCTCAAGAGTCAACATCATTACACGTTTTGCAAAGTTATTACATATTACATAATGGGGGATTTTTTTTCTTTCCAGAAGCTCCAGCGTGCTCCAACTTGTGTTTTCACTGCCGTCGCCATGCCAACCGGGGCGTTGGCAACGGCTCCCTCGGGCCGACCGAAGACCTTTGGAAGTTTTTTTGTTTTTTTAAAAATGTTATTTCCCTCACAACACCCGCACAGGCGTGTAAACACGTGGTGCAAAGTTGAAGGTCACCTTCGGGTTGATAGGAAGATAATCCCACTTGGTAGGGGGGGGTTGGTTTTTCTCGGCGGCGGTTTTCGGCGGTCTCTGGGTACGGCGTCTTCTGCGTGCCGCGGCCGACCAATAAGCCCCCCGCCGACTTCTGCCATGTTCCCTAAGCTTTAGCCGCGCGGCTGGCATGCTTGCAGAATGACTCACTGGGCTGCCGTGCATCCAAACATGACCCCGGTGTGACCCCCCCCCCCCCCCCCCCCCCCCCCCCAACACCACCACCCCACCCGACCCCCAGCTTGCTGACTAAGACTCCTATAGGCGCTAACCCATTCCCGCTAATAGGATTGCTTTCCCAACCGCTGCGGACGGCCTCTTTTGAAAAGTTCAAAAGGATTCACTCTGTATCTTATGCAAATACCGCAGTGAGCAAAGGTAAAGTAAAGGTTTCCACACCCCCTGCGGTTGTGTGTTTGTTGCGCACAGCGCGCCGTGCAGTGTCGATTTTCTGTCGCCACGGAAACGGTGGAGTAACTGTGAGGGACGCGTTTAAAAACGGCATTAAAAAAAGAAAAAAAAGACACAAAACTGTGAGAAACGTATAGAAACAGACACAATGTTGCAGGAGAAAGTTAAAAAACAGATACAGAGACGTAAACAATGTAAGAGTGTGTGTGTGTGTGTGTGTGTGTGCATTGTGCGTTAATGTGTGTTTGTGTACGTCTATGTGTGTATGTGAATAAGTGCGTCACTGTGTGTGTCTGTGTCTGTATGTTGGTGTGTGCGCATTGTGCGTTAATATGTGTTTGTGTACGTCTCCAAGTGTGTATGTGAATAAGTGCGTCACTCTGTGTGTGTGTGTGTGTGTGTGTGTGTGTGTGTCTGTTTGTGGTATGTGCGCATTGTGCGTTAATGTGTGTTTGTGTACGTCTCCAAGTGTGTATGTGAATAAGTGCGTCACAGTGTGTGTGTGTGTAGCTTTTTCTAAAACTTGTGTTTTCCCACATTTTCCATGGAGTCAGTCTCGCAGAGTTTTCAAAAAAGTTGCATTTCCAACCGCTTGCATGGAGACAGAATTAGAGCATTTTTCAAAAAGTTGTGTTCAATACAGAGTTGGAGAATTTTCAGAAAGTTGCGCCCCCCCTCCACACGACAACGTTCCATTCAAAGTTGCATTAAAAGAAAATGGAAGTAGCACTTCCCTCCGTTTCCATGGAAGTCAGCGCCTTTCCGAAAACTTGTGACAGTTTTCAAAAAGTTTTCTTTGCTTCCTCCTGAAATAAGTGCCACGTCAGCGGGGCTCACGGTTTGCCGGGAGACAGAAACACAGATGGAAAGTGGGATTAAGCCGAGCAGGATTTCCGTGCGCGGCGGTATGTGTGCATCACGCTCGCCCATAACTCCTAATCTGGCCCTGCGTGCCGCGCTTTTTGATTGTGACGGCGAATGCCGTGCTTCGGACTCTATTTTCCCCACACGTGTGGATTAACGTGTGCGGTGGGGTTTTCAACCCGGCAGGGGAATACGGGAAAGAAAGTCTGCTTCCACGACAAAGACGGATTAGAGCACATAAATCAAATGTGGTCCTTTAGAGACTCCAGGGAATTGTTCTTAGTTGGAATATTTATTGGAATATTTGGACCCGCGTGCCTTTTTCACAGCACAGGTTGAGCCTTGTTTACGTGACAGTTTCAAGCTAAAATGGGGAGTTTTCATAGTGTGCAACTTTTTGAAAGTGGCCCCCCCCAAGGTGCAACTTTTTGGACAATGCTCCAACTCCCATCCCCCGTGGAATGGGAGCGAGGGGGGGGTGGCACATGCGGAAACGTGTCTTCCGAAATGTTGCATTTTCCTCCGTTTCCCATGGAGACGTTGTCGGTAGTTTTTGAAAAGTTACATCCCCCTCCGCCCCCCTCTGTTTCCATAGAGACGGAGCGTTTTCGATATTAGAGAGGTTGGGATCTTGTAGCTCTCGTAATTTAACTTTAGTTAAGGAAGCAGAGAGTCATTGCAGAGAATGTAGAGTCAATACAGAGAATGTAGAGTCAATCCGGAGGATGTAGAGTTAATATAGAGGCTGTAGAGTCGATACAGAAGCTGTAGAGTTAATACAGAGGATATAAAGTCAATATAGAGAGTGTAGAGTCACTACGGAGGGTGTAGAGGCAATACAACAGTTGTAGAGTCACTATGGAGGACATAGAGTCAATACAGAGAATGTAGAGTCAATACAGAGGAGGTAGAGTCAACACAGAGGGTGTAGAGTCGATACTAAAGATGTAGAGTCAATACAGAGGGTGTAGAGTCTATACAAATGTTGTAAAGTCACTACGGAGGACGTAAGAGTCAATACAGAGAATGTAGAGTTAATACAGAGGGTGCAGAGTCAATACAAAGGATGTAGAGTCCACACAAAGGATGTAGAGTCAATACAGAGGGTGTAGAGCCAATACAAAGGATGCAAAGCCAAAATAAAGGATGTAGAGTCAATACAGAGGGTGTAGGGTCAATACAAAGGATGTAGAGTCAATTCAGAGGATGTAGAGTCAATACAGGGGGTGTAGAGTCACTGCTATATTGAAGACGGTGCTTCATCACCAATCCAGGCTGTGTAAAAACCCGTGAGGCTCTGATGTGCTTCTTTTCATGCACGTTTGACTGAACCAGCGATTATTAATAGAGAATTTCACTTCCTGTTTCCAGAATGATTCACCGGCTCCAGTCCAAAAGGACAAAAAAACAACCCCCCAAAAAAATCAAACCCAGCCTGCGTCTGTCGGCGGCGCGTTCGGCCCACCAGCTCCTCTTTAAAAATCTGCCTCGTCACTCTTTCACAGCGGTGTTTTCACCCCGCCAGTTTCCTCTGGAAAACATGTTTACGAGGCGTGACAGCGCGGCGGCTGATAAGGCGGCGTGAGTCTTCCCTCTGCGCCAGCGTGATGAAGAGCAGCGGTGGGCAGGACCTGTGTGCAATCGTATGTATGGTGCCCCCTAGTGTTCATCGTGAGGTTTTCCCCGTGAAAATGCGGGGAAGCGCAACTTTTCGAGAAAAAAACAACAAAGCGATTTTTTTTTTTAAATCTTCCTCACAGGCAACACATCCCCAACTGACGACACACACACACACACACACACACACACACACCACACACACACACACACGGGATGGCAGACCGGGAGCTGCTGTGTATTAATTAGCAGTGTAAGGCTGTCATGGGGGCAGAAAGCAGCCTTACATAAGAGCCCCACTGCCGAGCCACCAGCAGGAACACAATGTTCCTGCACGCACTATCTCGCTGAAACCGGAGAGAGAGAGAGAGAGAGAGAGAGAGAAAAAAATGTCCTCAACAAAATCTGTGCATTGACATTTCAGAGGTGTGCCTCATGAAATGGGACATCTTGTCCAAGGGGGAAAGTCTCTTGGACTGTGTGTTGATGATCAAGCGAGAACGTTAACAAAAACAACAAAAAAACACACACACGGGCGTTAAACCTGTAGCCTGAATATCCGAAGAATGCAGCCACACTGGAAAATAAGGTGGCGTAATTGTAAGAGGAGCTTCTTGTGATTGGCTGGGGGGGAGGTAGGGGGCGGGGGTATGGGGATTGGGAGTCACTGGCCCCATTATTTCTCCCCCGAATCAGCCTGAGGAGGGGTTTTTTTTTCCCCCCAGCCGGGGCCCCGGCTTGGAAAAACCCTTCCCGAGCGGCGGCGGCAACAGCGAGTGTGACCCACTTTCGAAAACTGCTCTCAGAGGGGCGGAGACACACTGACATATATAGTCCCAATTTTGTCAATTAATTAAAAAAAACAACAACTCCGAAGGTCACCCCGGTTACCAACGACCACGATTGTTCTTTTCTCGGTATTGCAGAGATTTTGTACCGTCTTCAGGGTTGCGAGTACGAACGCAACCCCCCCCCCCTTTTGCTCGTGAGAACGCGAGGCGTTGGGATCCCCAATAACCCGGCCATCAAAGGCGAGAGGCGTGACCTTGTGAAAACGTGAAACGTTTCCCTCCCGGATACCGAAGCCGGGGTTTGAACCCGCTGACCTCCAGCCGCCTTTCTTTTTTTTTTTCTTTTTCTTTTTTTTCTCCCCTTTTTTCTTTCTTCTTTTTAGACGCGTGGCTTGGCAGGAAGTGGTTGGCTCGGTATGAGCTTCCTGCCTCCGTCTGAACTCCAAACTCCAATTTTTTTTTTTTGTCTGCAGAGTTCGATTTTCCGTCGCCGCCGACACAGGAAGCCATTTGACCCCCCACCCCCCCCCCCCCCCCCCCCCGAGCCACAGAGTGACCTAGAACTACACCCGGTAGAGCACATTCGTCACCAGTTATTTAATCCACCACACCATTACAACTGTGTGTGCGACCCCCCCCCCACCCGCCCCTTGACCTTTGACCCCCCCCCAAAACAACCAAGAGTCATGACATCACCACCCCTCAGAGGACAGGGAATTGAAAACTGAAGATTTTTGTTGCCGCTCGAATTAAAAGCTGAAAAAAAAACATGTTTTCGAGTCTCAAGTCAACGAGTCAATTTTGGGCAAAAAAAACATAAATACAAACCAATAAATCAATACATAAATGGCAAAAAACAAAACAAAAAATTGAAAACCAAGGACAAAGTTGTACCTCTTTAAATAAATCCATTTATTTCTGTAGGTAGCTATCCCATAATTAATACAGACAAAAAGCAATACTCCGACTACCAGAAGTGAGAAATCATCAGAATCACCTCCTGCGAGCGTCACGATAAAACAGTATATTGATCTATGTACAATGGAAGACGACGACACATTCAAACGGAGTCGGCAAAAAAAAAAAAACAACAAAAAATAACAAAACAAAAAATGGGGTTGAAGCGCTTTCAGACATGACAAAGTTTCCCAGCGATTTAAAAAAACAAAAACAAAAACAAAAAAAAACACTTGGCAGAGAGAAATGTACACGGAGCCAAACGGCTCAAACAGAAAGAAAAAACAAAAAAAAAACAAAGTTACATTTGGTTCCACAGTTGTAAACTAGACTTTACTTATGTAGGCAAAGAGCTCTATAATAAAATAGACAAATAGTATTTCTTTTTAATATATTTATAATTATATTTATATATAAATAATGTCAGAGATTGTGAGGGAGAAAAGCGTACAATACACTGTACAGCCCCCAGAGCCAAAAACAAACAAACAAACCCGTCCCCTTTGAAAAATCGGTAAAAGTCTTTACACGGGAATATCATCGCAACGTAGGTGAAAACTAGCTCGTCTCTAGAATCGATAGATCTGTAGTTTCTGTTAAACTCTGTCTATGTACACAATATACACGTTTCCAGAAGATAAATAGGCGGCGGCGCTCCCGCCATACATTCAGACGTGACGTTTTTTAACAATCGGCCGCCCCGGCGCAGCCGCTTTCAAGTGAAGACGTACGGAATCCTGTTGTGTTGTCGGGGGAGGGATCACTTTTCGAAAATGCGGAAACGCGCCGTACCGACAATTAACAAACGGATGTGGTTTTCAGAACGCAAAACTTTTTCTGAGACGGGGGGGGAAAAAAACTAAAAACAATGTGTTTTCACTTGAAACGTTGTCGTTTGTTTTGTTTTTTTTATTATTTACCCGCCGAGTGCATTCCCACAAAAACAAACAAACCAAAAAAAGTGATATAAAACCTAGAAATAATTTACCCTGAAATGCAGCGAGGTGGGCGTGGCGTCGCCGGGATCAAAGAAGAGCCCGTTACGCCCCCCGTTTCCATGGCAACGTTTCAAGTGGAACCCCCCCCCCCCGCCGTTTTTAGCGATTCCGTTTCATTTCATTTTGAAACGGTTGAAAAAAAACCCCAAAAAACGACGGGCGTTAGCAAGCCGGGCTACGAGACGGTCGTCCCGCCCGCCCTCCCCCGTTTGCACGGAGCGTCTCGTCGTTGGGATCAAAGAAGAGCCCATTAGGCCCCCCATTTCCATGGCAACGTTTCAAGTAAAAAAACCAAAAACAAAACAAACAAAAAAACGCAGTTTTTAGCGATTCAAAATAAAAACGACGGGCGGTAGCAAGTCGGGCTACAAGACGGTCGTCCACCCGCCCTCCCCTCCCGGAGACAGAGCGTCAGTAGTACTCGCTAGCTCGGGCGGCGGCTAACATCACGGAGTCCGTTAGCCTGTAGCGTTAACCTGAAATAACAGTGTGTGTATGTGATCGTCTGTGCTGACAACGATGGAGCCCGATGTGACCACGGGGGGGGGGGTACAGCAGGGGCGGCCGAGGGTATGAAGGTAGGAGTGTGTGAGGTAACTGAAGGATGCGGGGGAGGTACAGTGCATTCAGATGCTTGTGGGGGGGTCAGCATGCATGACTTTCAAAATAAAAGAACCAACTCTTCAAAGACATGGTTTTTTGTTGTTGTTTTTTTTAGAAATATAACCTCTTCCGGTCCACTTTGACTGGACGAAAAAAATAAAACTAGGATTAGGATCGATAAGAAATTTAAGAAAATACTTTTGACGCGTCAGGACCTATAGAGCAGCTCCGCTGGACTGTACAGCTTGTGAAATAATATATATAGATATATATATGTAGATATATATCTGGGATGGTAAACAAGAGAATAACAATATAGAGATGTAGGTCCAGACAGACAGAATAGAATCTTCTCATAGAAAACATAAAGGACAGAATCGACATTAAGGCCTCGGGTACGTCTTTGCAGACATTCGTCATCCAGAAAAAAATAAATAAAATATCTACTCTAAATATAGTTATATACTCCGTGTACCTTGGTACCCCCCCTCCCTGGGCTGTTCCTATAGATTCCACACACACCCACACACACACACACACACACACATGCAGGTGGTCCTACAACTATCCTCAAGTAAATAAATAGTATCTGGGTACCATTAGAGTTTGTTTGTTTTTATTTATTATTATCTGACTATCTTTGCTTCTGTGCTTGTGCCGGGATGTGGGTCACAGGGGAAATGGCCTCTGAAAGTGCACGCGCACACACACACACACTCACACACACATCTGTCATCAGCATATTCCCGACATGCATAGATTTCCACCTGATGGTTCTGTGAGACACCGAGAGTCCGTACAGTCTTCTTCTTCTTCTTTTTTTTTTTGGGAGGGGGGGCAACAAACAGCCCGCAGAAGGGAAAAGGAGAGTATTTGAGTTGAGCAGCAGGTCAGTCAAGACGCCAAGTCGGAGGACAGACGGATCCTTCAGTCTGGAAGAGAAAAGAGAGAGAAAAAAAAAACAGGATTAATGAAATATTTTTTTTTTTTTAGTTTCCGTAAGCTTGTGATTAAAACAAAACCAAACAATGACAATGTTTATTTACATGAATATTTAAATAAGGTTTGAAAATAGATATTTGTGTTAAAATGTAACATTTTCCCCTTAAAAAAACCATCTCTGTACGCTTCCCAACACATTTTCCATTAATAGACAATTTCATAGACAAATTCACATTTGTTCAATATATATGTAGTGTGTGTGTGTGGTGTGGCAAACAGCAGGGGATCTAGCAGGAAGCCCTGAGGTACACCCGCTCTCTTTTTTTATTTTATTTTTCTCGTTCGCCCGCAGAGAGCAATGCCATGCTGGCAGGGATTCAGTGAAGTTGTGTCCCGAGGAGACGGGTTCTCCTAAGGAGGAGGAGGAGAGGAGGAGGAGGAAGAGGAGGAGGAGGAGGAGGAGTGAGCCGAGGTGTGTTTTCACACCGACGGACCTTTTGCGAGAACAGAGTGTCACCGGGGTCGTGTACAGCCTGAACTCATTCACAGATTAGTGTTTTCAAGGAGACGGGGGGGGGGGGGGGGTGGTGGCACTCGCGCACACGCACACGCACACACACACACACACACACACACACACACACACACACACACACACACACACACACACACACACGAAAACATTCACGTGTTTTACTGCAGAAACGAAGCACTGCAAAGTGATTTAAAAAAAAATATATATATATTATTCGTGCAGGAAGCTCTTGAAGGACGTAATTACATAATGTGGGGGAGGGGGCGGGGGTCTTCTGCCGTGTTGCTATGGACACGCAGGCAGAGGAGGGCTGGCGACGAGCAGGGGCTGATGGTTGAGGGGTGGATGGGGGGGGTTTGTGGCGTGCAGGTGGAGGAGGAGGAGGGTTTCCTCCGAGCGCAGAAAAACTCAAAGAAATCCACCGAAATGCAGCGTTTCGACTGGTTTTCTATTCTAAGCGGTATGAAAACTGGTGCATCCACTTCTGACCCTAAAACACCTCCACCTCCACCTCCTCCACCTCCACCTCCACCCCCATCGGGCATCTAATCTGGCCTGCAGAGGCTGTAATCTCATCTGGAGCCGTGGCTGGCTAAATGTGGGGAACGCTGGCCACGCAGTTATCTCGCAGCGAGCGCTTCTGTCTGGAACATCCCGGCCTACTTTACTCCACCCCTCACCCCTCCCCCCTCCCTCCTCCTCCTCCTCCTCCTCCTCTTCCTCACTCTCACACACTGCCTGGAAACTGTGACACAAGACCTCGCGGTGCTACGTGTACATGTTTGTTCTCCACGTATCGCGTTTAACGCAGCCTTTCTGGGGTTTTCTGCCGTTTGCCTCTGTTGACGTCGAATAAATTAACCACGGTGCAGCTGGTGTGTGTGTGTGTGTGTGTGTGTGTGTGTGTTGTGTGTGTGTGTGTGTGTGTGTGTGTGTGTGTGTGTGTGTGTGTGTGTGTGAGTGGAAACAATCAGGCTGATGGCTACAATCAGGTAGCGGCGGGACAAAATGTGCCACGGAGAAACGGCGAAAAACAAGCGGAGCCGCTCCTGATGGACTCGTTAGCCATGCGTGGCTGAACATCATAACAAGTGCACGCACGCGCGCAAACACACACACACACACACGCACATCCGGCGGGAGTGCGTGCGGCATCCATACTCGGGACATCCTCGCCGCCGTGACTGCATGACGTTACCAGGAAGCAGGATTTGAGTAGATGGATGTTTGTAATCTGCGGTGGAGCGGCAGATGGCGGAGGCATCATTAGAAGGAGAGAGGACGTATAGCACGTATATGTTGACTGTGTGTGTGTGCGTGCGTGTAATCGGGGTAATGAGAGTGTTTTTGCGTGTGTGTGAAGGAGAGGACAGGGTGGCAGGTGTTTAACCCAGAACCCCTCCAGAGAGCGGCCATCTGCCGCCAAAACCCTAACCGTCAAAATAAAAGCACCAAATTGGATCGTAATTACGGTGACCGTCAAAATAAAAGCGCCAAGTCCCATTGTTATTGTTCATCTACCGAGCATGTGCAGAACAACTCGTTACCACGGCCGATGTGCATGAGCAGCATTTCCGCCGTCTCCATGGAAACGGAGCGTTTTTCATGAAGTTGCATTTTCCACAAAGCGTAGCTGGAACATTGTTTGGAAAAGTTGCATTGTCCCCCATTTGCATGGAGAGGAAGCCGGTACGTTTTTGAAAAGTTGCGTCGTCCCCCATTTACATGGAGACGGAGTCGGAACGTTTTTCAATAAGTTGCATCCCACCCTTCCCCCATTTGCATGAAGAGGAAGCCGGTAAATTTTTGAAAAGTTGCATTGTCCCCCATTTACATGGAGATGTAGTCGGAAAGTTTTTCAAAAAAGTTGTACCCCCCCGTTTGCGTAGAGAGGAAGCAGGTACGTTTTTGAAAAGTTGCGTCGTCCCCCATTTACATGGAGATGTAGTCGGAATGTTTCTAAAAAGATTGTGTTTCCATAAAGACCGTTTTCAGAAATGTGCGTTTTTTCCCCCACCTCCACGGAGACGTACTTGAAGCATTTTCAAAAAGTTGCACCCGACCCCCCCCCACCCCCCCCCCCCCCCCCCCGTTTCCAAGGAGTCGTCGAAGCCTTTTTTTTTTGCATCTCCAGTGACTCCGAACACTGTCCTCACCTAAAAGGTACACGCCGCGACAAAAGCGCCGCGTTCGTTGTGTAAACAAGCCGCCGGTCGGCCGCGGGCATCTCGCCCTTCACTGCATCACACAAGCCTCCCGCTTGTTTACATGCCGCGGGTTCAATGTCACGAAGGGCCTAGTTAAACCAAAGCAAACAACGGTGACGCCGCCGCCAGATAAAGGTATTAGCCAGGCGAGGAGTTGGGAGTCGCGGAGACGGCTGACTTGGCTAATCTGAGTCTGGTACAGAACATCCACCTGGCTGAGCCGCGGCCGGCCGGCCGGCCGGCCGGCGGAGCAGAGGTAAACACCGGCTCCGGGTCACATGGGCCGGGGCAGAACCAAGGGGGGGATAAACAAACTCCTGACCCCGACGCAAACGCCGGCTCGGCCTGGGAGCAGCGCCGTCACGTTTGTGGGCGAGAAGCTCCGTCACACGGCTCTGGGGTTCTGTTGCTAAATTCCGCTGCGGCGTCTGGGGTCGATGTACTTTGATCTGCCCCCCCCCCCCCCCTCCCCCACGGAACGCAGCGAGACGCCCTCGCCATGTAAACACAGGAAAACGGAACTTTTCAAATCAGTTGCGGTGGAAATTAATTTTTTTTTTTAAGTACCCCCCCCACCATCTCGTAACCCGACATGCGTCTTCATTGAAAACGTTGCCGTGTAAACGCGAAACTTTTCTGAAACGAAAACGCAAAAAAAAAAAAAAAAGATGCATTTTTATTTGAAACGTGAACGAGGGGGAGAAAACCGCAACCCCCCACATGCTATTGAAATCAATTTTCAATGTTTCTGCCATTTCAATGAAAACGGACATCGTTGCCGTGTGAACGTGGAACAAAAACGCAAAAAGGAATTGTTTTTTTTTTACTTGAAACGCGGCTTTTGTAAAATGGTCCCGACTCGTCACCATGTAAAACGAAGGAAAACAACTTTTCAAAAGCTGTGTAGAAAGGGGGGGGGGGGGGGGTAAAACGCAACTTTTCGAAAACGCTTCTTGTATCGGTTGCCATAGAAACGGGAGGTCCCCCCCCCACCCCACCCGGCAGGACCTCGCTCACCCCGCTTCCTTCACGGCGGGATTGAACGTTCGGTAAACAAGCCGCGATCCCAGAATGCACGGCGGTTGGAGCGGTGGGGCCTCACCTAGCCAGTTTGTTTGTTGCTTTAAACACCCCCCCACCCCCCCCCCTCACCCCCCCCCTCCCCCCCAACATCTCCACTTGTCTTACTTCTGCTAAGTGAGCGGCCTAATGAGGCAGAAGGACGGCGAGCTGCACGTGCCATCCTGCGCCATTCTGCACGCAGCCAGTCCTGGAAAACAAAACAGCCTCCGCCAAGTCTTCATGGACGGAGGGGGGGAAAAAAACAAACAAAACAAACAAACAACCCGCCGCTCTGCCTGCGTACGTAACGGGGGAGTCAACATGCATGTGCTGGACTCCTCTACCCGAAGCCAGTTTTTATCAAAACAAGAGCGGAGGACACGTGCGGGCCGCCGCAGCTCGGATCAAAACAAAGCGGCCACACTGCAGGCAGGGGGGTTAAAGGTCAATCCAAAATAAAGCGAGGCCTGATTTACGGGACGTCGTCGTTTTTTTTTTTTGTTTGTTTTTTTTAAAGTGTTCCGTGATCCAGAGTCGTCTGACGCGCCACTGGTCTGACGTCAAACTGCGATGACATCATCCCTTTTTTTGTTTTTTTGTTCAATACTGACCCATATACAATGTTGTTTTTTTTCTCCCTTCAAAATAAAACTCAATAAAGGAGCCGCTGTCGTTGTTGGGCTCCCCCCTCCCACAGCTGTCAGGAATGCTGAGCGTGACCCCCAGGCCCCAACACTGGCAGAGGGCCTCACATGTCGGGGGGGGGGGGGGGGCTTTCATTCATTCACACGTTGTGTATTTTGAGCGTCCGCAGCAGCGAAGGCGGACTCCTGCTCCGTCACGGTGCTTGTTTACGCCGCAGCTCTCCTGCCTGGTCACGTTTCGCAGCAGCCGCGTTCACGTCCCCGCGGGACAAACCGCCACCGAGCAGAAAAAAAGGCGGGGGTGGGGGTTAAAGCAGCGTGTCCTACTTATTATATGCCACGAGCTCGGAGCCGCCCCTGAACGCACCACCGGAACCAAACGAATCCAGTTTGAATTTGAATCTAGAGGAAAACAAACATGTTTTCCTCTAGATCCAAATTCAAACTGGATACTTTTTTCTTCTTCTTCTTCTTCTTCTTCCCCACCGTGCAGCTGTAAAAACCACCACACATAAACGCCACGTACCTTTGGCAGTGGTAGCGGCCTCCTTGAATCCCAAACAGACATATGGCGAGCCGTGTAATCCATTGATGCCGCCCTTGCAGCTGCTGGCGGGCTTGAAGCCGACCAGGTCGTCGCACTTCTCCACGCCGCCGCCGTCCAGCAGGTTCAGGGCGATGTAGTTCAGGCCGCCGGGGTAGCCGCCGGCCGAGCTCCCGCGGGTCACGGGGCTGCCGTACTCCTCGTCGGAGCCCTCGCTGCTCCGGGACGAGATGTTCTCCACCGAGCTGTGCCGCTTCACCGCGTCGCCGCGGGCGTACGACGGGAAGACGGGCGTCACGGTGGCGGTGGAGGAGAAGGTCTCCGAGCTGTGGCGCCGGCGGCCCTGCGGGTTGGCCCGGATGACCTTGGCGGCGCAGTCCGGGTCCAGGGCCGGGGAGGCGGCGGCGCCGAGGAGGAAGACCCCGATGCGTTCGGGGACGCCCCGGTCGTCGGGGGAGAGCCCTCGCTCCCGGCCGCTCGGCATGCTGGAAGACAAAACGGGGGCGTTAGAAGGCGCGGGCGGCGGCCGCGACGTCTTCTGCGCGAAACCCAAACGACAGTAAAAAGAAAGCGGAGACGCGTACCTCCCGGCGCTGTGGGGGACGAGCTGCGGCGGCGAACTGGTCATCCCGAACGTCATCTCCGTGTAGTCACTCTTCGCCTGGTCGCCGAGGCCCTGGGACTCCTTCTCTCTCTGGTACACCCCCTCCTCTTCCTCCTCCTCCTCCTCTTCCTCCGAGCACAGCGACAGCTCCGGGAGCGTGTCCAGGCGCTCGGCCGGCGTCCCCGCCTCCCTCGGCGAGTGCGAGCCCAGCTCCAGGTTGATGTAGTCGGACAGCGACGGCCGCGCCGGCCGCCTCTCGGCGGCGGGCGGCGAGAACCGGATGCTGTCGAAGTCTATGTTGATGTACTCGCCGGGGCTCCGGGGCTCCCCGGGGAGGGGGTGCTCGTTCATGCTGGGCAGGGTCCGGAGGGTGTCCAGCGACAGCCTGTTGGGCCGGCCCAGACGCCCCCGGTAGGCCAGGCTCTCCGCCCGGCCGTGGCGGACCGGCGACGCGCTGGGCTGCATCACGGAGTAGTAGTCCGACTCCCTCTGCCTCAGGCTCTGGGGGCTCATGAGCACGTACTGGTTGTCCCCGTCACTCTTGGACGCCTGGAGCATGGCCGGCAGCGTGAGGGACCCGTTCGGGTGGGCCGGCCTCGCCGACGCCGGCTCGCCCGCCATCACGCCCAGGTAGTAGTCGGGCGGCGTCTGGAGCGGAGGGGGGTTCCCCGGCGACATGTTCATGTACTCGCCGTGCCTGTCGGGGCTCTCCACCGAGGACTTGGAGCCACACCACATCCTCATGTAGCCGCTGTCCTCCAGGGAGCTGCTGCCCGGCGAGCTGGCCTTGTTGGTCTGGGGGTGCGCCCTGGGGTTCACGATCTGCTTCGGCGCCGAGACGCACATGGGGCTCATGGCCACGTAGTTGTCCGCCTTGCCGGACTGCGGCGCCACGCCCGGCGTCATGGGCATGTAGCCGTCGTCCCCGAGGTTGCTGCTGGAGCTCCTGGACGAGCCGATCTCCACGTCGCCGTAGTCCTCGGGGTAGCAGACCTTGGGCGAGGCGGAGTGGGAGTTCTGCCCGCGGGCCATCCTCATGAGCGTGTACTCGTCCAGCGAGGCCGAGGACAACGGCGCCACCACCCGCTGCTGGCGCGGCGTGGTGAGGGAGTGCGTCCTCTTCCTGTACGCCTTGTCGCAGGCGAAGCCGTCGCACCCGGACCTGCCGCCGCCGGCGCCCTCCATCATCATGTAGCCACAGAGGTCGCCGGCGTCGCGGGAGGGCGGGGTGCTGGACAGGGAGTCCGGGGTGTCGCTGCGGGTCAGGGACAGGAAGCGGGGCTCGCCTGGACTGGAGCCGTAGTCGTCACAGAGCATGAAGCCGGCGTCGCCGAGGGAACCGGAGATGGACGTGCTGCAGCTGAAGGGTCTCCGGGCTTTGTCGGGGGTGGAGACCCCGGCACCCCCTCTGGGGGACGTGCTGATGGGGCTGGAGGCCGCCGGCGGGGAGTTGGACACCGGCATGGAGCGGCTGTGGTGCAGGTTGCAGGTGGACTCCAGCATCCTGCAGGTGCGGCCGCTGCTCAGCGTGTTGGACCTGCTCAGGTGGTTGCCGGCGCCGGGACTGGTGGGGCTGCCGGTCACCGACACGGACATGGACACGGGTCGCGTCACGCCGCCGTCGCCCTCGCTGGCCGTCCGGATCCGGCAGGACGCGAACTTCCTCCCGGGGGACGTGGTGGCCACGCTGTCCGTCCTGGACCTCCTGGCCAGGCCGCCGTGGCTCAGCGGCAGGTTGCCGGGGTTGCGCCTGGTGAGGACCGAGATGGGGTTGGTGCTGGCCGACTGGCTCTTGCTCCGCGGCCGGAACTCCGACAGCTCCTTCATGGCCTTCATGGCCTCCAGGATGGTCTCGTGGATGTTCTGCGCCACCACCGAGTCCTCAGCCTGCATCCAGAACTCCCCGGGCCCCGTGACGGCGGACCGGCCCACCTCGATGAAGAAGAAGCTGTCCGAGTGTCCGCACCGCCGGATGTTCATGAGCTGCAGGTTGACCGCCGCCGTCTCGGAGTTCAGCTTCACGAAGCTGATGGTCCGGCTGGACAGACACAGCCGGTACACCCCGGTCAGGTTCTTGATCTGGCCCAGGCCTTTGGACTTCAGGTTGACCTGCCAGACCTCCTTGTAGGCGTCCGTGGCGGGGCCGAGGAGGCCGTAGCTGGACTCCTCGAAGCCCACCAGGGAGGAGGTGGACGCGGGGCTGTCGTACAGCTTCCCCTCGGAGATGAGCTCGCTGAGGACCCGGAACCAGCTCTCCTGCTCCGGCTCGCTGTCCGCCGCCACGGCGAAGTACTCGTCCTTGGTGTAGAGGGCGATCAGGTGCTTGTGTTTGGCGTCCGCGCGCTTGTTCACGCACAGACACGAGTCCAAAGTTATGAGGCGCTTGGCCGCCGACTTGTTCCGCCACTTCTTCTCGCTCTCGTAGTACTCCAGCCGCGCGGCGCAGCGCTCCGTGGGCTCGCGCAGCACGAAGAACCGCCGGTGCCCGTGCTTCTGCTTCCGCAGGTAGCCGCACTTCTTCACGCCGCTCGTCCCGTTAGAAAGCGGCTGCGCTCCGGCGGCGGCGGCGGCGGCGGGGGGGAGAGGAGAAGGAGGACTGGCCATTTCTCCGGCGTAAATCTCACTGAAAACTGGGGGGTGGTGGGTAGGTAGGGGGGGGGGTTAAAAAAATAAAATAAATAAAAAATACCTCGCCGAATCGTTCTATCCGCGCTCCTCGTTAATCCATGTCAGCCGCGGAGGGACGGTTGTCCACGGTGGAGCCGAGCGGCGGAGATGTGATCCCGGAGAAAAACAACATGTGACTTCCTCCGCGCGCCGCGGAAGCGCAAGAAAACACGGAGTCAGGGGGCGGGGCTTCGGCAGGGGCCGTGCCTGTCAATCACCCGCCGCGGCGCTCCTCATTGGGCCAGCTCACAGGCGCGAGCCCCGCCCACCCGCTGCTCTCCCAAACAACCTTCTTATAAACAGAAAAAAAATATAGGAAAAATACCCCCAAGAATAGCTCAGAGAATATATATAAATATAATTCAAAGATACCTCAAAAAATATCAAAAAATGTTTCAAGAATACCTCAAAATATCAACAAAAAACCTCAAAATATCAACAAAAATACCTCAAAAACACGAATATGCACGTTCAAATCATAACACAATTGGTACGCACTATTTCTATCTTTCCCACCCCCCCTTTTTTTTTTTTTTTTTTTTTTTACACAAAATTGGACAACCTCCCCTCAAATGTCAAACCACATTGCTTGTATTGTCTGACTAAATGTGATTAATTTGGATTATAAGGATTGGAAATGCACAATGCGGGATTGTGAGCATTGATCTGTGAGGCGGCAGCACTGTAAACAAGCCTGACGTCCCACTTGTTATATAAGGAGTGTTGTGGCCTATTTTTAAACCTGTGGGTATTCCTCTCCAATCAGAGGCTTGTGTTTCCCGTTCAAAACCCTTCTCCATCCCTCCCCCAACTGTGTCCCGATATCAGTCGTTATTGATCATTACATAGTGGAGGAATGTCTTTTTCAAGAGTCTTTTCTTTGTAAATAAAAAAATAAAGAAAAAGATTAAAGAAAAAGGGAGGTTTATTGTGCTTGTGTGTCATTTTTGAGCTTCTTTTCTGGATATTCATTGAAAAAAATAAAAATAAAATGCTGATCATTGAATGAAAAAGCAGAGAGGGGACGGATAAATGCGTCAGAGGTTCGTGGGCGACCACAGTCTGCAGAATGCTGCCATCATCTGGACTGGGCCTGCAAATCCTCAATGAAACATCCAAACTAGGCCCAAATAGCTGTGGAGGTCTTCGTCCCATGGCACTTTGAGGCTGTGGAGGTCTTCATTACGTGACATCTGCTCATTAGATCATCCCGGTAATTACGGCTTCTGATCTTCAATCGCCTAAAAACACACACACACACACTTGGATTGCCTTTCATAATCCCCCAGATTACACCTCGAGGTGTGACTGCATAGATTACCTCTTAATAAGCATATCGGTCCCCTTGGACAACTGCGTTGACACCACAGATTAAGGTTAATCCCGATCTAATCGCTATTGTTCTTTAATACCGTGATCCTGTTGACGGTTTGCCTATTTTTCTGTTTTTGTTCAAGAGTTAATTTCTGGGGATTGGGGGGGTTAAGATGAACATGTGTTTTCAGCGATAGCGTCCACTTATAATCTGGCATATCAGCGAAAACACAAACGCCTCCGGTGCCGGGATTAAATAGCATCCGAGCACAGACACCAACAGCCAACGGGCAAAACAAAGTGAACAAAGAGATTATTGTTGACGTGCAACGAGGACATGTAATAACTAAGTGCTGAATAGGCAAAAACAACGTCGTCTACATTTGTTTGAGGACTTCAGTGTTTGTTTTCTGTTGCCCTGCGAGCTATAATCCGCAGTTTTTAACGCCCATGTTTACTACAACCTAACATTGTACTGTAAATATATGTGATTGATGTGTTTGCGTCCTGTTTTTCCATTTGAAATTATGCAAATAAAGTAGATTGTTTTTTGTTTTTTTTCTTGCATCATTTTAGGGTTTGTTTACAATCTTGTATTCTTTTAGGTTTCTCTCGTACGTATAAAAGGGTGTTACATACATTTTAGGCCCCATTTCCACGACAATGTTCAAAAGTGCAAACGACTCGTTTTGGCATTTTTTATTTCAGAAACGTTTTACGTTTACAAGTCAGAATGCTTTCAAAAAGTTGCGCTTTCAGAGGCTCAGCACCGTTGCCATGTGACTGGATACCCAAAACGCCACTAAAGTTTTCCATTTTCAATTGAACACATTGTATGGGTAAAACAGTGTCTTAATAACACATGAATATAAACTTTGTAACCTTTTCTTAACACAGACGATGTCTATATTTTTACAAAACCAAACAATTACAACTTAAAATGACTCAAATTCCAATATCAAGCCAATTTTCATGATGCATAATACGGTGAAATTGGATTGAGAGGCGGCGGATCAACACTGCCCTCTAGCGGACAGAGGCAGAAGCCGCACACCGGAAGTGCGACCTCGTAAGAGGAGGCGACTTGACTCCTCCACCTCCTCCGAGAGCCTCAGGAGGTCCAGACTTCAGCATGGCGCCCACAGCGGCGCTTCTCCTCCTCCTGTCTCTGGCGTCCGTCTGCTTTCCGGCTGCAGCCGAGGAGACGTTGGTCTTTGTGACCGTGGTGAGTCGCGAGAGGCACCGCGGAGTAACAGAAGTACGGAAGCCGGTGTGGGACGGGGTTACCGTGAGCGTCTCTCCGCTCCGCACCGCGGAACTCCGCTCAAAAACCAAGCGATTCAATGTCTTCTTTGTTTTCCTGGCCTCGGCGCGTGCATTCTCACGGAAAAACCCGGTTCATATTATTGTGCGGCTTTTTAAAATTAATTCGGCTCGCTGTTTTTTTTAATGTATGAAGTAGTTTTAGTGTGTTTTGGGTCACGTCGCCTGCTCGTAACCTGGTTCAACCTGCTGACGGGAGCAGTCATAAAATGTTTATATTTCTAATGATTCCTTTGGTGAAGGCGGGATCAAATCCAGAGGAATAACAGGAACGGCTGTGTAGTTTTTTTTTTTTTATTATTGCTAGGTAGAATAAGCGACACTTAAAAAGCCCCGTTTGGTTGTTTTGACTGTTTTTACAGGAAAAGCACATCAGATCCTTCCAGTCTGACCTGCCTTATCAAAAACAACACACATTCCTGCATATCTACTTATTACACACACGCATCTATGCACACACTTCTTCACACGCACACGCACACAGATCTGTGCAAATCTACACACGAATCTAAATATACACACATAATCACACGCATCCATACACACGCACATATCCATATGCAAACACGTCCGTTCACACACATAAGTAAATTAATCAACGCACTCTTTCCACACACAGGTTACTTTCCCCACCTCTTCCTGGTTATTATATGGTTTTTTTTTTGTTTTTTTGTGAATTTAATTTCGCCATCCAACAATCTCACGCCCCGGACACGGCTCACTTCTTTGTGAGAGGAGGATTGTGTCACGGATGTGAGAAAGTGAAGCAGCCGGGGTTTTTAATCACGTGAAAGAGATGATGTGACCAAGGTCTTCCATGAAAATGACTCCATTAAAAAAAAAAAAAAAAATTTTATATGAAAGTGGCTTCTCCCTGCTTCTCAGAAAGGGCCCCGATAATCTATTTGCGGCTTTCTCACAGTGATGAGATGAGATTAAGCGATAATCCAACCCTTGGAATAGAGTTTGGGGATGGATCGGGGGACCGTATATCAAGGCTGTCACGTCGAAGCAGAAGGAGCATGTTGTTTTTTTTTTTTTATGAGCGAGGTGTGAAAGTGGCTCGTCACGACAGCCCGTGAAGAACCTCCAACTATTTGATGAGCAAACACCCAACAGGATCTTTGGCGTCGGCGTGACCTGCTGGATTCAGACCGTCCTCAAAAAGTTCGCGGCCACGTTTGTAAACGTGGATTCCCCTGACGTGTCCTTCCTGTCTCCCTGCAGCTGTTTCGACATGGCGACAGGTCTCCGGTCCGGGCCTACCCCACTGACCCGTACCAGGAGAGCAGCTGGCCCCAGGGCTTCGGCCAGCTCTCGCAGGTAACAGCGGGATAAAACCTATGTAGTAGCTTGTTTTGTTACACACAAGCCCCAGAGCCGTCTGGGAGTTTGCATGAAATTTTCACTGGCGGGTGATTTAGAGTCACCAGTGATCCTCAAGAGCGGAGTACTTCAGAAAAGCCACCACGAGTCATGGCTGGATATCGTCAGGAAAATGGCAATAACATACATGGTTCACGATACTATAGCTACCTCGATCACCATACGATACATACCTCGATACATGGGTCACGATACGAGGCATACCTCGATCACCATACGATACATACCTCGGTACATGGGTCACGATACGAGGCATACCTCGATCACCATACGATACATACCTCGGTACATGGGTCACGATGCGAGGCGTACCTTGATCATCATACGGTACCTCAATATGTGCGTTCCCATACATACCTTAATACATGTGTCACGACACGATACGCACCTTAATCACCATACAATACATACCTTGGTCCATGGCTCACGATACACGGCGTACCTCAATCACCATATGATCCATGCCTCAATACATGGGTCATCATACGATATGTACCTCGATGCATGTGTCACGATCCAATATTTATCTTGATACACAGTTCACCATAGAATACCCGGATATGGTTTGATATTGTATGATACAGTTCAATACGGTGTGATATGATTCGATACATAATTTATAGTCCCATCAGAAGCGGCATAATAATAGCTACGTCTCATTATATTGGTAAACGTCTTTAAAATCCATTAAGTTAGTTCAGATTAATTTTTACTTCCTGGCAGAACAAGTATCGATGTCGGCGGCTGAAAGCTCTCCAGCTGATGGGGACGGTTCCGTGTCATTTCTCGTTGGCAGGAGGGGATGAGGCAGCACTTCGAGCTGGGCCAGTTCCTGAGGTCTCGCTACGGGAACCTGCTGAACGGATCCTACGACCGACACGAGGTGGGCCTCCGGGTCGAAGGTCGCCTGTGGGCCGGTGATGCCACTGCAAGGGTTTTGATTTGAATGTCTCCTGTCCAGATCTCGGTTCGCAGCACGGACTACGACCGCACCCTGATGAGCGCCGAGGCCAACCTGGCAGGTGCGAGCACGACCCTCCTCCTCCTCACCTCACCTCCTCTTCCTCACCCCCCCCCCCTTGCTTCCCCCAGGTCTCTACCCTCCCAGCGGGGGCCAGGTTTTCAACCCCAGCCTGAAGTGGCAGCCGATCCCCGTGCACACGGTGCCTCAGAGCGAGGAGAGGGTTCGTACCTCCCGGGGGGGGGGGGGCTCCACAACGTCCCGCATGGGAACCCCCGTCTGAACGCCAACCTTTCTCCTCCTTAGCTTCTGCTGTTTCCCCGGAACGACTGCCCGCGCTACACCCAGCTGGTGAACGAGACGGAGCACACGGAGGAGGTCCTGAACATCACCGCGGAGTACTGGGTACTGGGTACTGTCCTCCAATGCCCCCCCCCCCCCCCCCCCCCACGATACCGGAGGTCACCGTCCTCCCATCACCGGATACTTGTATGTCTGACGGCGTCTTTCTCTGTGTGCGTTTCAGGACTTCATCGAGTTTGTGAACAACAAAACTGGACTGAAAAACACCGGCGTGGACTCGATGTGGGGGGTGTACGACACACTCTTCTGTGAGGTGAGAGCACACACACACACACACACACACACACACACACACACACACACACACACACACATTAAGCTGGTGGTTAGTGTTAAGTTTCCCTCACGTGACCCCCGCTGGCGTTTGAGGAACAAACCAGCAGTCTGGCTCCGAGTCGAGGCCGTTCGAGAAAGTTTAGCGCGACTTCAGGTTTGACCGCTCGTCAGAGAAACGGGGAAGCGAGCGCAGACTGCTGAGTCGGCGTGACTCGGCAGTGAGTCCACGAAAATCTCACGCGTGTGTGACCCGATTTCAGGCGAAAACTGGGAGGATTTTGAAGTGTTTTGGGAGTCCGTTTCCATGACGACGGTGCTTGGAGCCACTGAAAAGGGAAGAAAGGGGTTTCCGAGGTGGAACTTTTTGAAATATGGAAACGGGGAGTGTGGGGGTGCTACTTTTTGAAAAAAACATCAGACTCCGTGGAAAGGGTAGAAATGCAACCTTGTGAAAACACTCCAAATCTGTAGAAACAGGACTTTCTGAAAATGCGGGAAAACTCAACTTTTTGAAAACTCTGCAGCTCTCTCAAAATGGTTGGATTCTGTGAAAATGGGGGAAACATGACTTTTTGAAAATGTTGGAAAGTGAAAAAACTAAAATAGCTACCTTTTGAAAATGCTCCACAGAAACAGAACTATTTGAAACTGCTCCATCTCCATGGAAACGGGGTAAAGCGCAACATTTAAAAAACTCTCCGTCTCCATGGAAATGGGGCAGTGAAACACAACTCATTCAAAAATGCTCAGATTCCTTGAAAACGGGGGGAAATATGACTTTTTGAAAATGTCCATCCTCGGTGGAAACTGGGGAAATAAAATGCCACTTTATGAAAATGGGGGACAAGCAACCTTTTGAAAAACACTCGCTTTGCCGCAGCTGAAACTGCAAACGCACATCTCTGTCTCAATAGATGTGCAACTTTTTGAAAAACGCCCCCGAATATACCTAATAACGGTCCAACTTGGTCGTCTGTCCATATAAATGTTGCGTACTCCCATTTTTAATGTGTGTGTGGTTTTATGACTAAAACAAAACGGCACCCACTAGTGGCCTGGCATGCTAACTACATTGTTTTCCACCATTTTCCGCTGACTTTCGAAACCATGTAAACTTTTCTGAGAAATCGGGGCCTGGGCGTTGGGTTTTAATGGCCGCAGACCGCCAAGTCGACGGGAATCGCAAAAGAATCTCACTAGCGTCTCTGCTTTCAGTCCCGTCACAACATGACTCCCCCGGACTGGGTCACGCCCGACGTCCAGCAGAAGCTGCGCGTCCTCAAGGACTTCAGCTTCCAGGTAAAAAAGAAAAAAGAAAACCTTGTTCAACCTGATTCCGACTAAAATTAGACGAGGATTAACGCTGGAATGTTCCTAGATAATGTTCGGGATTTACAAACGGGTGGAGAAGAGTCGGCTGCAGGGAGGTAAGGCTGGAGTTTGCCCTCTGGAGTTTGTCCTCTGGAGTCCACCCGCCTCTGCTGGACGTCCATGTTTGACGTCCATATTTCGTCTTTCAGGGATGCTGCTGGGGGAGATAGTGAAGAATCTTTCCAAGATGGCGGCTCCAGACCCGCAGCAGCGCCTCAAACTGAAGATGCTCTCCGCGGTGAGCTCCTCCTCCTTTTTGTGTGTGTGTGTGTGTGTGTGTTTCCTCGCGTTAAAGCTCGACCTTTGATCCTTTGATCCCCCCTCCCCCCAGCACGACACCACCATCGCGGCCCTGCAGTCCAGCCTGAACGTGTACAGCGGGAAGCAGCCGCCGTACGCCTCCTGCCACATCTTCGAGCTGCACCGCGACGACAACGGCTCGGCCTCAGTGTCCATGTTCTTCCGGAACGACAGCGGCGCGGCGCCGTACCCCGTCCAGCTGCCCGGCTGCCCGCTGCGCTGCCCCCTGGAGGACTTTGTCCGCCTCACGCAGCCCTCTGTGTCGCAGGACCGTGACAAAGAGTGCCAGCTGCCCTCGGAGGGGCGGGACAAAGGTCTGAAAACTTTTTGAAAGTGGCTTCGTCTCTGTGGAAGCGAGAAGGGGGTGGAAGTGCGTCTTTTTGAAAGTGCTCGGTCTCCGTAGGAACTCGGGGGAGAGAGTTCTGACGCTGTCTCCGGGGAAACGGGGTGGGAAACGCAACTTTTTCAAAAATTCTCCGTCTCCAATAGAAATGGGGGAGAAATGCAACTTTTTTAAAACACCCCACGTGTATCGCGACGGAAAAAGCTGGGTGAAACACAACTTTTCAAAAATGGTCCGTCTCTATGGAAACGGGTGGAAGTGCAACTTTTTGAAAACGTTCGGTCGCCGTGGAAACTCGGGGAATATTTAACTTTCAGAAAGAGTTCTGACTCTTGTCTCTGGGGTAACGGGGGGGGGGGGGGGGGGGGTGTAAAGCACAACGTCTCCATGGAAGTGGGTGCGAAACTCAACTTTTTGAAAACACCCCGACTCTGTCTCCATGGAAACTTGGAACTGCAGCTTTTTGAAAATTCCCCCAACCATGCAACTTTCCGAAAAAAGCTCAGAATCAGTCGCCATAGAAACGGTGGGGAGCGGGGGTGCAACTATAGTCGACGGTAGCCATGACAACAATCCATGTCCATGTTTTCCTGTTGTTAATATGTTAATACTCGCTAGCGTCTTGTTCTCAGCGTGGTTTAATTTTTAATAAACAACAGCAGCAGCAGCTCCACTAAACGTGTCTCTCCTCCCTGCAGAGATCCTCCTCATCCTGGCTCTGTCTGCCGGCGCGCTCCTCCTCCTCATCGCCCTCCTCCTCGCCGTGGTCTGCTGGAGGAGGGAGCCCATGGCGGCGCGGGGCTACCAGCACGTGCTGAACCAGGAGGGCGGCGGCGACGACTCCTGACAGAAGCACCGACTGCTGCCGCGGAGGTCCACCAGCCCGGAGTCGTGGGACAGCAGCCAGGACGACGGACTCTGACGCTCCGCCGTGTCTCCGTTTTTTTTATTTTGAAAGTCCGGACTCTTTAAAAAGCAAGAATGAGCACCCTCGTCAATTTTCTCTGCAGCTCAGTGTTAGAACTCCGGCCTTTTTTTAAGTGGAGTTAATTTCGTAGTTCGATAAAGTGCCGTTCATTTCACAAGGCGCAGATGTAAAAAAAAATAAAAAATCCTTTGTTGAGACTTGATGTGAAAATCTGCGAAAGGACTGAACATGTCGACTGAAGGAAGTGCCTTTTGAAATACAGGAACACCCCGGAGAAGATTTCTGACATACATTGATTGAACTTTAAAAAAAAAAAAAAAATGTCTGATTTAGATTGATGACCCGAGGCTACGCTCAAAAAGCTTCGGCTATCTGGATTCATATAATGTGATGGGAACATTTTCAGTCTCCAACAAACCTTTATTGACACATTGCTATGGACCACACAGTAAAGAGATGTAAATACTGCTCTCGTCTTTCTACAATCTGAAATAAAAGTGCTGTATTTACTCGCCATGCGTCATGTTTGGCCTCGCGAAGCACTAATGTGACTGTTTGTTTGCGGAAGGCTTCGCATAAATGTGAATACGTGGACGATTTGTTCAGTTTATGACCTTCAGGTAGGTTTTTTTGTTGGTTCAGAGTCTAGGAACTGCATCCAAATTAAACATTTGGATCAGAAAGTCAGCAGCTGAAACACACACACACACACCATGTATTTGACCAGGTGTGACTCAGCGGAGGAAAACACCCAAAACCTTTTGACAAAATGGTTACGAGTCAAAGAAAAAAAAACAAAGGTTTTTGTATGTTGCGTGTGTGTGTTGGTTTTAACTGTATTCTGGATTGGCAGGTGGGGGTGGAAGAAAGAATAAAAAACAGGCCGAAACATTAGCACGACTACTGAGAGACGAAACTTGAGTTGATTTCAATGTCACTCGATAAGAATGTTATCTATTGATATAAAGCAATTTGTTTATGCAGCGCAAGAGCGGGAAGCCACATGTTGTCGTGGGACCCCGCAGCTTAAACTGGCTTGTAAAATAGTGCCATAATGACCTTTTAATTTGAAATTGAAAGGGTGTTTTTTTTTTTCTTTTCTTTTATTCAACAGGTAAAAAAAAAAAAAAAGATATCCGTACGTTTATATTGGAGCCTGCAGTACCGTACCCCGCCGCAGTGTTGGAAATATTGGCGCTGTGTGGGGATGGCAGCGCTGTGAAGACCAAACCGCCAAAAATTCTTGGAGAAGAAGCAGAAGAAGAAAATGGCGGAGTACCTGGCGTCCATTTTCGGCACAGAGAAAGACAAGTGAGTTTTATTTCATATTTGACTTTACTTTAATCCTCCGGGGGGTCTTCAGATGCTGCGTATGTGCAGCGGGGAGCATTTGCTGCTGGTCGGGCTCGATTTGGTCTCCGCAGACGTGCTGGGGCTCACAGTTGATCCGACGTTAGCGCGAGGGAGCTAACGGGAAGCTAACGAGAAGTGAACGAGGGGCTAACGGGAAGTGAACGAGAGGCTAACGAGATTCCAATGAGAAGTGAACAAGAGGCTAACGTGAAGCTAACGAGAACTGCACGTGAAGCTAACGCGATTCGAACGAGAGGCTAACGCATTTGAATGGAACTCATGGAGCGACGCTAACCATTAGCTTACAGTTTTCTCCAACATGCTGCCCCATAAATAAAACATACAACGATGCATCTGTTTGAACAGAGTGATGGGGCATATTGAATAATAATCTGTGGGATTACAGAGTCGGTTATTTCGCAGAGCTGGGCTGCTCGTGAATGTAGCATGAAGCTAATTGGTAATATTAAAGCATCTCTGGGATTATTAAATTTTTTATTCAACAAAGTGGCTTTTCGAGCAAACATTAAGTCGTAGATGGAAATACAAACTGATGTTTTGGTTACAAATACTGGGATTAAATACTGTTGGAAGTTTTATATCTGAAGGCTTAGTTTGTCACAAATCTAAGAGAGATAATCTATTTTTAATCACTCAGTGCAGATCTACCGTGGTCCTTAAATTATTTAAAAGTTAAAAGTGCATCTTCAGAGGTGGAGACCTTCTGTAAAACCAGACCCGGAGGTGGAGGCTGTGAATAAAATGTGTCCATTGTTTCTATTCCAGGGTCAATTGTTCCTTCTACTTTAAAATCGGAGCATGCAGACATGGAGATCGATGCTCGAGATTGCACAACAAGCCAACCTTCAGTCAGGTGAGTGAGAGCGTCTCGCAGTCGTGACTCTGACTCTTGAACTATCAGACTTTGGTTGCCGTGGGCTTATCGGGACTCGCACCACTTATCAGCGGCTGGATGTGGACAAACGCACAGACTCTCTGGATTCCCATGGGAAGGGGGGGGGGGTCTGTTCCACTCGCCTCATGTCTCCAGCGGATCAGAGACCAAGTTTAACTGTGTTTTAACTGTTTTCTGCAGACCATCCTGATTCAGAACATCTACCGTAATCCCCAGAACAGCGCTCAGACGGCCGACGCTTCCCGCTGTAAGTCCCAGAACCTCCCGGAGAAACGGGACTCAAGCTCCAGAGACTCTTCGAATCCCGAACTCACACATTTAAGACGTTCCATTTAATCAACTTCACGGAATAAACAACCTTCTTGCAAGGTCAAGAGACACACATGCCAACGCAAACCTTCAACAATGAACCAAACAGTTCGTTGTTGAAGGTTCAAGTCAGATTTTATGCACTGGGCGAATTTGAAATGACAATGAAAGACGTGACAACAGAACTTGACCATGAAGGACGATGGCACTGATTTTATAGGATTGTCTCACTTGTTTTTAACATTATTTCACCGCCATATCTGTCAATAAACTGCCTTTTGTTTTCTTTTTCCTGTGAATATCCCATTTCAACGTTTAAAAAAGAAACAAAACGCATAGTTATAGTGTTTTATTTCAGAAAAGTTGCGCGTATACGAGGCAACATGTTGACAATAATGTGTATTTTCACGGAAACAGCAGAAACACTGAAAACGACGAGATGGCGCCGTTGGTTATTTTTGTAACGATCAATACGCTGTAAATGTGAAGGATCAGTTCCCAGAGGTTCTAGTGGACCAAGTCGGATTGTTATTATCACGGTGACTGTCAAAATAAAAGCGCCAACTCCCAGGAGAATGTGGAGTCATGACATGCTACTGAGCACGTGCAGAAGAGCTGTTTACTACGGCTGCAGTGCGTATGACCAATAGCAGCGTTTTCACGGAAGGACAATTCAGAAAAGTTGTATTTTTGAGGGGGAAAAATGTGAGGTTTCCTATAAAAAAAAAATAAAAAAGTAGCATTTCCCCTCGTTTCCACGGAGAGGGGGCTGTTTCCAGAAGTTGAGTTTGGTTTTTTTTGCCCTGTCCACTGGGACATTCATTTAGAGGGAGTATTATGTGCATTTCCAGGGGAAACAGGGTCGAAGCGTTTGTTTAAAAAGTTGCGCTTTCCTTGTTCCCATGACCAGTTGGGCCTTTTTTTTTTTTTTTACCCCGAAAAGTAGCGTTTTCAGTGTAAACTGCTGTTGCGTCACGCAAGAAAACCTCCGACAATTATCCTTGAGAATCCCCGTGTAAATGGGACCTGAAAGACTTCAGGTTTTGACAAACCTTTTGAAGACGTGTGTGTTTTCGACAATAATGAAAAATGGGTCATTCTTAATACGTGAACTCACTGCCGTCACACGAAAACCCCAACTGTTGAGGTCCTGCAGAGTTCCTGACACCGACTCAGCGGCCAGTTTCCCATCAGTCGTTCTTCTTTGTGGCGCGGCGTTGTTTCTGACCGCTGTCGTTTTCCAGGTGCCGTCAGTGACGTAGAAATGCAGGAGCACTACGACGAGTTCTTCGAGGTCAGTGACTCTTTGCCGCTCCTCTCTGCTGCTCCGTTGTGGCGACCGCCCGGCGTCTGAAGCCGCCTGTGCCTTGTCCCCCCCCACTCCCCATCCCCCCCATCTCCCCCCCAACAGGAGGTGTTCACGGAGATGGAGGAGAAGTACGGCGAGGTGGAGGAGATGAACGTGTGTGACAACTTAGGTGACCACCTCGTCGGCAATGTTTACGTTAAGGTTGGTTCAGTCGCTCTACAAGGGGGGGGGGGGTTCCAATCCGAGCGCTTTCCCAAAAGAGGCTCAGTTTAAAAAGACTTTTTTTTTTTTTTAATTAAGTGTTTTCAAAATGTTGCCCGTGAACGAGGCCTACAACAGAATAGCAGTCTATCCGTCCTTTAAACGTAATAAAGTGCCCGATGATCATCTGCACCTGGATTTACATTTTTTTAGCCCCGTTTATGCGACAGGGTTTTCAAGGAAAACTTTATAAATCGTCTCCGCGGAAACTCGGTATGTGGACAATGTCTTGAAGCGTTGTCGTGGAAACGGGGCACTAAAAAAAAAGCAGCTGCCCGGTTCCATTAGCTGCAGTGGTCTTGTTGAAATTGGAAGTCGTCAAGGAGTACTTGACGTGTTCGTCCTGGTTTTTCCCGCAGTTTCGCCGCGAGGAGGACGCGGAGAAAGCCGTCATGGACCTGAACAACCGCTGGTTCAACGGCCAGCCGATCCACGCCGAGCTGTCCCCCGTCACCGACTTCAGGGAAGCCTGCTGCCGCCAGTATGAGATGGGGTGAGTTCAGCCGAGCCGCCGTAAACCCCCCCCCCCCCCCCCCACCACCACCACCACCACACACACACACACACACACACACACTCCGGGTTTATGGCGTTCCACGCTTGTTTGTCTGCCGGCGATACGAAGCCCAGCAGATAAAGATTAGCTGTCCCTCGTGGCGCGGCCGCCACGTTTTCACGCTGCCGTCTCTCCCACAGCGAGTGCACCCGCGGCGGCTTCTGCAACTTCATGCACCTGAAGCCAATCTCCAGGGAGCTGCGGCGGGAGCTGTACGGCCGCCGCCGGAAAAGGTGAGGACCCCACTCCCCGCTTCGACCAGGGGGAAACCAAAACCGACCGACCAACCAAGTGATAACCGGCTTCGCTTTTTCTTTCCTGCCCCCCCGTCAGGCACCGCTCCCGCTCGCGCTCCCGGGAACGACGCTCGCGCTCCAGGGACCGGCGGCGGGAACGCGAGAGGCCGCAGAGGTCGAGGGATCGAGAGCGCTCCGGAAGGTTCTGAAAGAAGCCCCCCCCCCCCACCCCACCCCCACTCCTCCTCCTCCTCCTCACACACTGTTCTCAGCCCCAGCAGTGACGACCGTTCTTTTCTCTCTCTCGTTTGTTTGTTTTTTTGTTTTTTTTTTGGTGAAATCTTGGAAATTGTGTTTTGTTTTTTTCTTTTATTCCCTTTTTTTTAAAAATGAGCTTGTCGCTTTCTCAATAAAAACAGATTTGTAACTGCAGCTGGTTCCTCTCTCTCCTTTCCCACTTTGGAGAACGGATTTATATGAGCCGATTCGAGGTTCAGCCCGGAGGGTCGAGCGTCATTTCTGATTTTTAAAAATATTTGTCCTAAAGAGTTGCAGACAAGACCTGAGAGCAGAACTTTCAAGTGAAAACTAAAAACTTGCGCCGTGTCTTGGGTGTTTGTTTACACGAGCAAGATGTTTGATTGGAGCCGCTGTTCATTTAACTTTTTGAAAATGGTATAACTGCGTAAACTCAGATGACAATGACTTTGTCTCCATGGAAACGAAACTTTAGGAAGACTCCCTTCCAAAACAATGTGGGAAAATAACATTTTGAAGGAAAACTTTCCGACTGGAAACAAGAAAAATGCAACTTTTTGGAAGTTACTGAGTATTTATTATAAAATCGAGCAAAATCAGCCATATTTCATAATTTGAAGGTAATAAAAGGTGTTTTTCTTTTTAAAAGGGTGAATGATGCAACAATAAGAGCTGCTGGATCATCCTGAGCCTGTCCTTTGTTGTTTTTAAGTTATTGACAGTGAAGCAAACATTGTAAAATCAATTATTTATACAGTAAAAAACAAACATTTCAGTGTTTCCAAAGAGAAAGCAGATGAGTCAATGTTGTTTTTCACTTTGGATTGAAGGTGATCGGACTAATAATTCCCCCATAAATATAGAAGACTTTACATAATGTTCTCATGTTTTGCTTTTATAGACAAACAAAGGTTATAAAAGAGCAGAAATGGGATTGATAAGACAATTATAGTCTTAGTTTATAGTCTTGTTTGCTTGTTTCTTTTTATGGTTCTTAATTGAGGTCAGGTTTCCTGCATGGGACAAGGCGAGAATATGAAGTTTTAAATGGCATTTAAGTAAACAAACAAAAAATACAGATTTCTTGTGGAAGAGGGAACAAATGTTACAAAACATCATAATATTATGTTGAAGTGAAAGGAAAGTTTAAAAATTGTTTTCTTTTTACTTATTAACTCAGTTGTTAATGTTTCTGAATGTAATGTGCTTTTATTTTGGACAAAAATGAAGTTTGGAGACATAATCAGACTTGAGAAGATATTCATGACCTTGTCTTTTTTGCCTTGTCTGCACTTTTTGAAGATTATTAATGGAGTTCACGTGTTCCGGGTGAGTTTTTCCTATTGAAGAATCAAACTTTACAACTGTATCTGCAAACTTATACAGAATTGTAGTGAAAATTTGTGAAAATATATCATCAATTATGTTTAATACAGAAGTTTTCTTTGTTTTTTTACTTGTTTAAATGGGTTTGTTTACGTTTCTGGGTGTGAAACGTGGTGAAATGAAGCGAAACTGTATAAATAAATAAATAAAGAAAATTAAAAAAGTGCAATGACGGCGATTAAAAGGTGTAACGTGGACAAAACGTCCCGCGGTTTGGACTCCTGACAGGTTACTTTACCTCCCAGGTTGGGTTTCTGCGCCGTGTCACGTGCGTCAGGGCGCTTGCGCCTGCGTGTCGGGTCAATAAAAGGTAAACAGATGGCTCCGCGCTGCGTCCCGCGCTCCCATTGGCCGAGCCGGCCAAACAGACGCCCCCGCGGCAGCCAATGGGAGCGCGGTCCACCCCGCCGCGGCCACGTGCGCGCCGACGATAAGCGGCGTGCCCGCGGTCCCCTTCGGCTCATTCCGCCGCCGCCTGTCTTCGGCTCGCCCGCAAACCCCGGAGACAAAAGCCGAGATTTACACCCCGACTTCACATTTCTGCAGGTGGGAAGTCTCCAGGTGAGTGCAAACCACGCGAACCGCGCGGGGGACGCGCCGCGAGCGCACGCACGTGCGTGCCAGACGTTGAAGACGCGTTGCTGATGCAATACTGCGCAGCGGAGCCAAATCGTTACAATTCAGTTTTCTCCTTTTCGCCTCTTTATCCTCCTCAGATCTCAAGTTTCGGCCTTTATTCTCCATTTTTCTTCTGATTTATTCACTGCCAGCCTCTATTCACATGTAATAATTCAAATGTTTTCTTTATTTACTGTCCTTCAGCCTCTATTCACCTTCATAATTCACATTTTTCTTTCTTTCTTCTCTCCCAGCCTCTATTCAATTCATAATTCACGTTTTTTCTTTCTTTCTTCTCGCCATAGCTCACAGTTCAGCCGATATTAACCATTTAATTTCACATTTTCGTCCTATTTATTCTCCCCCAGTCTTTGTTAACCATTATAGTTCACATTTTTCTTTTTATTTAACCACTTTATTCTGTCCAGAGTTCACACCTTCGCCTCTGCTCACCGTTAAATCACACGTTTCTTCTGTATTCTCTCCTGTCTTCACCCTCAACTCATTATTTATAATTTTCACCCCCTGTCTTCATTCCCGAATCATTTTAATTCTAAAGTCAGTTTTCCTCTTTATCAGTAATTCCTTCTCTTCTCATCCAAATGCAACCAACAACTTTTGGGAAGTTTATAGTAAAAGCAGGATGTATTTCAAAGTAAACTTTTGTGTGATATAAGATAAGATAAGCCTTTATTGATCTCACAGTGGAGAAATTTACAGCTCTGAAGGACACTCATGAGTAGGAAAGACAAGAAATGTGCAAACAGTTAGACAAGAATAGAGGTATCTTATATACAATGACTATCAAGAACTCTAAGGGCCAAAAGTATTTACATGTCGAGGAAGGTGTGTTTTTTTAAATCTGTTTTAAAGGTCCCAGAGTGACCTGGTGAACTTTCAGGTGTCAGTGTCCTTTTATTATCATTTTTTTTTTTTTTTTTAACACAGTGCTTCTATGGTCGGCATTCCTGCTGTTCACTTCATTTGTGATGGCTCAGTGCCTGACTATGGCCCCGCACTTTGGTTAGTTGCTGGCAAAGCAGTGATCAGGCCTGCTATTATTCCTGGAGAGCGCCGACATACCGAAGGTGATTACCGATGCAATAACTTAAGCAGATAAAAAACGGGGGGGATTTTTCATTATTCTGATCAGGAGATCTTTGAGGATTGGACTCTTGGCTCCGGTCTGGCACTCCTTGTAAATCTTCAAAGTCTCTCGGCTCTGTGGGATCATATTGTTCCATGAAGCCTGCAAGCCCAACCTCAATGACCCCCTACTTGTCCTGCCATACTTTTAACCAAATGCAATGTTCATCAAGGGCAAATACGTGGGGTTCTGGGAAGGGAACATCCCGGGTTTAGATTTAAAACTAATCTTTTCTGATTGTGGCCCAACTGAAGTCAAAATGTTTCAAAGTGGTGCAGCAGACAGTTGGTGTGCCGTTTTCTTTTTCCCATGGCGAGCTGTTTGCTTAACGAGAAGCAGCCTGTCCGCCCTGTGGACACCCGTCTCGCCTCACCATATAATCAAAGTGGGGGCCCTGTTTTAACAGCTGGCCCCTGTGTGTGCAGAGCATTACTGCAGGTTCAGCTGATGGAGGAAACTGCTGGAAGTGGTAATAAGCACGGAAAACACGTTTGGAAAGGTATCGGTCCGATCAGATCGAGAGATCTGTTGGGACGGATCGAGACATTTGTTTGGCCAATCTAGAGATCTGTTGAGATGGACAGACATTTGTTGGGATGGATGTAGATATGTTTGGATAGATGGAGACGTTTGTTTGGACGATCTAGAGGTCTGTTTGGACATGTCAAGACATTTGTTTAGATCGTCCAAACAAACCTCTGGACGATCTAGAGGTTTGTTTGGACGGATCAAGTCATTTGTTTGGACGATCTAGAGATCTGTTTGGACGGATCAAGACATCTGTTGTTGCGGATCCCGAGCTCCTGTTAGGACGCTGGTGTAACTCCAGTTTTCCTGTCATCCCAGGAGGCTTTTTTCCAGAACCAGGATATAAACTCTGTCAATAAAAACAAATCGTTGGCCTCGTTTGCGCTTGTAAAATTCCTATGAGTCAATCCAGCCGATTGCGAAATCAGCCAGGCGCTTCCTGCTGTTAATCTTGATAATAGAATCTTGGTGTACTGCTGGAGATAATGTTTAACTTGTTTTTTTTTCGCAGCAGGTAATCAATTAGTCCTTTGTGGGTCATTGGGTTATGGCAGAGTGTGAAGTACCGCTCCGTTTTCAGGAACTTCTGATGAGGTGGCTTTCTTCTTTCAACCGACTGACTCAATCACGACTAAACCCTTCATCACTCTCTCTTCTCGTCTCGACTTTCTCATGCAATGGGACACTTCTCTCTCTGGTTCCGTGCCACTGCGCCTCCTGGCCAAGCATGACGAAGCGTTTCCTTTTGTCACCTTGAGTGACTCGGCGTTTATGTGAGAAAGGAGTGGTGTTTGTTTGTGTTCCTTTTTAATGGCATGGTATTTTCGCGAGGCAGGGAGTTCCTTCTACATGCTCACACATGGTGGTGACGGTCGTCGCCTCCAATTCCTCCCGTTGTTTTAAAAAGAACTTCGTTACACCTAGTCTGCTTAATAAATGTTCAGTATTTGAGTTCTTGTTTCCCCCCAATAGGATGAATCTACATATTTCTGTGTGTTTTGAGGAAAAAGCTTGGATTTTTGTTTGAATGCGTTTCCTCTTATCAAACGAAACTGGTGTCAAATTACAACTTCTTTTCTTTGGCCCATTTTGAAAACGTTCCTTCGCACCCGTTTCCAGGTCGAAACCATGCCGTCGGTTCCCTCAACCAAAGAGCCCATCAAGGCGCCGGCGTGCCCGCACGCCGGCAAGCTCCTCAACGGCGACGGCAAGTTCCCGCTCAACGGCGTGGACAAGCTGGGCTCGGCGGTGGAGCCGGAGGACGCCAAGCGCTCCATCCACATCGCCACCAAGAGCTCCTCCCCCGAGAGGAAGTGGATCCGCCCCGACGCTCCCAGCCGCTGCAAGTGGAGCCTGGGAGCCTCCAAGGCCGACTCCCCGCACACGCAAGCGCCAAAGTGAGTGGGAGCCGCCATTATGTTTTTGTTTGTTTTTTTCATTTGAGCCGCAATAATATTTATTTAAAAAACACATTTTTTTTGCTTCCTCCTAGCAAAGTTTCGCCGCCCATCCTGCCGAACATCCTGGACCGGATCGGAGACACTCCCATGGTGCGCATCAACAAGATCCCCAAAGTTTTCGGACTCAAATGCGAGATATGTGAGTTGTGCAAAACGCGCTCCGGCCAAGACACGACAAGTCGCCACACGAAAAGGCCCGCGGCAATTTATTCACCGGTAAAACCGGTCCGGCTTGATTCAGAGAGGTTAATAAAGTTGATTTAGGAGTCGTGGTGTGGTTTTCCTCTCCTGCTGACGTCTGCCGTGGTGAAAAAATGAGAAATTTCCAAAAGTGGACCCAAAATTTTTTTTATATTTATAACAAATATCAAAGTTTGAATTGAAAGCAAGGGAAAAGAGACTCCAGGTGAATAAATAACCAATCAAACTGAGAACAGGCGGCACAAAAACCTTCCTGTGTTCATTTTACATCCAGAACATTCCGAGTTGGGATCCGGGTTTTAGATTATTTAAAGTAGTTCAAGGCTGATTAGTGCAACTTTTTGAAAACGCTCCAAGCGAAGGAAGTACGTGTTCAGCGGCGAACGCAAAACTTTCCTGAAACCAAAAAAAAAAAAAACCTGATGATTTTTCAGTTGAAACGTTAGCGGGGTCTGAATCGGGTTCTCATCGTGGGACTTTGTCTCTGCAGTGGCCAAGTGTGAGTTCTTCAACGCCGGCGGCAGCGTGAAGGACCGGATCAGCCTGCGGATGGTGGAGGACGCCGAGAGAGCCGGCGTGCTGAAGCCCGGAGACACCATCATCGAGCCCACGTCCGGAAACACCGGTAATTCATCACGTGTGGCTGATTGGGGGGGGGAAACAACACAACACAACAAAAAAACCCATGTAAAAGTCTGTCAACTGACCTCGTTAAACCTGCCCTGCGTGTTTCGTAGGCATCGGCCTGGCGCTGGCCGCGGCGGTGAAAGGATACCGCTGCATCATCGTCATGCCCGAGAAGATGAGCATGGAGAAGGTCGGTATGACGACATTCATGCGCGTCGCGATGCGTTGCGCGGACAATGCGTGAAACCCTGTTCTCCTCCCGTCCCCCCCCCCCCCCCCCCTGCAGGTGGACGTCCTGAGAGCCCTCGGGGCGGAGATCGTCCGCACGCCCACCAGCGCCCGCTTCGACTCGCCCGAGTCGCACGTGGGCGTGGCGTGGCGCCTCAAGAACGAGATCCCCAACTCGCACATCCTGGACCAGTACCGCAACCCCAGCAACCCGCTGGCTCACTACGACACCACGGCGGAGGAGATCCTGGAGCAGTGCGGCGGTGGGAAGACCTTTTGGTCTGTTTTTTTTTTTTTTTTTTTAAACCCTTCAAATTAGACGTTTGAACCCGTCTGACTCGTCTCGGAACAGGTAAAGTGGACATGCTGGTGGCCGGCGCGGGGACGGGCGGGACGATCACGGGAATCGCCCGCAAGCTGAAAGAGAGATGCCCAAACATCAAAGTAAGACTCTTGGGCGTTGAGTTCCGCCGCGTGAATGAGGCGAAGCCGCCGGCAAGCGCGTGACCGCCGCCTTGTGTCATATATGTGTGTGTGTGTGCGCAGATTGTCGGCGTGGACCCCGAGGGCTCCATCCTGGCTGAGCCCGACGAGATCAACAAGACGGATAAGACGCAGTACGAAGTGGAGGGCATCGGGTACGACTTCATTCCCACCGTGCTCGACCGCTCGGTGAGTATTTCAAATAACCACGCTTTAAAGTCACGCTTTACGTGACGGGATGTAGTTGCCACTGGCGCTTTCATAATGAAGCCAGATGGGCAGAGAACAATACGCTGTAAACATGAATAAAGGGGGGGGGGGCATGGATATAACTCAATCCAGCTGGAGGACTGTTGGAGATCATGTTCGAGTGGAAAGAATTCTAAAAACCCTCACCACAATCCCTACCCTGAGCCTTACCCTTAGCCCTACACTATGTTCTGTGGTCAAAGTAACGGTCTTAACATAATATGTTTAATATAATTGTAAATCAATTCCGGCGTCAAGGGGTTATAAAGTTCTGTTTTCCCGGTTTCCATGGAGACAGAAGTCAGAGCATTGTCAAAATGTTGCTCCCCACCCATCCCTGCTTCCACGGGGTTGTTTGCCTCTGTTTTCACAAGAGATGTCGTATTTTCTGAAAAATGCCCCCCCTCTCCCCCTCCATGTTTCCACTGGCTCTTGAGCGCCAAAACACCGGTACAGTTTTCTATATTGACTTGAATCGTCTCGTCCCCAGGTTGTGGACACTTGGTACAAGTCCAACGACGAGGAGTCCTTCAACATGTCCCGTATGCTGATCAGAGAGGAAGGACTGCTGTGTGGTACGTTCCCTACGCCTTCCCTACGCCTGCGTCGGAACCAAAAAGTCCCGGCCGCGTTTTGATGAAGACTTTTGTTCCCCGCGACAGGGGGCAGCTCCGGCACGGCCATGGCCGCCGCCGTCAACGTGGCCAGGGAGCTGAAGGAGGGTCAGCGCTGCGTGGTCATCCTGCCGGACTCCATTCGCAACTACATGTGAGAATCCCAACCTCTGGTCGTTGAGCGCCGCCGGCACAGACGTCTGAATGTCTCCCGACTGTCTCCCGCGTACCAAAAAAAGGTCCAAGTTCCTGAATGACAAGTGGATGGTCCAGAAGGGCTTCCTCCGGGAGGAAGACCTCATGGTGAAGAAGCCGTGGTGGTGGAACCTGAAGCTGCAGGGCCTCAACATGTCGGCCCCCCTCACCGTCCTGCCCACCGTCAGCTGCCAGAAGACCATCCAGATCCTCAAGGACAAGGGCTTCGACCAGGCGCCGGTGGTGGACGAGGCTGGGTGAGCGTCGACGGGGTTCAACGAGGTCCAAGTGTCGAGACGGTCCTCTTTACCTGTTTTTGTAAAACCCCCCCCCCACCTCCGCAGGTTAATCCTGGGCATGGTGACTTTAGGGAACATCTTGGCCTCCATCCTTGCTGGAAAGATCAAGCTGTCCGATCCGGTCAGCAAAGTGCTCTACAAGCAGTTCAAGCAGGTCAGACCTGTCTCCCCAATTAAGCCCACAGTAATGCCAGGGTGTAGCACCATCTTGTGGCAATTGCGTGAAACTGCTCAGAATCTGGTTGATTTCCCCCCCCTTCCGTACTTCGGACGTCTCTTGAGTCCTAAACGTTGGACTTCTTCTTCTCTTCATCCTCAGATCCGACTGATTGACAACTTGGGAAAGTTGTCTCGCATCTTGGAGACGGACCACTTTGCTCTGGTGGTGCATGAACAGATTCAGTGTGAGTGCAGCCATCTTGTTTCTTCCTCCTCTGAGAACCGTCATGTCTGAACAGGAGGGCTTTATTTTTCTGATTCATTCCACTGTGTTTAAATCCTCTCGCTCCATCCCCTGCAGACCTGACGGACGGCAGCGCCAGCCTCAAGCAGATGGTCTTCGGCGTGGTGACGGCCGTCGACCTGCTGAACTTCGTGACGGGCCGGGAGAGGCGGGAGCGCTCCATGTCCGAGTCCACCGACGAGATGTGATCGCCGACCGGGGCAATCGGAGCGACGTGTACATTTTTTTACATAAGAAAGAAAGGCAACGCGGGTGATCGGAACGCCTCTGGTGTTTTTGAAGTGTTGGATTGACTCTTCCTTCCATTTTACATTTTCAAAATGATTGATTCATTTTTTTTTTTAATCTTTGCATTGTGCCATTTGATGATGGCTTCTGTATTATTTACAGGAAATGATTATTCCTTATTAAATGTATGCTCAGAACTCAAAGAAAATCTTTTGTACGTTTTAACTTGACGCCTGTGTGTTGCTTTATGTGTCCGATGACTGACTGTATCACCACTGCCTTGTGTACCAATCGTCTGTCGGAATTAGACCCGTTGAGTTGCTCTGTATATACGCACATTATTCTCTTGTAGTGTTTCTCATTGTTGGCTGCTTTTTTTATTTGTGGATGACGCACAAAGAGGACGCGGAGCGAGGGCATTTGTGGATGATGAAACTGGTGGCAGTGATGTCACTGTGATGTCGTCTGGATTATTTAATCTCCGATGTTTCTGGACGGCAACATATTGTATTGCAGCATTTTTTTCCCCAAGGGGATGAATAAAGTTTGAAGAAAGATTTGAACTCCCTTTTTTTTCCTTTTAAAAAAAAAAAGTTGAAATTATAGTGTGTGGGTGTGTACGTCTTACGTTCAATGTTAATTAAAAAACATAGTTTATATGAATATTATTTGAAAGACTCAGAATGAGACAAACTCATTTCCTCCACCGCTGAATCGAAGTAAACGTCACGCGCTCCTTTTCAACGAAGTTGCCACAAAGTACATCACCAGTCATTATGTTTGTGTCTGCCATGTGGGTCGCTGCGCGTGCCGTGTGCACCTGGTCACACCGCGTGGGCGGGGCTTGCCGGCTCGGCGGTGTCCGCTCCGCCGCTGACGTCCCTCCGGTGTGCCCCGGCGCGTTAAAGCAGCGCCCCCGCCGTATGTGGACGTATGTGGAGTGGCTAGCAGCTACGAGCGGGGCTTCACGGGCAGTATGGCGGAGGACAGCGCCGAGCTGGAGGGGCTGGAGACGCAACTACACGGTCTGCTCGGCGGAGAGCCGCAGCGGGGCGACAGCCAGCGGTTCTGCTCCGACTTCTGCGCCGTGAGTCCCACTCGGTGGCCGATTGTGGAGCTCGTCCGAGAGCGACTCCCCTCCCCCAGGAGTGCTAGCGTTAGCATGTTAGCCCGTTAGCATCTCGCCACCCAGCCCTCGTTTGGAACGACCGACGCCTTTAAATTCTCAATTTTTGACATTAGCGACTTTCTAGAAGGGCTTACGGGAGCAGCAGGCCTGCGACACTCCGCCAACAAGCCCCCGGGTTGCGGGTTTGACGTGAGGCTGTTCGCCTTGGCCCAGCTTAGCTCAGTTTACACTCCCAGTTAGCCTCGTTAGCGCGTTAAATGTTCCAATAAATCTGTCTGACAGCGTCTCCAACGTGTGTTTATCCATCATTCCTCGTGGTTTAAGTCGGTCGGAGTGACAACATCTCGGCCCGCGTTGCGAAGTGCGTGTAAAGTTAACTCACTTCGTGCTATTGGCAACAGACGTGGACTTAAAAGTCCTCTTTATGTTTTGGTCTTGTCTGTCTCGTAACGTGTCTTGATCACACGGTCCCTCGGCTTATGTCTCACACTCGGAGGTATTTATGCATTCTGAGCCAGCCGAGGACAGACGGCACGGGTGTCCAACTCTGTCCTGCAGGGTTTAAAGGTCTCACTTCTCTACAAGCTCAATCTAATGTTGATGTTTTTATCAAGCTTGTAAAAAAAACACAAACAAAAAGTTAAATTACAAGTGTTGCAATCAGGCGAGTTGCATCCGGGAACTAAAGCCCCGTTTTCAAGTGAAAACGTTTCGTGTTTACATGGCAGCGTTTTGAGAACAATGTAGCGAGCGTGCCAAGCCACGAGTTGGCGCTATTGCTTGTTTTTGAAATGAAATCACACGGTTTCTCTGATTTTTTTTTTTTCTCTTTTCTTTTCCCACGGAGATGGGAGTCGGGAGCATTTTCAAAAAGTTGCATCTTCAAACGCTCTGAGCGGCGTGACGCGACAAAACACTTGTCTTGTGGACGTGTCCTCAGACAGCCGAATGCTCAGTTCTGTGGTGGCTGGAACATTTACACCATTTAATGACACTTGAAGTAATACCGTTACGAAAAGTAGATCTCCTGAATACAATGGAGAAAAGTTGAGTTGTGATCAAATGGTTTTTTTTGTCATAAATGAGAAAAGTGAACAATTTCCTCAAATAAAATAGTTACAAACTACTTTTTAATGTATTTATTCACTGGTTTTTTGAGAGATAAAACCATTTGGACAGCACAATATGTTTTCTGGTTGAATCACAGCACCGGGAAGGCCTGTTTCTGTCCATTAGGGGGCGGTAGAGGCACACTGGAGCCTTGCAATCAGAATATTTCCGTCACCATCAGTCACAACTTGTTTAAAACACAAAGGGGTCCTCTGAAGGTTTCTCTCCCCCCCCCCCCCCCCCCCCCCCACTGCAGTTGGTGGAGCAGCACGCCTCGCGCTGGCAACTGCCGCTGCCTCAGCTCAGGATCCTCCAGGTGGCGCTCTGCTACTTTGCCCGGGCCTCGACCGGCTTCGCGTCAAACTGTGAGCACGTGCTGCGTACTCTCAGCAGCCTGGCTCTGTAAGTACACAGTCGTACCCCAGTCATACACACACACACACACACACAAAAACAAGGTTTACCAGCACTGTGATGTGTTGAGAAAGTTAACGCAAATTCTTATTTATTTTTATTCGTTTGTTCCTCAGGAGCATTTTTGAGTTGCTGCTCTTTTTTGACCAGAAGGACTTCGACGAGGAGCCACTGAAACAATTCTCTAAAACATTCCAGGTGAGGAGGAAGTCGGTCAGAAAATGTCCAGTTGTCCGCGTTCGTCTGGAGTTCGTGTCCTTCTTTGTTGACGTCACCGGCAGTGTCAACAACAGTGTTGTTTGGCCTCTACTTTTGTAGCACGCTGTGCCCTTGAGAGACACTTCATTAGATACAAGTTGACAAATGCTTTGCGAGGGTACATAATGTCCCCTCCGCGTGGACGTCCTTCTTTCACCTCACTGAGGTTAAAGTATTGACGATACTTCCACCTGGGAAACGTCAACTTTACCTCCGAATGCTGCTTCCGTGTATAAACTGAGTTTTATGAAACCAGGTGATACTTTTCAATGGTCACTGTCCCCTTGACGTGTCGTCCGTCCCTCCTGCAGACGTGTCACTCGGTCCTGTCAAAGCTGCAGAGCGTGCACTTCCTTCAGGTGGAGCGTCTGGTCCGGGGCGGCGGCCCCTGGGCCAGCCCGGCCTTGCAGGCCATTCTCAGCGAGTCCAGTTTACCTCAGAATGAAGGTGAGTGGAGTTTCGGCCACCGGCGCCACGTCCCAGCCGGCCGTCCAGACTGTGAGCGTTTCCCTCTGCCCCCCCCCAGTGGACGGGTGCATCGGCTCCGAGCCGCCGGTCTTCTTCGAGCTCCGGGTGCACTACCTGCTGTCCCGCCGGCGCGTGGCGGAGGCAATGGCTCTGGCCAGGTGCTGCGCCCGGCACCCCGCCGCCGGACAGCACTCCTTCTTCCTCCAGGTCTACCTCACGTGGCTCCACAAGACGTCGCAGCACGACCGCCTGCACCGAGAGGTGGGTGGACGGAGGCCCCTCCCCCCGGCGTCTCCCGACCTCTCACACTCTCGTCCTCCGTCTCTCCCCCCCAAGGTGGCCGTTCTGAGCGGCAAGGACGCCGTGCACATCATCTGTAGCTTGGAGTGCGAGGAGGAGGACGAGCTGCTGCTGGCGCTCTGCGCTGCCTTCCTGTCGCAGCAGCTCCGCAGAGGAGACCTCTACTACCTGTGGTACGTCAGCGCCGCGGGTTCTGGTGGACGGGGTCTGATCTCGGCACCGCGGTGGAAATAGGAAACTGTAACAGGGATTTTTGTGGGGGTAGAAGACGCTCGGGTTTCTGTGGAAACGAGAACAAATTTTGGGTTTGGCTCATATAGTGTGAGCAGCCCCCCCCCCCCCCCCCAACGTGCTTTACATAGTTCATCACATTCACCCGTTCACTCACCGACGGAGGCTGCAGCCATGCAAGGTGCTGTCACACCAATGGGGGCAGTTTGTCTTCACTGTATCTGGAAAATAAATTCCTCCAATTTAAAAGAGCTCAAGTTTTCCATGGAAACCGTGGAAAATGCAGCTTTTCTGAAATGATGCTGCCGGATTAGTTCTGCACATGCTCAGTAGCCGCACAACAAGAACAATGTCCCAGTCCATATTCTCCTGGGACTTGGTACTTTTATTTTGAAGGTCGCCGTAGTAGCGATCCGACTTGGTCGACTGTCCACGCGAACGTCCGTGTTCTACCGTCGCTAAAGTTTCTAGTGTATTGTTCTCTGTTGGTTTCATTGCCGTAAAAAAACAAAACTGCGTCAACCGGTTAAAAACAACGTGTCCTAAGCGCCTGTTTCCGTCTCCGTTGTTGTGCAGCGACCTTGTGTTTGTGTGGACGAAGCTTCACGGCCGCTTAAACACGTCGACGCAAGCTCTGCTGCAGGAGAGTCAGCGGCTGATGCTGTCCGCCACCAACGTCCACTCCATCTTCCCCTTCATCAGAGCCATACTGCAAGAAGTGAGGCGCAGTTTCGGCTTTGCGTTGGATCTCTGCGTTTATTTTCCCCCCGGGGCCGGATTGAGTCGTGTTGATGTTGTTGTTTTGCCGGCAGGCGGGCGACGCCGGCATCCAGTTCTGCGTGGAGCTCTGCGCCAACGCCCTGCAGTCCCGTCTCCCCTGCGACGTCGCCACCAAGGCCCTGATCTACAAGACGGTGGCCGGACTGCTGCCCGGCGACCTGGACGTGTGCCGGGCCTGCGCGCTGCTCGTCTTCTTCCTGGAGCGCACGGTGGAGTCCTACAAGACGGTGTACCTCCTCTACATGCAGCCCGACCAGGAGTACCACGTGGACGGCTGCCCCATCGGGAACCACGTTCGCTTCGAGACGCTGCAGGTAGGAAAGGAACGTCCTCATCAAATGTACGCCTAAAGCAAAGGACTGAAACCTGTATGGCCAAGAGTGTTTTTTTTATTTCCCCCCCCCCAACAAATGAAATTAGTCTGACATGCTAATTATCTTAATTTAAGGAAAAAAACAGCCAATAAGAAACTGCTATACAAATAAAAACTGAGGTTGAATGTATAAAGTGTCGCAGGTACAGTGGTATGAAAAGGTTTGGGCAACCCTGTAAATTTTCATGATTTTCCTTTAGAAATCATTGGTTGTTTGGATAAAAAATTCCAGTTAAATATATCTTATAGGAGACAAACACAGTGATATTGAGAAGTGAAATAAAGTTTATATGATTTACAGAAAGTGTGCAAGAATTATTTAAACAAAATTAGGCATGTGCATAAATTTAGGCATCACAAAAGAAAAATGGCTCAATATTTTGTGAATCCTCCTTTTTCAGAACTAACAGCCTCTAAACGCTTCCTATAGCTTCCAGTTAGGGTCTGGATTGTGGTGGAAGGTATCTTCTTTACAGATCCTCTCCAGTTCAGTCAGGTTTGATGGTTTCCCAGCATGGACCGCCCGCTTTAAATCACACCATACATTTTCAATAACATTCAGGTCTGGGGACTGAGATGGCCGTTCCAGAACGTTCTACTTGTTCCTCGGCAGGAACGCCTTAGTAGATTTTGAGCAGTGTTTAGGATCATCGTCTTGTTGAAAGATCCAGCCCCGGCGCAACTTCAACTTTGTTCCTGATTCCTGGACATTGTTCTCCACAATCTGCTGATATTGAGAGGAATCCATGCGCCCCTCAACTGGAACAAGATTCCCAGTCCCTGCACTGGGAATCACCCACACAGCCCCAGAGCATGATGGGACCACCACCACATTTGACTGGAGGCAGCAACTTCTTTTCCTGGAATGCTGAATTCTTTTCCCGCCGTGCAGAACGCCCCTGGTTATGCCCAAATAACTCTATTGTAGTTTCATCAGTCCACAGCACCTTGTTCCAAAATGAAGCCGGCTTGTCCAGATGTGCTTTAGCAGACCTCAAGCCAGCCCGTTTGTGGCGTGTGCAGAGAAAAGGCTTTTTCCACACTACTCTTCCATAAAGCATCTCCTTGTGTAAAGTGCGCTGAATAGTTGAACGATGCACAGTGACACCATCTGCAGCAGGTTGATGTTGCAGGAGCTGCTCTGTGGGTCGACTGTGATGTTCTCACCATCCTGCCCTCTGTTTATCTGAGATTCTCCTTGGTCTGCCACGCCGGGCCTCAACTAGAACTGTGCCTGTGGTCTTCCACTTCCTCACAATGTTCCTCCCAGTTGAAACTGAGAGCTTCAATCTCTGAAAGAGGAGAAACACTTACCATTGGCCTCCTTAAATAGCCTTTCTCATGATTGGACTCACCTGTGTATGGAGGTCAAGGGTCACTGAGGTTACCAAGCCAATTTTGAGTTCCAATAATTAGTGCTAAAGGTATTAAAATCAATACGATATAAAGGTGCCTACATTTATGCACATGCCTAATTTTGTTTAAATAATTCTTGCACACTTTCTGTAAATCATATAAACTTTATTTCACTTCTCAAATATCACTGTGTTTGTCTCCTATAAGATATATTTAACTGGAATGTATTATCCAAACAACCAATGATTTATAAAGGAAAATCATGAAAATGTACAGGGGTGCCCAAACTTTTTCATACCACTGTATAATTAGAGATTTTTCCCCTTTTTTTCTCCATGAATTTTCTCGCTTAATTTTCTGCATCTTGGGTGTTTTAGCCACTTTAGCTTCTTTTAGCGGCTGTGATGTTTCCTCATGTTAAAGTACCCCCTTATCGTTATCTTCTTTCAGTTGTTCATATTTTCTTTCTTTTCCTTTTATTCATATTTCATTTGTTTGACTTTTTCTTTTTGAAATTTTTCATGTTATCCATCTTTTCATTTTTTGATTTAATTTTCCTTATCTTTTTCCTTATTTTCTTTCGTCCTTTTTTCATTTAACCTTTTATTTCCCTTCCTTTCCTTGGAAAAAAAGCTGAACTTTAATAGCTTTAGTTTGACCTTTTTTCCTGTATCATTTCATTTCTATTGGAGTAGTTTTTGCTATATCATTAATTTTTAGCAATTCCATCTATCTTCACTGTTTAAGCAGTTTTTAGTTCGGAAATTTGACTTTTTTTTTATTGTGTGGTATACACTTTTTTTTTTTTTGAAACAAACAAGATGTTTCTTGCCATTTAATGTTGGAGCTTCGGGGCGTCTGTCCATGTGGACTGAAGTCAGACTCCTTCACCTCCACTCTCCTCTCCTCCCTCAGATCTTGAAGAAGGACCTGTGCTTCGACCCGGAGTTCTGGAACCTCATCGCCTTGCGGACCAACTGTCTGAAGCTGATGAGCGAGAAGCTGGTCAGCGCCGCCCTGGAGGAGATCATGGAGGACAAGTGGATCTCCAACTACTGCACCAAAGAGTCCGCGTTCCGGTCGGCCTGTCGGAGAGAGAGGAGGAGGGCGTTTCAGGCCGTGGAGAAGAAGCGGCACCACAAAAACGACGCCGACGAAACGTCCAAGAGACTGAAGGCTGAGCATGCTGGGAAAAAGAGGGGCCACCAGAGGTCACGGCCGCTGAAGGAGGCCTCGTCTGAACCTCTGCGGCGCTCGTTCTGGCAGCTGGACAGATTGCGGGACAACGGGGAGCACAGACGGACCACGCGGCTCTCGGAGAAGAACCCACAGAAGCGGCGGATCAGGAAACCCAGGTGGCTCCTGGAAGACTCAGGAACTCTCGAGGAGAACAGCGTCCCTCTCAAGATGAAGAAACACGGCTTGAGAGACCAAAAGCACCATCGATCTTCCGCGATCAACAGGTCCGAAGGTGTTCCCTTCAAGAACAGCGTCAAACACAAGCCGGCCGAGAACTTTGAGGTCAAGTCGAAGGAGAACGGCGTCAAGCACCAGAAAGACTTTTCATTGGACGGCGTGAAAGCGGCCGCTGCTCCTCAGGTTGTTCTGGAGCTTTCCTTACCCGACAACGAGCTGCTGGGAACATTCGCCGAGGAGTCCTCCAGCCGGCAGCGGGGACTTCCTCAGGTGCTGCTGTACAAACCCACTGTGAAGCTTGTGGAAGCGCCTCAGCCCGCGAGGGCCGCGCACGGCAAAGAGGTGATCCTGCGAGCGAGGGACGTCGCCATGCTGGTGCATCAGCTGCACTGCTACTCGCGCAAGCCGAAAGGGAAGGGCGTCGGCCTGAACGCGCACGGCTCCGTGTCGACCATCACGCGCTCCTCGGTGCAGGGAAGTCCTCCCAAAGACCCTCTCAAAGATCCCCCACCAGAGCCCTGCGGACGCCCGGAAACAGTGGAGGGAGCGCGAGAGGAAGAGGCCCTGCAGCCTCCGGCCGCTCGAGCTGTCCTGCGGAAGCTGTCTTCGGCGAGGGAGATCTCTGAGAAGTCCCCGGCGGCGCTGAGTACAGACTGTGAAGAGCCCGCTGTCGAAATGAAAGTCACCATCGCCTCGCAGTCCCCAGTGTTGGACAAAGTCTGCAAAGCCGGTGGGGACGAGGCTTCACTGACCTCGCCGGGAGACAAAAGCCCTACGGTTTTAGATAAAGTCACAGACACGGGACCTTCACAGTCTGGGAAAGTAGCTCCTGAAGGTGGCGACGGAGAGCAGAAGTCGCCGTCAACCCGACCTAAAGGAGCGGTCCACATCTCCAAGATCACGTCTGGTCGTCCCGCAGACCAGAACGAGTTATCCGCTCTCACACTGGTAACGGAAATGGTTCGAGAACTTTCACCCGAGCGGCTCGCTGGAGGTCTGGGGAACGACAGAAGGCAAGATTCAGGAAACTGTGCTGCCGAAGAGATGAAAAATCTGCACAAACTGCCATCTACCTCCAGCTGCTTGGTCCCAGAACGGGAAGCGTCTGTCCTATGGAGAGAAGGGAGCAGGCAGGACGTTGGTTCTTTCATCCCAGAGGACGGCGAGGCGGAGGACAGCGAGCCGGAGACGGAGGAATCCAAACTGGAGTACTGCTGCACCTTCTGCAGCAAGGATTTCAAGGGACGGCGCGTGGTGGAGCACGCCATGTTCCACTACCGCAGAGACGAGTGCATGTTCTGTGGCGTGGCGTTCAAAGACGACCTCCTGGCCATGATGCACCTGTCGGATCACATCGAGAAGCTGAAGAGACTGAAAGAGCCGCCCGGTAACAAAGTCAAGGCGAAAAGACTCTCCGACACCAAAGATACCTCTGCCAAAGTTCAGCCCAGAAGCGTGTCGTCAGGGAAAAGAGGGAGACCGAGGAAATCCACCGTCTGCTCAGAACGCTCACAGCCACACAGTCCGCCGGAGGTTACAAGGTCCAAATCAAGAACTTTAAGATCGAACAACAAACCCGTGGATGAGATGCAGCTCGGCTCCAAGCCCACAGTTCACAAGTTAAACGGACACACGGGCAGAAGGAAGGAGTTAAAGAGATTAAAACGCAACTTGAAGGCTAAAAACTCTCAGGAAATAAAAAGCGACAGTGCTACAAATCACAAGCTTCGAAAACACAAAGATGCGGCTCCCTCTGCAGCAACGCCGCAACACAGGAAGTCCTCAGAAGGTCAAGTGAGCACTTCAGCATCTCCGGAGGTCCTGAAGACGACCAACACTAAACAAGACCGGAAGGTGGTTGAAGGTGAAAAAGTAGCGGCGGGGGCGAAGGTTCTCTGTCCGGCGGACGGATGCTCCTGGCGCAAAGACCTGTCAAAGAACCACGTGGCGCTGCTTTACCACGCCCTTGACGATCACCCCGGCGACGTCGGGCCTTTAGAGCTGGCCTTCAGTGTGGGGAGCGGCAAGTGTTCCATCTGCAAGAGGGTGTTGTGGAGCTTCGAGCACTTCCAGCATCACGTGGAGAGACACCGGCTCAGTCCCCGATACCCCTGCCTCCATCAGGGCTGCACCGCCAGGTTCAAGACGGGCATAGAGATGAGGCGACACACCAGGAAGCACAGTCCGCTCCAGGCAGAGTGCTGCCTCCCCGGGTGCTCCCGTCTCTTCATCTGCCTCTGGGCTCTCAACCTTCACGAGCGAGAGCACTACGCCCAGCAGGGTAAGGACACAAACGTTCAAACGGTGGACAGACGCGGCCACGCACCGGCCGGGACAAAACGGCCGAGATCGAAAGACGCTGACCGAACCTCATCCCACAAGCGACTGGAACGACCCGAACGGGAGCCGCGGAAAGAAAAGCCCGCAGCCCGAGCCTCGAGGGAAAACCAGGGCAAAAATTCAAACGTGTTGGAGAACCTCTCCAACAAGGACACGTCCACAAAGACCTCCGGTCCATGTCTGAGGTTGCAATTCAGAAAAGCGACCAGTACGCCTCCTAAAGTGCACAAAGCCATTTCAACGTTCTTGATAAAGCGCTCTCGGAAGGTCAGGCACAAGTTGAAGGTCAAGGTGAGGGTCAACGAGAAAGGTCCCAAAAGAAGAGGCCGTCCTCCGAAGACCAAAAGGGATGAAAACGCCACCAGTCACAAGGGAACTATCAGGGAAGCAGCAGTCGAGCGCAGGGATCAGAAGCGATCTGCTCGGTCGCCCACAAAGTCTGCAGCAAGTAGTGAGGAGAAAGAAGAGACGGGACGGCAGATCCCGGTTCCAGTGAAACCCGCCAAGATGGTAGCAGATGAATCCAAGCTCAGGCGATTTCTTAAAAGGAGACATGGTGAAGAAAAACTGGTGTCACCCAGCAATTTGCAGCAGTGTGTCAACAAAACGCCAAAGCCAGACATGGCCAGACTAAAGAAGTCGCATACAAAGAGTCACAAGGGTACGACCAGGATGATCAAGAACAACCATCATGTCTCGTCAGCTTTCAAGAAACATACCAAGACTGTTGCCACTGTTGCCCAACCCGAGTCCAACGCAGCAGCAGCTGGGGTTGAAGCGTCCAATGATGTCAAACCAACAGAACCAGGTGACTCCGAGCTTCCCGTCACACTGACCACCACCGAGGAACCCCCGAGCCTAAAGTCTGAGGAGAAACCCCCGAGCCTAAAGTCTGAGGAGGACCCCCCGAGCCTACGGTCTGAGGAGGACCCCCCGAGCCTACGGTCTGAGGAGAAACCCCCAAGCCTACGGTCTGAGGAGAAACCCCCGAGCCTAAATTCTGAGGAGGAACCCCCGAACCTAAATTCTGAAGAGGAACCCCCGAGCCTATGTTCTGAGGAGGAACCCCCGAGCCTATGTTCTGAGGAGGAACCCCCGAGCCTATGTTCTGAGGAGGAACCCCCGAGCCTATGTTCTGAGGAGGAACCCCCGAGCCTAAATTCTGAGGAGGAACCCCCGAGCCTAAATTCTGAGGAGAAACCCCCGAGCCTACGGTCTGAGGAGGAACCCCAGAGCCTACGGTCTGAGGAGAAACCCCAGAGTCTACGGTCTGAGGAGAAACCCCAGAGTCTACGGTCTGAGGAGAAACCCAAGAAGCCACAGAAAAGAAGAGAAAAAACACAAACCACCACAGAGAAACTCCAGAACCTACAGTCTAAGGAAAAACCCAAGAAGCCACAGAAGAGAAAAGAAAAATCATCTTCAGATGCAAATAAAAGCTCGAATAAAAAGGCGGACAAAAAGTCTGTCAAGGAGAAACGGCCATGCAAGACTCCTGTCCCGTCAGAACGTGGCGAGAAGCGTCAGGATGGAGCCGGAGGGGGAGCAGCGGCGTCGTCGACTCCTGAAGAGGGAGGAGCCTCAGGAGGTTCCTTGGGAACATCCAAGAGATCGAAAGCTGTGAAGGTGTCGGACAAAGCAAAGAGGCAGAGTCAGGTCGTTGGTAAAGACGACGGAACTGACGTCAAGGGACAAGGCGGCGACGGCGGTGATCCATCAGCGTCCGAGAAGCCAGCCGAGAATCCAGCCCAGCTGGAGAGGGGCTCCTCGGGGGCGGCGCCTCCTCCGCAGGCCCGCGTGGCCAAGCGGCGAGGGCCGTGCGGCGGGGACTTCTCGGTGTGCAGCGAGACGCTGAAGCAGTACAGCAAGAAGCCCTACCTGCGCCTGCCTCCCACCGTGTACCTGGACGAGAAGTTCACCACCATGCCCAAGCGCCGGAAGGAGATGTGCTTCTCCGAGGCGCCGCCGGCCAGCTCCGCCCCCGAGCCGGCCGCCTCCCCCGCCCCCCCGCGGCGGCAGCGCTGCGCCAGCTGCTTCACCACCTTCCACTGCGCCCCGGAGCTGCAGAGGCACCTGGCGCTCAAGACCTGCTCCACCTTCTTCGGCTTCGACTCCGATAACGACGGTGAGTTTGCGTCGCCACTAATGTCGTCTCGCGACTCGGGTCGAAAATCAAAAGGGACTTTGTTCATTATCGTGAAGAATTTGTTCACGCCGACGCTGACGGCCTGCGGTTTTCGTTTCAGACTGACGGCGGCTGGTGTCTGGGACCCGCCGCCGCCGCCTGTGCCTGACGGCCGGAGGCCTGCTGGGACGGCTCGTACTGAAGTGCCTGCTCTGGAACCGCTTCGCCTGGTTTGGAGACTTAATGGCTTCAAAGCTTTTGAAAGCTGTGAGAAGGAAAAAAAAAAACCACACACACACACACACAAAAAACCCCAAGAAAAACACGACGACAAAAAAAAAAAATTATTCTCCCGTTTTCACATCAGTAAGCCATAAATGACATTGTTTGCTTTTTGCACTGTTGATTATTTCTCTCACCTTGAACTTGAAGTGTTGTGTTCGTACACTGAAACAAGGATCTTAACGCTGTTTTAACATCCTGGAATCTACCGATTTAGACGAAGCCTAAAAGTTGTAGGATCGCTTCATCCTTTAAAAACAAAACAATGTATGTAATTAGGAGTGGAGCACTGCCTGTCCTCACCAGGCATCACCAGTAGAGGGCAGTGTGCGCCACTCTCCTCCAACCTTCACCTCCACTCAGCAATAACACAGCAAAACATCACTTCTTCACAAATATTCAAGTTGAATCCATTTTGACTGAAGCAGCAGGCGTGAACTCCACCATGTTTGTTGCTTCTGGGAGGTTCTATTTATTTATCTTTCTTTTTTCTATCTTTTGTAAATATTTGAAGAAATCCGATGGCTTATTATTATATGGGGTGGGGGGGGGGGGGAGGGGGGGGGTGAAGCGGGGTTTATATTTGGTTCTCGGTGACAAAAATAAAATTATTTCAAATGGAAGTCATTTCAGTGGTTCTGTTTATTCTGTCACATTCATCCGTTCATAGTCTCACATCAGTGCCGACGAGATGCTAGCCTTTAGCATGTAGCACGGCGGTTCTCTTTGTAACTCCTTTTAACCCGCTGGAGTTTGTTTTCGGGCGTCAAAAGTCACGGAACAGACTCGCTGTACAACATCGCTTTATTCAACACGTTTCAAATCCACTCACAAAAAACACATTCATTAATTCCTGCATCGTGTAAATGATGGCAAAACAAAAACGATCGAATGAAGTAGAATCATTCATTCCCTGGTTGTTTATTTTTTCTAGATTAAAACACCCTCATGTGTCTATAAAACCCTACTTTAAAAAAATACCTTTAAATTTCAGTGCAGCAAAAAAAAAAACCAAAGTGTCCTTTTCTTAGAACACCTTTTAAAAATCTGCTTGTTTTTGTTGTTGAACACTGAGACGCTGCACCACCTTGTGGTCACAAGTGGCATTGCAAGGCTGCATCGAGAAAGAACTTGAGTTTCTTTACAAGCTTTACAAATTTACAGACTAAAATGAGCCTCATATTGAATCTTGTGTTTTTAGAGTTCTAATCGTGTCCAGAAGAGAATTAGCCAACAAAGTTTGAAAGATGGTTATAAGATTGTAATTCGTCGTAAAAAACGTAACGATATTGAGTAAAAAGTTGGATATCTGACATGAAAGTCTTTAAATTTTTTGCACGTTGACTTTTCCAGACCTCAAAGCATAAATAGTTCAAAGCACATTTAATATCAAACTGTCATAATGTCAAGGATTTTCCGTTCTGTTGGCTGTTTGCGGTTAGCGACAACAAGCTAGCAGGTGAAGATCCCCCCCCCCCCCCCCGAGGGTGGAACATGTTGAAAACGTAGCGCGACAAACCGAGGCCACATTGACACGGTGGCGTTTTGAAAACGACACGGAAATGGCAGGAACGCTAAAAAATGACGCAGTTGGCGCAGCAGTTTGCCCGCCGTTTTCACAGAGACGAGGGTGAAAAGCGTTTTCAAAAAGTAGCATTTTCAGTGGCGCCGTATAAACGGACCTCCTGAACGACATTAAAGTTTTCCGTTTACACCACAATGTGAAAACGGACTACCGAAACGATATGTATGTTTTTGCGTTTTCACGTTGTTGCGTAAACGATACGGAAGTTGTGCGTTGTCGCGTAAATCGGACCCCCAAAACAATACGAACGTGCTTTCACGTCGTCGCGTAGACGGACCCCTGAAACGATACGAAAGTTGTCCGTTTACATGACGATGTGAAAACAGACCCCCAAAATGACACGATAGTTTTCCGTTGTCGTGTAAACGAGCCCCCAAAACGATGCGGAAATTGTCCGTTGTTGCGTAAATGGACCCCTGAAACGATACGAAAGTTGTCCGTTTACATGACAATGTGAAAACAGACCCCCAAAACGACATGATCTTTTTCCGTAGTCGCGTAAACGGACCCCCGAAATGATTCGGACGTTGTGTTTTCACGTTGTCGTGTGAACCGGACCCCCCCAAAAGCTAACGATACTCGGGGGGGGGGGGGGGGGGGGGGGTCCTGCAGTTGACCTTCGTATTAAAAAGCTCCTTCAGCTGGATTGAATCCAGAAACGTGATACTTGCAAGAAAACTTAAAAAAAAAAAAAAAGTTTTAATGGAAGTGTTGCTAAATGTTTTTTTTTGAAAAATGTTAAAACGAGTGAACGTGGACTCGAGCGACGCCAAGTCGTTCTCCCTGCTGAACCCAGTAAACCGAAGGTATGTACACAATTCCACCAAGAGTTGAAGTCGACCACACGGGGGCGCTGGACGTGAACCGCTGGGAGGAAGAGGAGGAGGAGGAGGAGGAGGAGGAAGAGGAGGGACCGGGCCTTCTAGTTGGACTGCAGCAGGTTGCTGAGGACTGCAAACACACACAAATAAAAGAAATCGGTTGCGCGGTTTCAAAAAGTTGCGCTCACACTCGACTCTTATTTTTACAGACTCTGCGTCGTTTCTCACCTTGAGGCTGCGAGTGCGTCCCCCTCTGACCTTTCTCTGGATCGGCACCTGGACGGTGGGGGGGGGGAGGGAGAAAAAAAAAAGCGTGAGACGGCGGGATTCTGACGCGGACGACGAAGACGAGGAAGACCACCCACCCCCCTGCAGCTTGAAGCACAGCTTCTTCTTCTGGTAGGCGAAGTAGCTGGACGCCGCGCCCAGCAGGGCCACGCCCACCGCGCTGACGATCCCCGCGATCTGACCGGAGCCGGCTTCTGGAGGGGGCGGAGTCACAACCGGCTCAGGTGAGTTCAAACACAGGGAATGTCCTACAAACAAGTCCTTTAAGGGAGTTTGAGCTGGCTGTCCACCAGGGGGCAGCGTGACGCTGCAGGCTGGATGATGTGTTGGTGAGAGAACGCTGAGGAATGTGAAGAAGCTGGAGAGAGAGGCTGACACACACACACACACACACACACACACCCCACTCGGGTGGGGCAGACTCAGAGGGGTGAGTCATCAACAGGAGGTGTCATGTGCCAAGAAGAAACACTCATTCACTTTATTTTTAATTTAATTTAATTACATTTTTAAATAAAAAAATAAATAAATTCATTTTCATTTTATTTCATTTCATTTATTCATGTATTCATTCATTCATTCATCTTACCAAGAGGAGATTTTGGAAAACGTCTGGAGAGCCGAGGCTCCGTTTTCAAGTGGAAACGGGCAAACGCGACAATGAAAGCGCAACTTTTTGAAAGTGCGCCGTCTCCGTGGAGACGAGAAAGCGCAACTTTAGGGGGAAAAAATGATCCGACTCTGTCTCAGTGAAAAGGGAGGAAAACATAGTTAAAAAAAAACTGTCCAACTCTGGGAAAATGGTTGAAAACGCAACTTTTTGAATACCCTCTGACTCAGTCTCTGTATAAACAGAAAAAAACGCAACTTATTGGAAATGCTCCAAATCAATCTCTGTAATCAGAAAACACAACTTTTTGGAGAAAAAAACAGGCAATTTCTGTATAAACAGAAAAAAATGCAACTTTTTGAACGTTCTAACTCAATCTCTGTATAAATGGGGAAAACGCAACTTTTTTTACAAAGCGCTTCGACTCAATCCCTGTATAAACACAAAAAATGCAACTTTTTGAAAACGCTCTGACTCAATCCCTGTATAGACAGAAAAAACGCAACTTATTGAAAACACTGACTTGAGCTGTATAAACATTAAAAAATGCAACTTTTTCAAAACGCTCTTATTCAATCTGTACAAATAGAAAAAATGCAACTTTTTCAAAACATTCTAACTCAATCTCTGTATGAACGGGGACAATGCAACTTTTTGAAAACGCTCTAACCCCATTTCTGTATAAACAGGGAAAACGCAACTTTTGGAAAACGCTCCAGCTGTCACCGCATAAACAGGGAAAATGCTGACTTCATCTCAGTGGAAAAGGAGGCAAACACAACTTTTTGAAAACGGTCCGACATCCTTCTGATGCGTTTATTTTTTTCCAAGTATTTTAAGGGTTCCTGTTTCAGAGGAGAGCCGGCGGGAGTGTTTTGTGAAGAGGAGCCGAGTCACAGGGCGGATTTAAAGAAAGGGCGTGAACACGGGAGTGAGTCACGACACGGGAACGTCGGAACACCTCCGAACGAGGAGATCACGCTCTTCCAGACAACAGTGCTCTTTCTCTTGGCACGCATTTCTCAAGGTTGTGATTTTACACGCCGATTGTTGAAAACTTCCACCGCCATTAAATATAACAAGAGTTCTCCACCCGGAGGGTCGGGACTCGTTCACAACGGTTCCAAGTGGCAACGCTAAACGTTCCAAGCGTTTTGGATTCGTAGTCTGTCTCCACAACAACGGGGCTACTGACAGAACAACAGTTTTGAAAACGCTCCAGTTTTGAAAAAAGTTTTTGAAAATTGTGTCTCCATAGATCAATGGAAAAAAACCCAACTTTTTAAATGCTCCAATAATGTCTTTGTGGAGACAGGAAGAAAAAAAACAACTTTATGAAAATGCTCTCTCTCCATAAGGAAACTGAAAAAAGACAACTTTTTCAAAATGCTATCTCTGTAGAACTTTTCAAAAATGTTCTGTTCCCATAGGAAAATGGGAAAAAAAATACTTTTTGAAAATGCTGTTTCTGTAGAAAAATGGGGGGAAAAAACCCTGTAACTTTTTGAAAATGCTCTGTCCCCATTGAAAAATTTCCAAAAAAGAGAATGAGCATTTTCTGTAGAAAAATGCCAAAAAAAATTTACTTTGCAAAAATGCTCTGTCCACATAGAAAAAAACTCTTTGAAAACGGGAGAAAACGCAACTTTTTGAAAAACGTACCAACTCCATATCAATGGGATAGAACACGACTTTTTGAAAACGCTCCCTGTTCTGGCGTTGTTTACAGCGTATCGTTCTCTGCACACGTGTCTGCGGCTTCATTACACAAACAGCCAACAATGCCAACGTGTGGCCTGGCAGACTAACTACATCGTTTTCCTTTTTATTTAATTTTTTTATGTTTCCACTTGAAACGTTTCCGCGCAGATCATCGTCTCTCGCTTCACCCTCGGCGTGCGCACGCCTGAAGAATTATTTTTCAAAAAAGAACCCTGAGGACTGGACACTCCCGAACACTTGGTACAGAACGACTTAAACACACCAACAACAACAAACAACAACCCAAAAACAAAACACAACCACCCAATTGTGACGTCATGTAAACCGCGATTGACCTCAAAAAAGCAGCGACTTTTTCTATTTTTTTGGCGGTAAACGTTCAGCCGTTGAACGGCAAAGCGTCCAGCAGATCCATGAGCCTCTGTAACAGAGGAGCGACGGTCTGTTTTAAGCCGGACAGCCACTTAAAGAGCTCCTCGGGTGCGTTAGCATTTAGCATCTTCAGGATTTGGAGCCACGGGAGGTCTGGACCTGCAACGACACACAATCGAAGCAGGTTTTAGCCAGAGGAGCCACTTTTTAAAGTGTTTTTTTCCCCGCTGTAATCAGGCAGATGGTCTAAGGATTTTCAAAAAGTGTTCTTTTTCCCTCCATATTTGTGGATATGTCTTAAGAATTTTCAAAAAGTTCTGTTTTCCTCCAGTCACGGCGATAGAGTAAGAATTTTCAAGAAGTTTTCGTTTCCCTCACTATTCACGGACATAAGTCTAAGAATTTTCAAAAAAGTTGTGTGTTCCTCCATATTCACAGAGATGGAGTCTAAAATGTTGTTTTTAAAAAGTGTTTTCCTCTATTATCAGGCAGATGGTCTAAGAATTTTAAGAATTTCCAAAAAGTTCTGTTTTCTTCCAGTCACGGCGATAGACTAAGAATTTTCAAAAAGTGTTCTTTTTCCCTCCATATTCGTGGATATAAGTCTTAAGAATTTTCAAAACGTTTTCTTTTCCCTCACTATTCACGGACATAAGTCTAAGAATTTTCAAAAAGTTCTGTTTCCTTCAAGTCATGGCGATAAAGTAAGAATATCTAAAAAGTTGTTTTCCTCCATATTCACAGACATGGAGTCTAAAATGTTGTTTTTAAAAAGTATTTTCCTCTATAATCAGACAGATAGTCTTAAGAATTTTAAAAAGTTTTCTTTTTCCTCCATATTTGCAGATATAAGTCTTAAGAATTGTTCCAAAAGTTGTGATTTCCCCCGTTTCCACAGAGACAAAGTTTGAGCAATTTCGAAAAGTTGCATTTTACCCGTTTCTACAAAGACTTCTGTTGGAACATTTTCAAAAAAGCCCCCCCCCCCCCAGTTTCCATCGACACTAAGCATTTTTCAAAAGTTGCATTTCCTGCCATTTACATCAAGACAGAGTTGCACTGTTTTCAAAAAGTTCCACCTCGGCAGCCGTTTTCACAAAGTTGCATTAACAGTACTTCAGAGCAACGTTGCCGTGTTAGTATTCTTCTAATTCGTTCCACAGGGCAGACTGGACGCTACACCGACCGAAACATGTCCAGCTGACAACATGGGACGGAAACTTGTTTTTAAAAGTATCGTCCATCCGGGAGGGAAACAGGAAACGGTGATACAGTCGCACCACAAAGACAGGAAGTCAACCTGCGCTTCGACTTCACTTTGTGGTGTCGTTCAAAACACCGACACAGGATTTTAACTGGTGATTCCCAACCTGTTGCCATGGAGACGCTCAGATCTTTTACCTCCAATGAGGTAGAGCTCCGCGTCGGGCGCCATTTTTGAAAAGTTACCCTTTCAGCTGTTAAACTTTAAACGTAAAAAAAACCCACTTTTGGGAAGTACGGCTCTAGTGAGCTAAAAGAAATGTGGGTTTACCTTGAGGCTGGTCGGCGCTGCCTGTGGAGAGAAAACACAGAGATTAGGGAGAACGGCGGGAACCAAACGTTAGCGCTGACGCCAAACGTACCGCGGTCGTCGTAGCCCGAGTCGTAGTTGGGGTCATGGTTGGGGTTTCTGCCGCCACCTGGAATCCAACACAACCGGGGGAGAAAAGTTCAGAAGGGATTTTTTTTTGGGGGGGGGGGGGTGGTGGTGGTGGGGGCTGGGGGGGGGGGGGGTGGTGGTGGTGGTGGTGGTGGGGGCTGGGGGGGGTAGTGGTTTACACCGTCACGTCACATCGGGAGGACCCATGTTTGATACCGAGTTAGCCTGGAAATACAAACACCGAAAAGATGCCACATTTTCCTATTTTTCACTGATTCTTCTTCTTCTTCCAATGTTCTCATTGTCCCTGATGACTGTTTCCCTCCTTCTACTTCTTCTTTTTCTTCCAATGTTCTCATTGTCCCTGATGACTGTTTCCCTCCTTCTTCTTCTTCTTTTTCTTCCAATGTTCTCATTGTCCCTGATGACTGTTTCCCTCCTTCTTCTTCTTCTTTTTCTTCCAATGTTCTCATTGTCCCTGATGACTGTTTCCCTCCTTCTTCTTCTTCTTTTTCTTCCAATGTTCTCATTGTCCCTGATGACTGTTTCCCTTCTTCTTCTTCTTCTTCTTCCAATGTTCTCATTGTCCCTGATGACTGTTTCCCTCCTTCTTCTTCTTCCAATGTTCTCATTGTCCCTGATGACTGTTTCCCTTTTCTTCTTCCAATGTTCTCATTGTCCCTGATGACTGTTTCCCTTCTTCTTCTTCTTCTTCTTCCAATGTTCTCATTGTCCCTGATGACTGTTTCCCTTCTTCTTCTTCTTCTTCTTCCAATGTTCTCATTGTCCCTGATGACTGTTTCCCTTCTTCTTCTTCTTCTTCCAATGTTCTCATTGTCCCTGATGACTGTTTCCCTCCTTCTTCTTCTTCTTTTGGGTTTAACGGCAGTTTGCATCCACATAGTTTCATTACCGCCAACTGCTGGTTTTATCTATCAACATTGTTTCACACCGCTCTCGTCGTCCCTGACGACTGTTTCCTCCTCCTTCTCCTCCTCCTCTTCTTCACTTGGGTTCAATGGCAGTTGCACTACCGCCCTCTGCTGGTTCCAGCGAGTCCATACCATCCCCCACCGCTCACGAGAATAAAATAAAAAAATAAAAACTGGACTCCAGACATGTGCTTCTCATTCCCGCTGAAGGCCTGTGGCTCCTCTCGTCCTTTTGGAGGGGCGAGTAATTGTTTCCATGCTCGGCCCAAACCTCCAGTCTCGCTGGGCGGCGTTTCTGACTCCGCGGGACTTTTTCTACTACGGCCAACGCCAGGAGAAGTTGTGAAAAGCGGCACGGCGATCAGTGACTGAACACAACAAAACCCTCCACGAAGAAGAGGAACTACTTTACACAACATGCTCCGGGAGCAAGCAGTTCGTACGTCAGGTTCTGTGTTAAATGTTAGTCATTTATTCCTTTGAATCTTTAGATCTTTTCCTTTTTTTTTTTTACCTCCATGGCCTCCATCAGGCTTGTAGGTTCCGTCGCCGCCTCCGCCTCCGCCTCCACCGGTGATGTCAAACAAGTCCGAGTCGCTCAGCGTTCCTCCGCCACCTCCTGTCAGAACCAGAGATCGTCTTTAACAACCAACGAGTTAAACCGAACAAGTTTCACATTTTGAAAACGATTCCCGAGGAAACATCAGAACGACCGAAGACGATGTCGCCAGTACGAGTCGGCGCCCACCGTGTTTGGAATGAAACCGAAATGTAAACGAGTCCAATAAAGTGTGGCGACGAAGCGTTGTCAAAAAGTAGCCCCCCCCCACCCCGTTTCCACGGAGGAAGAGCATTTTCAAAAAGTTGCGTTTCCCCTGGTTTTCATAGAGATGAAGTTAGTCTTTTCAAAATTCTGTCCCCCCCCCATTTCTACGGAGTCCAAAAAAGTTGCCTCTTTCCCCCGTTTCCATGGAAACGCAACCTTTTCGAAAAGTTGCTTTTTCCATGGAGACGGCGCAAGTCCAAAATTTGCATTTCCTCCCATTCCCACTCAAGACGGAGTGTTTTCAAAAGGTATCCGCCACCGCGGAAGTGTCACATTTACAAAAAGTTGTGTTTTTCCCTTGTTTCTACGGCGACAGAACTGTTTTTTTTCCCCCTCCTTAACACAGAGTGTTTTCAAAAAATGACGTTCCCCACCCAAAGTCATGGCGCTATTCCTGGTTTCCACGGCGATGGAGCGTTCTCAAGAGAGGTCAACTTTTGGTCGCCATTTTCAAAAAGCGTTGTTTCCGAGCATCGGGGGAAGTTTGTTTTTTTTCCCCATTTGAACTGGCTTGAAATGGGTCAAATAAACGTTTTAAACATCTTTTACCTCCTCCGCTCTTCGGGGGCTTGACGGCAGGTTTGTCCGGTTTGGGGTTGTCGTCTGTGGACGGAAAGAAACGTGCTTTTATATTTAGGTGTCGTTTTTTGAAAAAAACGGACTGAACTACAATCAGACATTGAACTCCAGGAGGACGATACTGAACGAACACAAGAGGAGGGGAAAAAGCAGTTTACCTGGTCCGAGAGCATCGAACAGGTCCAGGTCGGTGTCACCTGAAACACACACACACACACACACACACACACACACACACACACACACACACACACACACACACACACACAGATGTAATCCCGACCTCCTCCATAGCTGAACAGGTGAATAAATAATCTGGGGACTCACTTCCTCCGCCCTTCGGGAGATTATCAGCCGGTTTCTTTGGTGCGTCTGCAGCAAATCACAAAACAAAACAACAACGTGACATAATCTGAGTGTAATCTCGGCGTGTTTTATTCTCGCCGCCGCCGTTCCGAGTCTCCTCGTGTTGGAAGCGTTCAATCCTGAGAGATGATCCCACACTTACCTGGTTTCAGAGCTTCTTCCAGGTCGAAGCCAAAGTCGCCTGAAACACAAAGAAACACGCTGAAGCGGGAGAGGCGCCACCGCAGGGTAAGCCCCGCCCACCGCAGGGTAAGCCCCGCCCACATGACCTGACGTCAGTGTGATGTTAATGTGGTATTAACATGATAGTAACGTGGTATTAAGGTCATGTCAATGTGATATTAACATGATATTTACATGATAGTAAGGTGATATTAATGAGATATTAACATGATAGTAATGTCATATTAACATGATATGAACATGATATCTTTGTGATATTAACATGATATCAATGTGATATTAACATGATACTAACATGATGTCAATGTGATATTAACATGATATTAACATATCAATGTGATATTAACATGATGTCAATGTGATATTAACATGATATCAATGTGACATTAACATGATGTCAATGTGATATTAACGTGATATTAACATGATATCAATGTGATATTAACATGATGTCAATGTGATATTAACGTGATATTAACATGATGTCAATGTGATATTAACATGATACTAATATGATGTCAATGTGATATTAACATGATATTAACATGATATCAATGTGCTATTAACGTGATATTAACATGATATCAATGTGATATTAACGTGATATTAACATGTCAATGTGATATTAACATGATACTAACATGGTATCAATGTGATACTAACATGGTGTCAATGTGATATTAACATGATATCAATGTGATATTAACGTGATATTAACATGATATCAATGTGATATTAACATGATATTAATGCGATAGTAACATGATATTAACATGTCAATGTGATATAGAGGACAGCTGTTCCCACTGACACCCCGACCATCACTTGAAGGCGGCGCTGCTCGGAGGTCAGGGTTGTGTTTATTCGCGGTGCTTAATAAATCACGTCGGTGCGCGAGAACAAACCCACCCCCATCATCTTTGGGCTTGTCCACTTTAGGCTTTGCAGGCGTCGGGGCTGGAGGAAGAGAAGCGGAGGGCGAGCGTGAGGAACAGCGTGTCTTCTGTCGCCACGACAACGGGATTTATTTCATGGCACAACTACTCACCGAGGTCATCGAAGGCGTCTGCCAGGTCGAAGCCTGCGCGGGGGACGAAACATGAGAACGTTCAGGGGAGGATCAGAGCGTGTGTGTGTGTGTGTGTGTGTGTGTGTGTGTGTGTGTGTGTGTGTGTGTGTGTGTGTGTGTGTGTGTGTGTGTGTGTGTGTGTGTGTGTGTGTGTGTGTGTGTGTGTGTGTGTGTGTGTGTGTGTGTGTGTGTGTTGCTATGATGTGTCAGAATGAGCGTGACTCATGTTGTGGGCGGCCATGTTTGTTGAGACCAGAGAGGAAGGAGCGACTCTCGGGGAGAAGTGGTCAGAATGAAAGTCACCCGCTGGAGCGTCTCCATGGCAACAGATGCTGATCCCCTTTGATCTGCATGAGGGGCCTCTCTCATCCGCTTTTTATGGGACTTTTTTTTTTTTTTTTTTTTTAAACAGTTTGTTGTTAACGACCCAAAATATAATCGATTGGTCCAAATCGTCCCTGAAGATTTCATGCCATTTGGCTTTCGAGTTTTTTTCGTGAAAAGTTGGTAAAATACCTACATACAAACCACGAAATAAATAAATACACGCAGAAGCTCCTGTAATAAGGTCACATGGTGGATTTGTCCATCTCTACGTTTTTTTTTTAATGCTCCGTGTCTTCTTCTCCGTTCAGAAATACAGCGCCACCTACAGGCCTGGCGTATGTACTACGCCGTCTTGATTTGTTTTCATGGTGCCTTGTGGTTGGAAAAACAACCCAACATTGTTTTTGCTGGTGTGGACGGGGCCTAAATATAATTGTCCTGCTTTAAGAAGTCCAGAGCTGCAAGGGCAACACGTGGCTGCAGAAAACCCGTGGACTAGATTCATGAACTGGTTTCACCGGTTCATTGAAACCGCCCGGGCGCAGCCGTGCAGAAGGAGGGTTTTGAGCTTCTGCATGTCAGCGAGAGCGAGGCTGTGGTTTCCTCTGCCATCCTGTTCCTCCTGAGGCGACGCTCGACTTGTTACGTACTCGTCATTCAGCGTTTAATATTCCCCGCTCGCCGCCTAAGATCTGAGTCACCGTGCAGCTGGATTTAATGCTGCCGCCGAGCTTTTTACAACAAAAAGCAGCACATTTCAGTGGCTCCGGGTGCCGTTGTCGTGGAAACGGGACACCCAAAACACTACAAATCTTTCACTTGAAAACATCGTTTGCGGAGACGGCGCCTAAAATAAGAGAACATCTATGATAATGTTGCCCAGTATCACAATGTGGCAGGTTTATACAAATGTACTAAACTTGTGCTTCTTGGTCTTAAAAGCAAAAGGAACAATATTTGGAAGTTGTTTGTTTCTCTTGCTCGGCCTCCACGAGTTTACTCAAATACTGAATAATCTCCTTGTACTTTAATATTTCCAGATAAGTGACCCAGTTTTACTCCACCGTGGATCATTTTTTTGGTGTTTTTCCATCACGTGCTTCTCTGGGGTGTCAATAAGTCAATTCAAAAGTCCAATTTTGGCATTTTAACATCTAACTTTTTCCATCCTGCCTTTATTTTTTGGATTGTTGTAATTATTATATAAATATATATTTATTTTTTTAATCTCAAATGCGCACTTTTGTTTCATGTTAACTCAGGTCAGGGTCATTCAGCAACACATATAAACATATGCAGTTGTGCTTTTTGTAAAATTGTTTGTTTTTTTAATAATTAAAACCACTTTGTTCAAAGTATAGATCCAAGAGGCGTTCACGTGACCTTTTTTTCCAGCTGGGAAACTTCCAATCTGTGATCTTTTTTTAACGCTACATGCGTGCAGATATGATATTATTTATAGATTGTCCGTTTAAGATAGCAGTGTGTGATCTTTCTCCGTGTATTGGCCATGTTAGGAGTGGAAGAGGCAGATTAAGAGTGACTTATATAAGAAAAGTCTGCGGCTCCCCTGTCCAAGCCTGAAGTGAACACGGGCGAGGGTTTAAAGACTTTGAAAGAACAAATCTGAACTTTTCCGGTCTCTCACCTCGGATTAAAGTCACGAAAAACTCTTTAAAAGTGTTTGTTACCTTGTGAGAATGTTCCAGAAAGCAGCAGCAGGAGAGAAATTATCCTTAAAAAGAGCTTCATGTCGGCTGGAAACTGTTTTGGACTCGGGACTGAAGCGGAGTGTCTGCTTACAGTGTGTGTGTGTGTGTGTGTGTGTGTGTGTGTGTGTGTGTGTGTGTGTGTGTGTGTGTGTGTGTGTGTGTGTGTGTGTGTGTGTGTGTGTGTGTGTGTGTGTGTGTGTGTGTGTGTGTGTGAGAGAGAGACACACTGGGTGTGGCTCGTGCTCGCACGCGTGTTCAGACGGTCTTTATTCACCGTGCGCGGCCCTGAGCGCGGGAACGCGCACGCACCAACCAACCGGAGCGTCTTTTTGTTCTTTACACCTCCAGGAACCTTTTGAAAGTTTTTTTTTTCTCCTTCCATAAACTGCGAAGAACTACAACAAACACGTGTTTACGACTTCTTCTGACCCCGATTCGGTTCTTTGTTCAGAACAATTTTAATTTTGATTGATTTTGTGGAATACGATGTCTGTGTTGACAAACTGAAGGATTGAACGGTGTTTTGTTCACGTTGTCCATGTTTGAAAGTTCCAGTTTCAAGGTTTGACTGAATCTTTTTCCAGGTTATATCTGAAGCTCAAACTGGATCAGAGACTTTATGAAGCGTTCAGCCCTCGAATGACCCAACGTCTCCTACCCGATGGAGCTCGAGCGCCCTCTAGTGTCCAATCAGCTGTCTGACCTCTTTATTGCGTCCAGCCAAATAAAACGAAGGGCTCCATGGTAACCATCACACACACACACACACACACACACACACACACACACACACACACACACACACACACACACACACACACACACACACACACACACACACACACACACTGTCTTTAAAGACGATACATTTTTAGTCTCTAAATTTTGGAAAAGAGAAATAAATATGGGTGAAAACAAAATTTGTTTCACTCAAGTAAAAAATAACAATAGCAATATTTATTTATTTATTTCAGCTCACAGAGAAATAAATGGTAAATCGTGTTGCTCATCTTTTACATTCCTCAGGTTCAAAACTTGTAAAATGTCTCTCCAGCTACAGTTTGTAAAAGTTCATGCTGCAAACCGTCGGATAAGAAATAATCATGCGCAGCTGTGCTCGTCTTGACTTTTATTGATGCTTTTAAGATGAAGCCCCCCCCCCCCCCCCCCCACGGTGAACGTGGTTTGGAGCAACACATCAGACGTGATGGTTTGATTCCCCCTCACTTGGATGTGCCACACAGGAGCTGCCTCAGCCCCTCGTCCAGCTTCTGCCTCACGCCGCCGCTGCAGCCTGTGGGCGAGACGGAGAACACCGCCATGACGGGCATCAGGAACAGCGGTAAAGCAAATCGCAGCGCCGGCAACCGCTGCAACATCCCGTGATCTCGCCGTTAGTCCACATCAAAGCAACTGATTCAACACATCTCAATATATAGAGACACAAAGGGACAGAATGTAGATGTGAAAATACTAGAAGTATCTTTACTCACCAAGAGGGAATTGATTCATATCAAGACTAAACATCTACTTCTGGTGTAATTTTAATACAGTAATACTCCTGCTCGATTTGTGAGTGACGCTAAATTTAAATTAGGGTTACGCGGCTTCCCGGTAGTTTACGCTAAAGTTTACCTTTGATTTATCTATTGCTAATGCTAGCTAACTCCTACGGTTTTTCATATTGTACTGAATTCATTCAGAATATATGTAATATCTATCCTTTTTTTTTGTTCTACCTGTGGGAGGGTCAAAGTCAGTACCCACTAGCAGAGTGAGTGGTTATTTCCCCTTGTGATGTCATGAAGGGAAAAACCTCTGGATTGTCTGTGTGAACACACGTTTGCTAAAAATTGGATGGAGATGACAAACCTTCCTTCCTTTGCATAATATTGGACCTTTAATGGACCTCCATCCATCCATCCATCCATCCATCCATCCATCCAGAGTATAGAGAAGACTAGTTCACCTGGACGATCACCGAAAGCCACGCTGGAATCTGCCATGCCTCCATCTGTAGGACGAGAAACTAAGTCACTTTCTGAATATCAACCAAGGTTCAGAATCCAGTTCCAATAGTTGGATATTGTCCTTTAAACCCTCCACAGATACTTCATTAATTCCTCTTTAGTAACAGATTATGCCCCACAGCCCTTTAAGGTTGCTGCTATTAAACCTCTTGAGCCAGGTGTTTTCAACACGGGGTTCCTCAGGGTTCTGTCTTCGGACCTACACCCTTCACATTATACTTCCTTGTCTGGAATCGTATCAGGAAACACTATTAAATTCCATTGCTATGCAGACAATAGACAAACATCTCTCTCTCTCTACACTGATGTGAATGAGTGAGTAAAAAGAGAAGATCTGCCTTGTATCTCCAGTCTCGCCGATCTCTCCGCTCTCTGAAGTCCCAGTTGTCCCGGCATTCCCGGAGGTCCCTGAACTGGATACATCTCAAAGTAAGTCAATCTGATCAATCAGTCGACGAGCTTTGGATCAACGTACATTTCTATATTAAAGCATGAATCAGGCCGTCAGAGAGTCACATGACCAAGACAGACGTCAGGATTTTCATTCATCACATACATAGAGAGTAGATTTGTACAGATTTTACTTTGAAGGACACAGTGAGAGCTTGATCTCTTACTAACACACACCTTCTTGATAAAACACTATAAGTCGGTATAAATCCTGAACACAAATCTCGCTCACCTGTTCCCGGCACAGTGCCGGCAACCAGCAGCAGCAGCAGCAACACCTTCAGACCAAACGTCTCCTCTGCAGACGTGGTGTGGCGGTGTGACGGTGTGGCGGTGTGACGGTGTGACGGTGTGGCGGTGTGACGGTGTGGCGGTGTGACGGTGTGACGGTGTGACGGTGTGGCGGTGTGGCGTGAGGCGGTGTGACGGTGTCGCGGTGTGGCGTGAGGTGGTGTGACGGTGTCGCGGTGTGACGGTGTGACGGTGTGACGGTGTGGCGGTGTGACGGTGTGACGGTGTGGCGGTGTGACAGTGTGACGGTGTGGCGGTGTGGCGGTGTGACGGTGTGGCGGTGTGACGGTGTGGCGGTGTGACGGTGTGGCGGTGTGACGGTGTGACGGTGTGGCGGTGTGGCGGTGTGGCGGTGTGGCGGTGTGACGGTGTGACGGTGTGACGGTGTGGCGGTGTGGCGGTATGACGGTGAGGCGAGTCCCGGCTTTTATACGCCACGCGTGCTGTAAAACTTGTCTTGAAGAATGTCTTGACAATTGAGAAACGAGGAGCCGCCCTGAGAAATATTTGTTTTCACACGAGCCAAACACCTTATATCACCTCGGACTTTAAATGCAACCTAATGTGTCATTTTTTATCGGCGGAATAACATTTTGGGTGTCCGTTTACACGGGCTCCATGTAAACGGACACCCAAAATGTTATTCTCCCGATAATTTGATAATTTTTGATAATTTAGTAACTTTTGAGTAATTACTCAATTACTCTAGGAGTTATTAATGACTAAATGACCATTTACGTCCATTAGTAATTCCAATTTTTCATAAATTATTTCCAGTAATCTATTACTTGCTACTGCAATGGATCTATTACTCAGTGATTTTCAAAGATAATAACCAACCATGAATCTCAACATATAGCGTGTTTGGTTCGTGTGAAAACAAATATTTCTCAGGGCGGCTCCTGGTTTCGTCTTGGAAGCCACTGATTGTTACGTGTGCTTGTTTTTGTGACAAGTTTTTACGACACACACACACACACACACACACACACACACACACACACACACACACACACACACACACACACACACACACACACACAGTGTCTTTAAAGATGATACATTTTTAGTCTCTAAATTTGGGAAAGAGAAATACGGTGAGGCGGTGAGGCGGTGTGACGGTGTGGCGGTGAGGCGGTGTGACGTGTGGCGGTGTGACGGTGTGGCGGTGAGGCGGTGTGACGGTGTGGCGGTGTGACGGTGTGACGTGTGGCGGTGTGGCGGTGAGGCGGTGTGACGGTGTGGCGGTGTGACGTGTGGCGGTGTGACGGTGTGAAGGTGTGACGGTGTGGCGGTGTGACGGTGTGGCGGTGTGACGGTGTGACGTGTGGCGGTGTGGCGGTGTGACGGTGTGACGGTGTGGCGGTGTGACGGTGTGGCGGTGAGACGGTGTGGCGGTGTGACGGTGTGGCGGTGTGACGGTGTGGCGGTGAGGCGGTGTGACGTGTGGCGGTGTGACGGTGTGGCGGTGAGACGGTGTGGCGGTGTGACGGTGTGGCGGTGTGACGGTGTGGCGGTGTGACGGTGTGGCGGTGTGACGGTGTGACGGTGTGAAGGTGTGACGATGTGGCGGTGTGACGTGTGGCGGTGTGACGGTGTGGCGGTGTGACGGTGTGGCGGTGTGGCGGTGTGACGGTGAGGCGGTGTGGCGGTGTGACGGTGAGGCGGTGTGGCGGTGTGGCGGTGTGACGGTGTGGCGGTGTGACGGTGTGGCGGTGAGGCGGTGTGACGTGTGGCGGTGTGACGGTGTGGCGGTGAGACGGTGTGGCGGTGTGACGGTGTGGCGGTGTGACGGTGTGGCGGTGTGACGGTGTGGCGGTGTGACGGTGTGACGGTGTGAAGGTGTGACGATGTGGCGGTGTGACGTGTGGCGGTGTGACGGTGTGACGGTGTGGCGGTGTGACGGTGTGGCGGTGTGGCGGTGTGACGGTGAGGCGGTGTGGCGGTGTGACGGTGAGGCGGTGTGGCGGTGTGGCGGTGTGACGGTGTGGCGGTGTGGCGGTGTGACGGTGTGACGGTGTGACGGTGTGGCGGTGTGACGGTGTGACGGTGAGGTGGTGTGGCGGTGTGGCGGTGTGACGGTGAGGCGAGTCCCGGCTTTTAAACGCCACGCGTGCTGTAAAACTTGTCACAAAAACAAGCACACGTAACAATCAGTGGCTTCCAAGACGAAACCAGGAACCGCCCTGAGAAATATTTGTTTTCACATGAACCAAACACGCTATATGTTGAGATTCATGGTTGGTTATTATCTTTGAAAATCACTGAGTAATAGATCCATTGCAGTAGCAAGTAATAGATTACTGGAAATAATTTATGAAAAATTGGAATTACTAATGGACGTAAATGGTCATTTAGTCATTAATAACTCCTAGAGTAATTGAGTAATTACTCAAAAGTTACTAAATTATCAAAAATTATCAAATTATCGGGAGAATAACATTTTGGGTGTCCGTTTACATGGAGCCCGTGTAAACGGACACCCAAAATGTTATTCCGCCGATAAAAAATGACACATTAGGTTGCATTTAAAGTCCGAGGTGATATAAGGTGTTTGGCTCGTGTGAAAACAAATATTTCTCAGGGCGGCTCCTCGTTTCTCAATTGTCAAGACATTCTTCAAGACAAGTTTTACAGCACGCGTGGCGTATAAAAGCCGGGACTCGCCTCACCGTCATACCGTCACACCGCCACACCGCCACACCGTCACACCGTCACACCGTAACACCAAGCAGAGGAGATGTTTGGTCTGAGGCTGCTGCTGCATCAATAAAAGTCAAGACGAGCACAGCTGCACATGATTATTTCTTATCCGACGGTTTGCAGCATGAACTTTTACAAACTGTAGCTGGAGAGACATTTTACAACAGTTTTCAACCTGAGGAATGTAAAAGATGAGCAACACGATTTACCATTTATTTCTCTGTGAGCTGAAATAAATAAATAAATAAATAACTGTACAACGTGAACAAAACAGCGTTTAATCCATTAGTTTGTCAACACAGAGATTGTATTCCACCTCTGCCAGGAACAAAACTAAATAAAAAAATGAAAACTGTTTTGAACAAATTAATCATCAAGAACCGAATCGGGGTCAGAAGAAGTCGTAAACACGTGTTTGTTGTATTTCTTCGCAGTTTATGGAAGGAAAAAAAAAAACTTTCAAAAGGTTTCTGGAGGTGTAAAGAACAAAAAGACGCTCCGGTTGGTTGGTGAATAAACACAGTGTGAACACGTGTGCGAGCACGAGCCACACCCAGTGTGTCACACACACGTGCGCACACACACACACACACACACACACACACACACACACACACACACACACACACACACACACACACTGTAAGCAGACACTCCGCTTCAGTCAGTCAAAAAGTTCCAGCCACCTGGTGGACACTCATGGTCATTACACCCCCCCCCCCCCCCCCCCCACACACACACACACACACACACACACACGCACACCCTCGTTCGTAGTGTTGCTGTTTAGTAGATTAGATCTTTTATTGTGTTTTTGTTGTTGACAATTAACAGTCTGCGCTGGAATCTCACCGAAAAACTGAAAACGCAACTTATGCGAACAGCTCCAAATGGTGGAACTTTTTGAAAACGCTTAGGTGAAAACAACACTTTCTGGAAACGGTCACGCGTTTGTCTTGAGTTGAGTAACAACAGTAATAACGATCCATCTTGGTCGTCCGTCAACTAGAACGTCGTTTTCACTGGTAACGTCGTGTAAACATGAAACTATTCCAAAACAAAAACAATTTGTTTTCACTGGAAATGTTGTCATGGAAACGTGAACATTTTACAAAACGAAAACACAAAACGATGCATTTTCACTGGAAACGTTGTCCTGTAAACATAAAACTTTTCCGAAACAAATACACAAAACTGTGTTTTCACTGAAAAGTTGTCGTGTAAACATGAAACATATGGAACAAAAATGCGTTTTCACTGGAAACGTCACGTAAACATGACACATTTCCAAAACAAAAACAATTAGTTTCCACTTAAAGCGTTGTCATGTAAACCTGAAGCTTTTCTGAAACAAAACGCGTTTTCACTGGAAATGTTATTGTGTAGCATGAAACTTTTCCAAAACCAAAACAATGTGTTTTCATTGGAAATTCTTTTTGTGTAAACACGAAACCTTTCCAAAACAAATACACAAAACTAAGTGTTTCCACTGGAAATGTTGTTGTGTAAACATGAAACGTATGACACAAAAATACATTTTCACTGGAAACGTCATGTAAACATGAAACATTCCCAAAACAAAAGCAATGCATTTATGCTTAAAACGTTGTTGTGTAAACATGAAACTTTTCCAAAACAAAAACAATGTGTTTTCACTGGAAATGTTGTGTAAACATGAAACTTTTCCAAAACAAAAACAATGCGTTTTCACTGGAAATGTTGTTGTGTAAACATGAAACTTTTCCAAAACAAAAACAATGCGTTTTCACTGGAAATGTTGTTGTGTAAACATGAAACTTTTCCAAAACAAAAACAATGCGTTTTCACTGGAAATGTTGTTGTGTAAACATGAAACTTTTCCAAAACAAAAACTATTTGTTTTCACTGGAAATGTTGTGTAAACATGAAACTTTTCCAAAACAAAAACAATGCATTTTCACTGGAAATGTTGTTGTGTAAACATGAAACTTTTCCAAAACAAAAACAATGCGTTTTCACTGGAAATGTTGTGTAAACATGAAACTTTTCCAAAACAAAAACAATGCATTTTCACTGGAAATGTTGTTGTGTAAACATGAAACTTTTCCAAAACAAAAACAATGCGTTTTCACTGGAAATGTTGTTGTGTAAACATGAAACTTTTCCAAAACAAAAACAATGTGTTTTCACTGCAAACGTCCTGTAAACATGAAACATTTCCCAAACAAAAACAATTCATTTACACTTAAAACGTTGTTGCGTAAACATGAAACATTTCCAAAACAAAAACAACGCGTTTACACTTAAAACGTTGTCGTGTAAACCGGAAACTTTTCTGAAACAAAACGCGTTTTCACTGTAAACGTCACGTAAACCTGAAACACTTCCAAAAAAAACCCCAATGCGTTTTCACTGGAAACGTTGTCGTGTAAACCGGAAACTTTTCCGAAACAACACATGGACCAACTTCAGAACGCTCCTGCTTCTGCTGCAGGAAAGATCAACTGGTAAACATGCGTAACAAATCTAAGAGCTTGACCTTATTTTCCAAAACGTCGGCAGATTTTCTCAAACGGAAAGAGGCCACATGAAATGTCACGCGATGCAGAAGACCGCTTCAAAACCGAGGCGGAGAATCCAGTTGGAACCGATTGATCTTCAGTCTGGTCTCATCCAAATCAACAGATAACTGGTGAAAACGTTTGCGTCCTCCCATTGCTAATGTTTATGTGTGTGTGTGTGTGTGTGTGTGTGTGTGTGGGGCGTCGTTGTAAAAGCAACCACCAGCGCCAACTTGTGGCCTGGCATGCCGACGACGTCGTTTTCCGTGTTTCTGCCATTTCCCACATAAGCAAACATTCTTTTTGAAAACGTTGCCATGTAAAGGCGAAACTTTTCTGAAATTCAGTTCATTTTTAAATAAATACACATTTTCAGAAAATAACAGAATTTTTTTTTGGCTCTTTTTTTTTTTTTTTGGTCATGATTTGTACCAAAATTGTTGAAAACGTAGGATCAGGGTGCGAACTACAGGAGGGTGGCTCAGCCCCCCTTAATGAAACAGGAGCCCCCCTTTAAAACATGATTTGTAAAAAACTTTTTGGGGGGGGTCTCTTGTTAATGTCGATTTGATTCCCAGTGGAGTGGCACTTTTTTTTTTTTTCTTTTTTTTTTCCATTGATGTTCATATGACTTTCAGACAAGACGTCCGTGACGTCCTAGATATTCATAAAAAGCGCTTTAGTTGTGGCTTTGCATGTCCAATTGTGTCCCAGAAGACACAGTTGGACCCTGAAAGACATGTATAATGAATGCGTTTTAAGTTTTCTGCCATTCTTGTCCATTCGTTTCTCAATTAAGGCAAAAAAAAAGCTTTAAAAATCGATTTGTTTGAGTTAATTTTACAATTTAATTTAATGCTGGGGGTTAAAATACACCACAAGATTTGATCAGTTCTGCAGATGATGTGGATGTGAGACGACGTGTGACGATTCCACATCTCACTGTCATATCTTCACTATAAAGCAGGGGTGTCAAACTCAGATCCTGGAGGGCCGAAGCTCTGCACGTTTTGCACGTCTCCCTCCACTGAATGTCCTGATGCTTCGTCACCAAGTTCAGCACAAGGCCAGAAAACGAGCTGCTCGTTACAATCAGCTGTGTGGAAGCAGGGACACATGCAAATCATGCAGGGCTGCAGCCCTCGAGGACCGGAGTTCAACACGATAAAGCCTCGTTGTCCTGGTGCTTCGGTTTCACTGCCGGCTCTAATCCGATTTGAAGAAAAGTTCAATATGGGTTTCAGAAGTTCAGTGTCCTGACTTTACATCCTCTGTATTGACTTTACATTCTCTATATTGACTCTACATCCTCTGTATTGACTCTACAACCTCTGTATTGACTCTACATCCTCTGTTTTGACTCTACAACCTCTATATTGACTCTACATCCTCTATATTGACTTTACATCCTCTATAATGACTCTATATCCTCTATATTGACTCTACACCCTCTGTATTGACTCGACATCCTCTGTATTGACTCTACACCCTCCGTATTGACTCTACACCCTCCGTATTGACTATATCCTCCGTATTGACTCTACATCCTCTATAATGACTCTACAGCCTCTGTATTGACTCTACACCCTCCGTATTGACTCTATACCCTCCGTATTGACTCTACATCCTCTATAATGACTCTACATCCTCTGTATTGACTCTACATCCTCTATATTGACTCTACATCCTCCGTATTGACTCTACATCCTCTATGAATCTACATCCTCTGCATTGACTCTACATCCTCTATAATGACTCTACATCCTCTATAATGACTCTACATCCTCTGTACTTGTAAAGGCAGTTTTATTTTTTGGTTATACTTTCAGATTCCTTTGAGTTGTTTTTGTGCTGTTGACAGTGGAATCAATGTTATTGTGGTCATAGGAACGTTGTTGTTTGTTTCTTAATGTGTCCTTTGTAATGACGGAGGGGGATTTTTTGTGAATTTCCACTATGATGTGAGGATTCTCTTCTGCGTGTCCTCTCAAATGAAATGATTATTATTCTGTCACGAATTAAAATGACCTACAGATGTAAAAACACAGCCGAGCAGTGTTTCACAGCCTCGGGGAGAAAATAAACACTTGAGCATTTGTATACTTTTAATCCGGAATAATCTGCCTGCCGTGATCCCGCGTCACGCGGGCGGAACTTTGTGATATATATCCGGTGCGCGCGGGGCGGCCGGACGCTTTACGCGGGGACACCACGGAGGAAGCAGGAGGATGTGGCGCTGGTCGGATCTGGGCACTGTTCTGGTTCCGCTGCTCAGACTCTACATGTGCGGCATCAAGGTGCTTCTGTACCAGGTCTTCAACAAGTCCTTCACCCTGCCAGGTATGGAGGGATGGGGGGATGACAAAGAGAGAGAGAGAGAGAGAGAGAGACAGTGGCAGAGAGAGAGAGAGAGAGAGTGACAGAGAGAGAGAGTGACAGAGAGAGAGACACAGTGACAGAGAGAGAGAGAGAGACAGTGACAGAGAGAGCGAGAGAGAGCAAGAGAGAGACAGTGACAGAGAGAGAGAGAGAGTGACAGAGAAAGCGAGAGAGAGCAAGAGAGACACAGTGACAGAGAGGGAGAGCAAGAGAGACACAGTGACAGAGAGAGAGAGAGAGAGAGAGTCAGTGACAGAGAGAGTGAGAGAGAGCAAGAGAGACACAGTGACAGAGAGAGAGAGAGAGACAGTGACAGAGAGAGAGCAAGAGAGACACAGTGACAGAGAGAGAGAGAGAGACAGTGACGGAGAGAGAGCGAGAGACAGTAACACACACAGACACAGTGACGGAGAGAGAGAGAGCAAGACAGACAGTGACAGAGAGAGAGAGAGAGAGAGAGACACACACAGTGACAGAGAGAGAGAGACAATGACAGAGAGAGAGACACACACACACACACACAGTGTCACTGTGTGTGTCTCTCTCTCTCTGTCAGAGAGAGAGAGAGAGAGACACTGTCCTTATCACACCTGTCACCTGAACGTTAGTTTCCTCTGTAATTAAATTAACGCATATTAATGTGATTAACAGTCTGAGTAACATGTAATTAATGTGTAATTCACATGCAAACAGTGTTATTAATGGGTAAATAATGTATAATTGATGCATAATGATGTGTAATTGACATGGAATCAAAGTGGAACTTGTAATCACAGTTTAATGAATGTTATTAATCAGTGTGAATGTGAATAAAATCAGACTCTTCATCAGACCAGAACTTCAACAATCATGAGCCTGAAGAAAGATGTGAATCGATCTTAAAAAGCATCTGTCATTTTATATATATATATATATATATATATATATATATATATATATATATATATATATATATATATATATATATATATATATATATATATATATATATATATATATATATATATATATGTGTGTGTGTGTGTGTGTGTGTCTTTATGCTGAGGTTAACCCCTTTGACTTCATGGACTCGTCACGTTTACTTTCTGGAACATAACAGCTTGTTTTTTATCCTGAATTCATGTTGTGTGTTTATCTTTCATTATCGAGACAAAACGTTGAGAGAATAAAGACTAAAGACAAAATGTTAACACTAAAAAGACTAAAGACAAATTGTTTAGACTAAAAATACTAAAGACAAACTGTTTAGACTAAAAAGACTAAAGACAAAATGTTAACACTAAAAAGACTAAAGACAAACTGTTTAGACGAAAAAAGACTAAAAACAAAATGTTTAGACTAAAAAGACTAAAGACAAAATGTTGAGAGAAAAAAGACTAAAGACAAAATGCTAAGACTAAAAAGACTAAAGACAACATTTTGACACTAAAAAGAGTAAAAACAAATTGTTGAGACTAAAAACATTGAGCGTAAAAAGACTAAAGACAAAACATGGAGAGAATGAAGACTAAAGACAAAATGTTTAGACTAAAAAGACTAAAGACAAAACGTTGAGAGGAAAAAGACTAAAGACAAAACATTGAGACTAAAAACAAGTTGTTGAAACTAAAAAGACTAAAGGCAAAACAGAGTAAAAGCACTGGAGACGTGGATCTGGGAGAAAAGCCGTGAGACATGTGACGGCAGAAGGACAAAAGAAGACTGTGTGTGGACGCGGAGATTTAAGATTTACACTCGGAATCGCTCAAAGAATGTTGGCGCTTAAGGCTAATTGGATTCACAAACTCAAACTCCAGCCGGTTTTTCCCCGCTTGGAATATCCAACTGTGTGAAAACACAAGAGCCTGTGACTGTGAAAGCGGGTTTTCCCACTTCAACCTGGATTTGGACGGATCACAGCTCTCATGCTGGAACGTTCCTCTTCAAGTGTGGAAAACAAACTGTTTCAGGGACTTAATGTGATGCACTTTGACTATATTTATATTTATATTTATATTTATATTTCTAATTTATATTTATGTTTATATTTAGTTTAAGAAGCGTTTATAGAGGAACCATGTAGCATCAAGATGGAAAACTAATACCTGCAGGTGAGTTTGATGTTAACTAAAGACTTAATATTGAGACTAAAGACTTAATGCTGAGACTAAAGACTAAATGTTGAGACTAAAGACTTGATGCTGAGACTAAGGACTAAATGTTGAGACTAAAGACGAAATGTTGAGACTACAGACTAAATCTTCAGACTAAAGACTAAATGTTGAGACTAAAAACTAAATGTTCATACTAAAGACTTAATGTTGTGAGTAAGGGACTAAATATTGAGACTAAAGACTTAATGTTGAGATTAAAGACGAAATGTTGAGACTAAAGACTTAATGTTGAGACTAAAGACTTAATGTTGAGACTAAAGACTAAATGTTTCAAATAAAGACTAAATTCTGGGACTAAAAACAAAATGTTTCAGAAATGTTTTGTGTTTACACGCTCTGAAAACGATGTCTGTTTACACGGCAACGGCAGAAACACTGAAAACGGATCTCGATAGCATGTCCGGCCACAAGCCGTTTTGGAAAAGTTGCGCTTTCAGTGACTCCGTTGTCATGGTAAACAAAAGTTTTGCATCTTCACGTCAAATCGTTGCCATGGAAACAGGCCCCAAGTCAGTCTTTGAGAATTAAAAACGGCAATGATCCTGAGGCAGTTTTCTAAATGTTCCTGATGGCCGGCTACAACGTCGCGGTTTCTCACTCCTGTGACGTTTGTGTTGTAACAAGACTGGAGGATGTCAAAACCCCGTCTCCGAGTGTCTCTCATGTTGTGATCATCCTGAAATGTTTATTTCACTATTCTCGTTAGGTTCCCAGTAAGGGACGCCACCCAAACAGCCATGGAGGGTAAAAGTTCAGGACCTTCTTGCGCCGGCCTCAATCTAGTCGCACACCCACGGGCAAAAAGCAAAGTGTGGAAGTATTTTGGCTTCGACACAGATGCCGACGGCTGCATTTTACACTGGAAGCGGATATACTGCCGTGTATGCATGAGCCAAATCGCGTACTCCGGCAACACCTCCAACCTGTCGTACCACTTGGAGAAGAACCATCCCGTCGAGTTCGGCGAGCTGGTGAAAAGCAACACGGACCAGATGCGCGAGGTGTTCGCCACGACGTACTCCAGGATCAAGACGGAGCCCGTCGGTCCCCAGCAGCAGCCGCAGGAATTGAACCCGAGGCCGTGTTTAGATTACGAGAACCGGCGACACAACGACCTGACGATGGCCGTCATCAACTTCGTCTGTGAGGGACTGTATCCCGTTTCCATAGTGGAAGAACCGACCTTCAGGAACCTGATGAGCGCCGTCGACCCGGGATACTCGCCCCCGAGCAAAAACGACCTCGCAATCAAGATGGTTCCTCAGATGTACTGTCGCACCAGGGACGTGGTTTTCGGCGAGCTCACGGCGGTCGCGAACTGCGGCGTCACCACTGACCTGTGGCAGAGCCAAACCCAGAGCAGAACCTACATCTCGCTCTCGCTCCACTCCGTCAACTACAACGGCGCGTCCGGATTCTCCCTGACCAACCGGTGCCTTAAGACCTTCGAAGTGCAGGAGGAGAACACGGCGGAGAACATCACCAGAGCCATGTACGAGGCTTTCGTGGAGTGGGGTATCACTCACAAAGTCAGTGGCGCCACCACCAACGGTTCAGAGGACATCGTCAAAGCCTGCTCGCTGCTGGAGCTCTCGGTCAAAATGCCTTGCCTCGGACACACCATCAACCGCGCCATGGACGAAGCCTTCCAGCTGCCCAGGGTCGACGGCTTTTTGGGGTGTTGCCGCAAACTGGTGGATCACTTCCTGGAGACGGCGGTGTACGTTCTGAGGGAAAAGCAGAAGCAGTACGGCCTGAGTCCGAGCTCGCTGATCACGGACCGCGGGCGGTCCTGGCTGCTCACGCTAGCCATGCTACAGAAACTCAAAGAGCAGCAGGTCGCCGTCACGGCCACGCTCATGGAGAGTCCCAGCAGCCAGCGGTTCAGCTTCGACGGGGCCGACTGGGCCTTGCTGGACGCTCTGATTGAAGTCCTGAAGCCCTTCAAGGCCGTGGTAACCATGATGAGCTCCTGCAGGTACCCCACCATCAGCATGGTGAAACCGGTGCTCCACATGCTCCTGAGCACCACCCTGAAAGTCAAAGAACAGGACCTGAAGGAGATCAGCATGACCAAGGAGGTGATCTCCAGGGTCCTGTTCAGCACCTACTCGCAGGACTCCCAGCTGTCCCAAGAGATCTCCACCTTCCTCAACATCGCCACCTTCTTGGATCCCCGGTACAAGAAGCTCCCGTTCCTGTCCACTCAGGAGCGCTCAAAGGTGGAGATCGCCGTCATTGAGGAGACCAAGGCGATCCTCGAGAAGCAGATTTCGGAGCGGCCCTGTCTGGACGAGTTCTCCTTGGTGTCCGACGAGCCGCTCAGCAAGAAGCAAGCCCTGCAGAGAGACGCTCCGGCCAGCAGCACCCAGGAGAACCCGCTGGCCGCCATCTTCTGCCAGTCGGACGCAGACCAGGGCCAAGAGGAGCTGCACGCCCAGGTGGTGGAGGAGCTGAGCAACTACAAGTCCCAGAGGGTTCTGGGTCTGAACGAAGACCCTCTGCTCTGGTGGTCCAGCCACACGCCCTTGTTCCCCACCTTCTCCAAGGTTCTGCAGAAGTACTGGTGCATCCCCGCCACCAGCGCTCCTTGCCACCGGTTGTTCAGCTCCTCGGGCGCCGCCCTGTGCGGGAAGAGGAACCGGATCGCCCCGGCCCTGGTGGACCAGCAGGTCTTCCTGTACGAGAACTTGCGCAGCTACTACGAGCCCGAGCCGTGCGGGGACGAGGCGGACGGGGTCCCTCCTCTGGACTGACGGCTGCTTTGTTGACTTTATGGGACAAATATTCAGCCGTACGAACGGTACGACTTTTCAGTCCAGGGGTGTCAAATTTCATTTGAATGATTCTTTCCGTCTCCACGACATGAAACCTTCAGCATGTTTCCCAAGGTTCAGCCTCACTCTAGGAGTAGACAATGTGACCTCGAGAGGTCAAATCAGGAACTGAAGTTACTTTCACAGGCCGTCTGTTTGACACCCCTGAGGTAACACTTTTAAAAACAAACATATAAACATTGTTCTCGGAAAAAAAAAACTCTTTTTCTCCTGTGTGGTTTTTTTGTCTCATTTAATTTTGGAGTTCCTCCCAAAATATTTGAATTTAACCTCAAATCTAGAAGCGGTTGAGTCGGGATGCAAAAGGAGGGGGGGGTTTGGAAAGTTTTTGAAAAGAGCTCTATCCGCACGGAAACACATCTTTCAAAGCGCTTCGTTTCCATGCAAATGTAACTTTTTGAAAATGCTGTATCTCCGTGAGAACATGCAACGTTTTGAAAATGCGTAAAAAAAACCATGCAACTTTTTGAAAATGTGCTATTTGTGAAAACATGCAACTTTTGAAAATGCTCTATCTTTGTGAAAACATACAACTTTTTGAAAATGCGTAAAAAACATGCAACTTTTTGAAAATGTGCTATCTGTGAAAACACAACTTTTTGAAAATGCTCTATCTTCGTGAAAACATGCAACTTTTTGAAGATGATCCTTCTCCATGGAAACAACTTTTTGAAATTGCTCGGTGGAATCATTAAATATCAACTTTTAGAAAACAGCACATCTCCGTGGAAACGGGTGGAAAGCTAAACTTTTCTGAAACGCAGCTCCTGCTACGTACCAGCCACGGCCAATTTTTCTAAAAGTTTTCACTTGAAATGTTGCAGCTTGAACGCGGAACTTTTTCAAAGCGAAAACACAGTGACGACGCATTTTCAGTTGAAACGCTGTGCAAACGCAAAACTTTTCTGCAACAACGGGGGGGATAAACAGTTTCCACTTGAAATTTTGAGACTCAGTTAAAATGTGAGTCGGATAATCACACCTGGCGTGTCGCGCTAATTTGACTCCCCCCTGATATTTGTCCACTTCCTGGAAACACACTTGTCATGTGCTCCCTGTCTGCTCCACAGTCCTGCCCAGGCAGAGTGGCAGGGTTGCCATAGTGACGGGGGGCACCAGAGGGATGGGCTTTGAGACGGCGCGGAGCCTGGCCCACCTGGGCATGCATGTTATCATAGGTAGGACCCGTGTTTCGGAGAGTCTGGCCGACATGTTGAAGGAGCTCCGGGATTAAAGTCGGTGTGATTCTGCGTCATGTTCAGCCGGGAACGAGCCAGAAGAGGGCGCCGCCGCCGTGGGGAAGATCCGCCAGGAGGACGCGGAGGGGAAAGGTAATCTGTCCCCAAACTGGATTAAACGCAGACGGCAAGGCTCAGAAAGTCAGATTAAGGATTAATAATCTCTAGTTTCGGTCTGACTCGAGAGAAATGATTCAGACTGGAATTGACCTTTAAAACCGGTTTTATCTTCTAAAAACTATTTAATCCTTCAATCACACACACCACTAAACACAATTTAACTTGTAAATTATTCTTGAATGAGACAAAAACAAATTTTATGTAAAATACAGATATTAAAACTTTTCTGTACAAAATTATAAAGCAGCAGCTTCAAATTTCAATTTAAAAAAATACTTTTTTCTGTTTAGACTAACTTTAGTCAGAAATATGTGAATTGAGTTGTATTGAAGACCTTGGTGTTAGCTTGTTAGCCTGTTAGCATCGTGACTGTCATGATGTCTGGAGCCACAAAATCTAAAATTAGAAGAACAGCTTAATGCTTTTTTTTTTTTTACTTTTCCAAGTGTTTTTAACTGTTTTGGACACTTAGGCTTTTTTATTTCTTTTTTTTTTACTTTTCCAAGTGTTTTTAACTGTTTTGGGTACTTTGGCTTTTTTTTTTAATTTCTTTTACTTTTCCAAGTGTTTTTAACTGTTTTGGACACTTTGGCTTTTTTATTTCTTTTTTTTTTTTTTTTTTTACTTTTCCAAGTGTTTTTAGCTGTTTTGGACACTTTGGCTTTTTTATTTATTTATTTATTTTTTACTTTTCCAAGTGTTTTTAACTGTTTTGGGTACTTTGCCTTTTTTTTAAATTTCTTTTACTTTTCCAAGTGTTTTTAGCTGTTTTGGACACTTTGGCTTTTTTTAATTTATTTTTTAAATCTTATTTTTGTTCCAGTGGAGTTCGTCTTCCTGGATCTGACCTCTCTGAAGTCGGTGCGACAGTTTGTGCAGAAATTCAAGTCCAGGCGTTTACCACTGCATGTACTGGTGAACAACGGTGAGCTGCCACACACACACACACACACACACACACACACACACACACACACACACACACACACACACACACACACACTGCTCACTGCAGTGACGCCTCCCGTCCACCAGCGGGCACCATGCTGGTTCCCGAGCTCCAGACTGAGGACGGCTTTGAGTTCCACTTCTGCCTCAACTACCTGGGTCACTTCCTGCTCACCAACCTGCTGCTGGACGACCTGAAGAAGTCGGGACGTCCTGGGCGGAGCTCCAGGATCGTCAACATGTCCTCCGCCACGCACTACGCCGGCGTCATCAACATGGACGACCTGAACCGGAGGTGAGGGGTCGGAGGGCCGGGTCAGACGTTCTTTCAGGGGACCGCTGTGTGACCTCCGTGTCCCGGTGTCCAGGGCCTGCTACAGCTCCCACGGGGCCTACGCTCAGAGCAAACTGGCCCTGGTGCTCTTCACCTACCGCCTCCAGGAGCAGCTGACCTCGGGGGGGTTCTCCGTCTCCGTCAGCGCCGTCGACCCCGGCATGGTGGACACGGCGCTCTACGACAACCTGTGGAGCCTCGCCCAGGCCCTGAAGAAACCCGTGGCCAAGGTCCTGTTCAGGGTGCGTCCAGGAACACAACGTTCCCCACGTGTTCCGCATGCGTTCTTTAGATGTTCCTCATGTGTTCTTTAGATGTTCCTCATGTGTTCCTTACATGTTCCTCATGTGTTCAACTGTTCTTAGATGTTCCTCATGTGTTCAACTGTTCGTTAGATGTTCCTCATGTGTTCAACTGTTCTTTAGATGTTCCTCAAGTGTTCTTCACATGTTCCTCATGTGTTTTTCAACTGTTCATGTGTTCCTTACATGTTTCTCACATGTTCATGTTTTTCACTTGTTCCGCATGTGTTCTTTAGATGTTCCTTACATGTTCCTCATGTGTTTTTCAACTGTTCCTCATGTGTTCCTTACATGTTTCTCACATGTTCATGTTTTTCACTTGTTCCGCATGTGTTCTTCAACTGTTCATGTGTTCCTTAGATGTTCTTCACATGTTCCTCACCTGTTCTTCAAATGTTCCTCATGTGTTCCTCACTTGTTCATGTTCCTCACCTATTTTTCTGAGTGTTTTTCACCTGTTCCTCACACGTTCCTCATGGTTCCTTCATATGTTCTTCACCTGTTTTCCAAGTGTCTCTCACATGTCCCTCAGCTATTACTCACCAGCTCCTCGTCCGTTTGTCTCCGGTTCTCAAGACTCCGGCTGAAGGAGCGTCCATCTCCATCTTGGCCGCCGTCTCCGCGGAGATGGAGGGCGTGGGCGCCTGCTACCTGTACAACGGGGAGAGGAGGCCGTCGTCCCCGCTGTCCTACGACGCGGAGCTGCAGGCCGAGCTGTGGAAGAAGAGCTGCCAGCTCTGTGGGCTGCAGGAGGCCTGAACACCCCCCCCCCCCCCTCCCCCCAGAGATCCAATGTGAAGTCATCCATCCTGGGATAAAGCCGCTATCGCGCTAACGTTAGCGTGGCAGCGCCACCGAACAAGCTGCCTCCGTTTGCGGAATCGACGAGGAAAAACCAGCGGTTTGAAGGCGAACTGATCCCACAAACATTCCCCTCCGTCCTTTTTTCAATCCGTGTGTTATTTTAAACACGTGGAAGTTTTTCAAAATAAAAGTGCCTTCGGTGTTTTGTTTTGAAGGAATGTCAAAGAAAGCCAAAATAAAAGTGTTTATTACAAGACTCCTGTATTCCCTGGTGTGTGTTGGTAGCAGTCTACCCAGTCCACGTTAACAATCCACGTTAATCTCATCGCGGAGATTAAACCGCGAAAAGATGGCGACCGTACTCGAAAGGTAAATAACAAATTTATTGTTTTGACATTATCGCCATAAATGTTTCCGTAGCCTGTCCATTTGAAGGCTACGTTTACACGACGACGTTCGCGGTGTTTTGAGGGTTTGTTTACGCGACAACGGCGCTCGGAGCCACTGAAAACGGGTGTTTTGGTCGTTTCCATGGAAACACGCATTGATGCCGTTTAAATGTGAAATTTTTCAGAAATGAAAACAAAACATTTGTCGGTTGTCGTGGAAACGGAGCCTGAATCTGAAAGAAAAGTGCCGTTGATCATGATTGAATCACCAAAAGTAAAGTTTTTACATTTTGATTAAGACGCTTTGATTAGTTCAAAGAGACAAAAAGTCCGAAAACCCGAAACACAAAGAAACCAGAGTTTGTAGTTTTTCTATCTCGTCGCGGAATCGGTTCGATTCCCAAACGACCAGAAGTCTGGAACGTTCCGCCGTCGTCTCCTCACCCAAAGAAATTGGTCTTGGGTCGGAAGCGGAAGGAACCTTTCCTGGAGGCCTCCAGGTCGTCTCTTCCGTGGAAGGTGGCGCTGTGGAGCAGCTGCGACGTCCTGTTCCGAAGCTTCTGCAGCCTGGGATACATCCTGCTGAGGGACGCCCTCCTCCGGAGGACGGGTCCGTCTCCCTCTCCGTCCACAGAGTCCCCCGCCTGAGGCATCCTGAGGGGCTTCAGGTTGGACTGCAGGACCTTGGACAGCCTCCAGCGCCCGCCGTCGTCGTCGTCGTCCCGGAGCGTCTTCTTCCGGTCTTTGGCGCTCTGGTAGACCCCGACGATGTCCTGGATGTCCCCGCTCACGCCGTCCTTCAGGTACTGGCAGGCCTTCCTGCCGCTGTAGTCCCGGGCCTCCACGTCGGCGCTGTAGGCGCCCACCAGCAGCTTCACCACCTCCATGTGGTGGTGCATGGCGGCCACGTGCAGCGGCGTGTAGCCCGAGCTGGAGCGGACGTCCACGCCGAGGGGGACGCCGTGCTGCCGGGCGAAGTTGACGATCAGCGCGATGAGCTCGGGCTTCCCGTGCTTGGCGGCCCAGTGCAGGCAGGTGAAGCCCGTGACGAAGTCCTTCTTCAGCACCAGGCCGGGATCGCCCTCCAGCAGGCGCTGCAGGCTGCGCCACTCGCCGTCCGACGCGCACATCATCCACTCGTGCTCCACCGGGTCCAGGGTGACGGCGGCGCGCTCCTCCTCCAGCGAGGACGCCAGGGAGGCGGAGTCGCCGGCGTCCTCGCCGCGCAGGCCCTCCGGGTCCCAGTTCCGGAGGACCATGCTGCGCCTCACGTCGGGGGAGCGGCTCATCATGACCTGGATGAAGTGTCTGCGGCTGCCTTTCGGGGAGTCCTCGCCGCTCAGGTCCCCGGCGTCCAGGTGGGCCTCGTCCCCGGAGTCCGCCGCATCGTCCCCGGAGTCCGCCGCTCCCCGCTCTCCGCAGGTGAGCCCGCGCCCAGAGGCCCCAGGTGGGGTTGTTCCGGTCTGAACAGGTCCGGGCAGGTTGAAGACGGTCTCCTCAGCGGGGAGCGGCGACGCCTGGATCACGGCGATGACGGGTATGTCTGGTATGTCAGGGGGCCTCAGGACCACCACCTCCTTCCTGGACCGCCGGTCCGAGTGTCTGGAACTCTCTCGGTTCCCCATCTGGCGCTGCTCCTCACACACTTTCTCCGACGCACAGGTGGAGGCATGCGGAACACACACCTGCGCGTCACTTCCGGAATCTGATCCAGGTGCGGCGGCTCGAGGCGTCCGCGCCGCGTCGTCACCTGGGCTCGCGCACGAGGCCGTCTCCCCTTTAACACTCTTTTCTGGGTCACTTCCGGTCCGGTTCTCCTCCACGGGAGGTCGGAACCGCTTCTTCAGACACACGTACCTCACTCCGCCCTCAGTCCGGACCACGGCCACGCTGTCCACGCACTTTTTAAACGTGTCCCGCATTGACGCCCTGCCATGCGGATCCCGCGGGAACAGCGGCTTAAAGTGCTCCAGCAGAGCCGAGTTGGAGACTTTCCCCCCGCCCCGCAGCAGGAAGTCCACCAGGACGTCCTGGGAGAACTCCATGTCGCCCCGCAGAGACCGGGACGCGGCTCAAAGTGCTCCCGGTGCTGGTCTCGCTCCTCCGAACTCTGCCGAGTCTGCCCGATCCACTTCGAGCGTTCACCGTCACCATGCCAACGGCTCAGCACGCAGGACTGTACCATTCAACTCAGGACGGAGGGGGGGTGGCGAGAACACCGTCACCAAGGTAACGGCTCAAAAATGTAATCTCGGAATGTACCATTTAATTGAGGACGGGGGACGGTGGCGATTTATTTAAAACAAAGTAGTTGAAACTACGATACCTGATGACGTTTTCACGTCAGACATAACCACACACATGTAACAAGAGATTATATTCAAATAAGCTTTATTTATATGACGTCATAAAGAAAGAAAAACCTATGTTTAAGACACAAGTGTGTGTGTTACTTTATGTTAGTGCATGATTGTGGGCGTGTAAGTAAATGTGAGGGTGTGTGTGTGTGTTGTTATGTTTATGTGTGTCTGTTGCTTTGTGTTTGTCACTATGGTATTATGTGTGTGTCACGATACACTCGTATGTGTGTGTTGCTGTATGTCACTTTTGTTTGCTTTCTTCTAATTATATGAACGCAAAGAACAAAGTTTCAGTGAGAAGTTTGAGTCAAACTCTTCAGAGCAGGAAGGATGTCGTCCAGCTGACTCACACCTGGAACACACACACACACACACACACACACACACACACACACACACACACACACACACGCACACACGCACACACACACACACACACACACACACACACACACACACACACACACACACACACACACACACACACACACACACACACACTTAATAGATTTGACAAACTGTAGGAAACAAATATCAATGGTAGCATTAGCATCTTTAGCAACATGAGTAGCGTTTGCATCCTTAGTGACATTAGCGTTCTTAACATCCTTACCAACATCGGCAGCATGAGTATCCTCTGTTACTGTGGCAACCAAGTGTGTTACCAAGTGTGTTAGGGTGTATGTGTGTGTCGGTGTGGATGTGTGTGTGTGTTACCGAGTGTGTTGAGGATCTCCTTCATCAGTGTGTAGAACCTGGGGAAGAACTCCTGGTGCTGCTTCAGCTTCACGATGATGCTGAGAAGAAGAAGGAAGAGGAGGAAGAGGAGGACGATACAGGAAGAAGATGAGGAAGAGGAGGACGATACAGGAAGAAGATGGAGGAGGAGGTGGGCACACAGTGAGCAGAAGTTCTGAGGAACCAGGTGGAGATGAGATGAAGAAGCTCACCTCTGGAGTTCTTCATCCTCCAGGTGGCGCTCCAAGCAGGAGACCAGCAAGTCCTCCTGGTGGTCCTGCTGGTGGTCCTGCTGGTGGTCCTGCTGGTGGTCCTGCTGGTGGTCCTCCTGGTGGACCTCCTCATCAGCAGCAGCTGACACACAGAGACAGAAGTGAAGGCGGAGCTCCGAGGAGGACAAGCAAAGGTTATACAGGTTCTACAGGTTACCCAGGTCCAGCAGTTCTCTCAGGTTCTTCATGGTTTCTGAGCTCTGCTCCCTGACGCCCTCCGAAGATCTGAGGAGACCACGAGGAGAATATGAGGAGAACTTGAGACCAGGAGGAGAGAAAAAACACTTTTTCCATCTCAGATTACTATCTCAGGAAGAGATTGACTCATATTGGGGACAGAAACACACCTTGTTTGGACCTCCTGGTCTTCCCAGCCCTTGTCAGACCTGCTGTGTTGCTGCTGGTCCTGGTGAACCCGAGAAGGAGCCACAGTTCCCTGGAGAACCTGATCATGAAGGTGGGGAACCGTCACCTTGACAACGGTCTCCTTCACTCCTCCTCCATCAGATCCTGACCTGGAACCAGAGAGACCGTAGGTCGAGACGTTCTAAACACCTTCTGAGACACTTGGTTTCACGGGTCCTACCTGAGTTCATCCAGAACCCGAGCCAGCTTCACCTCATAGAAGTCCATCACATTCAGAATCCTGCAAACGCAAGAGAACATCGGGAGAATGTGGTTCTGCCCCCAGGGACTGATGCTGCTGAGGATTGAGAGCTTGGTTCTTACTGCTGGTCTGCAGGACTCTGGTGGACTCCCCTCCTGCAGACCTTCTGGAAGGTCCTGGCCTGTCGGGTCTTTCTGGACTCTTCTTCTCTGACGACGAAGTGGAGCTTCCTGCGGAGCCGAGCCGCTTCCTGTTTCTGCTCTCGCAGCTTCTGCTGCAGAACCTCACTTCGTCTCTGAGAGGAAAGTTAAGACGTCTTCTTCAACGCCAACACAAACTCTCTCACCTCCTCAGACCTCCTACCTGGACCTCCTCCTTCTCCTGCTGCAGCTGCTGGGTTTGGACCTGGTTCTCCATGGTTCTGCACAGGAAGCGGTCCTCCAGGTCCTGGATTTGGGTCTTCACCTGGTCCAGGAGAACCTGCAGGTCTGTGACCTTCAGAGTCTGACGAACAGCTCGGCCCATGTGGTGCTGGACCTGCTCTCTGAAACACACACACACTCTTTCAGGAGTCTATCAAGATTGTTTCAGGAGCGTTTCAAGATTCTTCAGGAGTGTTTTAAGAGTGTTTTAGGATTCTTTTAGGAGTTTCAGGATTCTTTCAAGATTCTTTCAGGAGTGTTTCAAGATTCTTTGAGGAGTGTTCCAGGGTGTGTCAGAAGTGTTCTTTGGGGTGTTTCATGGGTGTCTTTGAAGTGTTCTTCAGGGTGTTTTAGGGGTGTTTCATGGGTGTTTCAGAAGTGTTCTTTGGGGTGTTTCATGGGTGTCTTTGAAGTGTTCTTCAGGGTATTTTAGGGGTGTTTCATGGATGTTTCAGAAGTGTTCTTTGGGGTGTTTCATGGGTGTTTCAGAAGTGTTCTTCAGGGTATTTTAGGGGTGTTTCATGGGTGTTTCAGAAGTGTTCTTTGGGGTGTTTCATGGGTGTCTTTGAAGTGTTCTTCAGGGTGTTTCATGGGTGTCTTTGAAGTGTTCTTCAGGGTGTTTTAGGGGTGTTTCATGGGTGTTTCAGAAGTGTTCTTTGGGGTGTTTCATGGGTGTCTTTGAAGTGTTCTTCAGGGTATTTTAGGGGTGTTTCATGGATGTTTCAGAAGTGTTCTTTGGGGTGTTTCATGGGTGTTTCAGAAGTGTTCTTCAGGGTATTTTAGGGGTGTTTCATGGGTGTTTCAGAAGTGTTCTTTGGGGTGTTTCATGGGTGTCTTTGAAGTGTTCTTCAGGGTGTTTTAGGGGTGTTTCAGAAGTGTTTTTTGGGGTGTTTCAGCACTCTGTCAGGGGTTCTTCATGAGTGTTTGACGAGTGTTGTGTCTCACTTCAGCTGCCTGTTGCACTGGACCAGCTCCTGGATCACAGCCTGTCTCCTCTCACAGTCGCTCAGCACCGTCCTCAACGTCCCCCGGAGTTCACCGCACGACTTCTTATCCAAGAGGACCAAATCTGACAGCGTAGGAGATCAGTTCTTCATCAATGACAAAACATGTTGGTATGTCACGATACAACTTAATTTGTGAAGTGGATGTGTTCTGATCCCATAAACACTTTCTTATCTTGGACCCATTTTTAGACCATCTGCTAACACTGCCACTGAACAGAGCTAAAGCCATACTTCTGAAGTTAAAATGGGAATACAATATTTCTTTATGCTCTTTTTGTCCAATGTGTAGCCACATAAATATATCTAGTAAGAAGGAAAGAGACAACTTATTTCAAATATATATTTGGACGCAGCTGTTTTCTAATGATGCGTGCATCATTTGGTCAGACTTTTGAATGTTTTATTGTTGGTTTTTTTCAGTTTAATGTCACTTTCTGCATTGAAAAACAACTGGTGATTCACATCCAGTCTGTCCTCATTTCAACTGGGATCGTTTCTATATTATTCATGTTAAAATTAATGGGGAATTTTATATGTTATTAATGTTCTAAGGAGATCAGCTTTAATTAATCTTCAGCTTTCACATTTGCATTTTCTTCTGGAAAATGTTTTTTTATTTATTTTTTATTCGGATTATTACGCGACACTGTTAACTGAAAAAGCAACTTTTTGAAAATGCTCCTGTCTCCATTGAAATGGAGGAAAACACAACTTTTGAAGCTGGAGAAAAACCAACATTTTCTTTAGAAAACGCTTCAACCTCATTTCCTTGGAAACAGGGGAACGCACAACTGTTTGAAGAAACAAACAAACAAACAAAACAAAAAAAACAAACCGCGAAAACGACGCGTGGATTCTTTCCTACCTGGGAGATTTTTATTCTCGACCGGGTCGGTGAAGTTGACGGACTTGAAGCCTCGCTGCTGTAGGAGTTTGTTCAGGTCGTCCCACTCCACCTGCTCCTGCTGCACACACACACACACACACACACACACACACACACACACACACACACACACACACACACACACACACACACACACACACACACACACACACACACACACACACACACACACACACGTTTAGTTCCAGCCTCTGCTCCAATGCCCTGTGAAGTTCAGAGTGTACCTGGAACTGCTGGGACGTCCACAGGTAGACGTAGGTCTTGTTCCTGCTGTGCGAGGACGCAGCAACAGAAGCTCTCACGTCCATGTCTTGTCCTCACAGGAGGACAGACGAAGTGCAGCTGTCCCAAACCCTCCTGAGATCACGTTTCTGCTGGAAAAGAGGAGGGAGGTCCTCCGGGACTCTGCACCACTACCTCATTCATACAGTATCAGTCTCAGGAGGAGAAGAAAAATATCACACACACTCAAAAAATACATCACTCCTGAATGAATTACCGGTGAATGAAGGCTAAATGGAAAGACAATAAGGGTTAATGCTTTATTGAAAATCTATAAATGAGCACTTTGTATTCATGTCTTAGTCATTAATGTGGATTTTTATGAGTTAATCTCATTTTTTCCCCATGTAAAACAAACTTGAAGATTAAATGAGGTATTTGTTGTGTTGCTACGTGGACAAGCAAGCGAGCTACGAATGTTTTTTTGTGGATTTTCAAGAGACGAGAGCATAATCCTGGATGGTTGTGTTTTGGCGACAGCCGCAGTGGCTGCTGGGTAATGTAGTCCTGGCCCGAGGTCACAGTCAGTCTGGCTGGCAGTGTAATCTAATCTGAAAGCGAGCCGCCACCCTGGATTATTGATGTGAACCTGAGCAGGCGGAGCTCAACACTCCTGAACGTGTGCGAGCTCTCAGGTTGAAACGGCCTCGGTGACGGAGTGAAGGTGAAGAGGAGGAGGAGGAGGAGGAGGAGGAGGAGGAGGAGGAGGAGGAGGAGGAGGAGGAGGAGGAGGAGGAAGATCTCTGGGTCATATGGTCTCTCTCTTTCTCTCACACACACACACACAGACCCCCATCACGTGGGGAACGCATTTTATATTGTCCCTCATCGGTCTGGAACCTGCTGTATTAATGGGCTCGAGGCCCCGTTTCCACGGCAACCATTTCAAGTGAAAACGCGAAAGTTTGTTTGGGGTCCATTCACATGACAATGGAAAAACACAACTTTTTGAAAACACTCCATCTCCCTGCTCAGGGGCAAAGTCGCACTCTCTCTCTCTCTCTCTCTCTCTCTCTCTCTCTCTCTCTCTCTCTCTCTCTCTCTCTCTCTCTCTCTCTCTCTCTCTCTCTCTCTCAGTGAGGCAGAGGGTTCAGACCTCCCTCTCTCTCTCCCTCTCTCTCAGTGAGGCAGAGGGTTCAGACCTCCCTCTCTCTCTCTCTCCCTCTCTCTCCCTCTCTCTCAGTGAGGCAGAGGGTTCAGACCGGGGTTCCAATACTCAGTGCGTCCAGACACTCTGCAGGAGGCAGTGAGACGCGGCGATGATCCTGCAGCAGGTCAGATCTTCACTCCTTCTCTCATCCTCCTCCTCCTCTTCTTCTTCTTCTCTCTCTCTCTCTCTCAGATGTTTCTCATCAGGTTCTCCATGTCGTTCCATTCTTCCAGCTTCTCCTGGTTCCTCTGATGAGCCCCTGCTTTTCTATTGCAGGTTTAACTCCCGGTAATCTTTCTCAGGTCTTCAGATTCACTCTTAAAGATGATCTTCTTTTTTTTTTAATTCCTCCCAATTATCTCCATTTTTGACTGGTTGTCTTTAGAATATGGACCTCATACGATCATCATTGTATATCAGGGATCTGTAACCTTTGTGACCAAAAGAGCAGTTTTCCAGATTTTCCATTAAATGGAGCCACAAAGCCTGTAAATTCTCTGAAATTAAGAAAATAAGGTGTTTGAAAAAGAAATTGCTATACAAACAAAAATTGAGGTTGTATTCATTCATCACAGGTACAATTTTTTTCACCTTTTTTATCCTTTGGCTTTATTTCATGCTTCTTGTCGAGGAGAATCTTTCTTGGTTGGAAAATGCAACTTTTTCAAAACACTCCGACTATCTCTGTGGGAATTGATAAAAATAATGACTTTTTGAAAACGCTCCGTCTCTGTGTGAAATGGAGGAAATGCAACTTTTGTGAAACAATCACATAAACACAATGTGTTTTTGCTTGAAACATTGTCGCGTAAATGGAATCTAATATAACTATTTTAGTTAGTTCATGTTCTCTCTCTCTCTCTCTCTCTCTCTCTCTCTCTCTCTCTCTCTCTCTCTCTCTCTCTGTTGAGGTGTTTCTGTAAATAAAAGCGGTAAATCTTAATGCTGATGAGTTAGCAGCGCTGTTTCTGACAATGCTGGATTAGAAGGATCAACCGGGACGGGACAAAATGTGCCGGCTGGACAAAACGCAGTGAAAACAAGAGAGAGCAGCTATTCAGCCTGAGATCAGCCGGAACACAGGAGGAGAGCCCGCCGTTCTAAAAAAGTTAGAATACGTCATGAGACGCGTCTTAATTTTGTCCACACAGACAATCATCGGAGACCGTGGAAGGATAGCGGCGTTCCCATGACAACGCTTCAAGTGAAAACACACCGTTGTTGCGTTTTCATTTCGGGAAGCTTTTGTGTTTTCACAGCCACATTTTGGGTGGAAGCACATCGACTGAGTCTTTCAAGCTATGGACTGAGTCTTTAGAGTCAGTGACTGAGTCTTTAGAGTCATTGACTGAGTCTTTCAGGCTATGGACTGAGTCTTTGGAATCATTGACTAAGACTTTAAAGACATTGACTGAGTCTTTAGAGCCATAGACTGAATCATTCAAGACATGGACCGAGTCTTTAGAACTATTAACTGAGTCTTCAGAGCCAAAGACCGAGTCTTTAGAGCAGGGGTCTCAAACTCAGATCCCCGAGGGCCGCAGCCCTGGACGTTTTCCACGTCTCCCTCCCCTGAATGTCCTGATGGTTCATCACCAAGTTCAGCACAAAGCCAGATAACGAGCTGCTCATTGCAATCAGCTGTGTGGAAGCAGGGAGACATGCAAATCGTGCAGGGCTGCGGCCCTCGAGAACTGGAGTTTGAGACCCCTGCTTTAGAGCCTCACACTGAGTCTTTAGAGCCATTGACTAAAACTTTAAAGACATTGGCTGAGTCTTTAGAGCCACAGACTGAGTCTTTCAAGACATGGACCAAGTCTTTAGAACTATTAACTGAGTCTTTAGAGCCTCACACTGTGTCTTTAGAGCCAAAGACCGAGTCTTTAGAGACATTGACTAAGACTTTAAAGACATTGACTGAGTCTTTAGAGCCACAGACTGAATCTTTCAAGACACGGACCAACTCTTTAGAACTATTGACTGATTCTTTAGAGCCTTTGACTGATTCTTTAAAGCCTCAGACTGAATCTTTCAAGACATGGACTGAGTCTTTAGAGCCATGGACTGAGTCATTACAGTCATGAACTGAGTCTTTGGAGCCACAGACCAGGTCTAAGGGCAGTGTGTAGAAATAGCTGAAGTATCTCAATTTCTGCCAATGTGAGGAACAAAGATGGCAGATCGACAATCAAATTACAAGAAAAAAATCTAAGTGTTTTCGTAACTTTTACTCCAAACTAAATGTTCGTTTGTGCCAATTTTTTATTTTCAATGAACTATTACAATTTTTATGGTGCAGATTATTTTGATTTGGTTTAAAGACGTAAAAACTTCATCGACTTTCTCTGGCCTGCTGGTTTTCCAGATTTCCGTGTGACAAGAACGATGGCTTTCACAGGAAGTGGCGTCCGTAAGTTTCCTCCAAACGTCTTGTTCCCACCTCACGTCATGACCCAGGGGATTCATCTTTACAGATTTTATGTTTGTGCCATAATCTCCCTGTGGTTCTCCATATGGTTCTCTGGTTCTGTGCAGGGATCGAGGGGGACGATAACCTCCAGTCCATGCTGGTGGGAACCGTGATGAGGAAGATCAAGTCTCGGACCTGGAAGAAGCAGCGATATTTCAAGCTGCAGGACGACTTCATGACGATCTGGTACAAGTCCAAGAAAGCCGGCAACGCCCACTCCACCTGTAAGCGGAACCCCACCGGCCAGAAACCCAAAACTGCCCCCTCCTCACACGTTCTCCGTGTCTGTGCAGTTTCCGTGAGCGACGTGGAGGCCATCAGAGAAGGTCACCAGAGCGAGGTCCTCCTCAGCATCGCCGACGAGTTCCCGGCCGAGCGCTGCTTCACGCTGGTCTTCAGAGGACGGCGGGCCAACCTGGACCTGGTGGCCGAGTCTGAGGAGGAGGCCCGGTCCTGGATCCACGGCATGAAGAAGCTGATGGAGAACCTGGAGAACATGGGGGAGAGGGAGAAACTGGACCAGTATCCTCCTGTGATCATAGGCCCCGTTACCGCGACAACGTTTTCAGTGAAGACGCATCACTTTTGCGTTTTCGTTTTGGGAAATTATTTATCGTATAACATTGTACGTTTTTGAAAAAGGATGTTAGATTGTTTTTGTAACGAAACCACACACGTAGAGAACAATACTCCATAAATATTAACAATGGGAGGACACAAGAGAACAAGCTAATTAAAACAAGATCAAATGTTGATTTTCGTGTCATATCTACGGGCTGTGGAGCCGCAGTCTGTTCTCCTTCGTCTTCATTCCTAAACGTGGAACCAGGTGGATCGGAGACTGGTTCAAGAAGGCCGATAAGAACAACGACGGCAGGATGAACTTCAAGGAAGTGCGAGACCTCCTGAAGATGATGAACGTGGACATGAACGAGCACCACGCCCACCGTCTCTTCACGGTCAGGCTGTGGCGCACGGTCGCGGTGGCCGGCGGCGCCAGATTAGCGCCGCCCTGAACATGACGACCTTCTCCTTCTGCAGATGGCCGACAAGTCCCAGTCGGGAACGCTGGAGGACGACGAGTTCGTGCTCTTCTACAAGATGCTGACCCAGCGGGAGGACGTGCTGCGAGTCTTCCAGGAGTTCTCGTCGGACGGCCAGAAGCTGTCGCAGAGCGACCTGGAGGACTTCCTACGGGAGGAGCAGCTGGAGGGCGGCGACGTCCAGCAGAGAGCCGAGCAGCTCATCCGGAGATACGAACCTTCCGACACGGGTGAGGAGAACGTCGTCTGGATGCGATCTTCCAGGGTTGCGCGTATACCGAACCTGGTGTCTTCGGTTCCCAATTCCCAATACGATCCGGTGGGTATTATGTCACTCGTAGGTATGTTTTGCGCAGATTTCCAAATCACAGGCTACCGTCTATGTGAGGAGAGGGGATTGAGCAAGAATTAAACCTCATCAGCGTGCACCAGCCATCCACGAAAAAGAAACTGGGGAAACATGAACGGATGTGCAGAGGTTGCTCACGGCATTGCACATCATTTGCGTATATAGTATAAATGAGGCTTTCTGGCATTTATTAAGTATTAAGTTATTAAGTACGTGTCATATCTGTACTCAGTATGGGAAAGTAGCAAGAGCTTAATATTCATATTGGTTCCAAGAATCAGCAAGTAGCTAAATGTTAGTATTCATATCTGTACAAGGAATCGAGAAGTAGCTAAAGGTTAGCATTCATGTTGGTACTCGGTATCAGCAAGTACCTGGAGGTTATTACTCAAACTTAAGGAAGTGGTATTGCTGCATTGCGAGTCTCTTCTGTCTCCCTCCAGCCAAGCTGCTGGACGCCATGACATTCGACGGCTTCCTGATGTACCTGGGCTCGGCTGAGGGCTCTATCTTCAACCCCCAGAGGAGGCCCGTCTTCCAGGACATGAGCCAGCCGCTGTGCCACTACTTCATCTCCTCGTCCCACAACACCTACCTGATGGAGGACCAGCTGAGAGGGCAGAGCAGCGTGGAGGGCTACATCAGGTAGACCTTTCTCAACCACCTTCACTGGGCCGGAACCACCGGGTGCAGTCGCTACATGGTGCAAGTAGCTAGAATTGCAATAAATAAATGGCCCAAACAGCTAACATTAGCTTAAAAATTGCCGGAACCGCTAAAATAGATAGGAATGGCTAAAATTTGGCTTTAAAAAAAGCAAGAAAATTAGCCAAAAATGGTTAAGAATTGCTCTAAAACAAGTGAACTTGCTAAAAATGGCTAGAATGGATAGAACTTGCTTAAAATTCTATTTGTTTAGCATGAGTGGGAGACCTCCCCAAGATGGCGGCGCTGTAGGCATGTCACAGGCGGTGCCGTGAGGCATCTAGTGTTTTATATCTATGGTTTAATCTAGTTGCATTTCCTCAAAACGGCTACAAAATTCACTAAAATAGCTAAAACGGCTGAGAGAAACTCGAGCTAACAGGTATCATTCTAAGTGGTCATTTTAAAATTCCATGACTCTGGTTTTTGTGTTGAACTAATATGAAGGTTCTGAATATTGAGAGTGTTAAACGGCAAAGCTGGCAGAGGTTTCCCGACCTGGAATGATCCTGGGTGACCCCTCGTCACGTTAATCCAACACCTGTCACCAGTAAAGACCCGGAGGAAGTGTTGAGGTGATTAATCGGCGAGCATTAACAGATGATCTCCGGTTCAGAGCGCTGACTCGGGGCTGCCGCTGTGTGGAGGTGGACTGCTGGGACGGCGCCAACGGCGAACCCATCGTCTACCACGGACACACCTTCACCTCCAAGATCCTCTTCAAGGACGTAGTCAGCGCCGTGGGAAACTACGCCTTCAAGGTAGCCCAAGAGTCCGGGGACCGAAGAGGTCTTAAGCTGTCAAGAGGAGAACTCTAGTGAAAATGTACAAAGTACGCAGCATTTCGGGGGTCTGTTTACACGACAACAGTGATAGGAGTTTTCGTATTTCACTTAAAAACGTACTATGAACGGGGCCTCAGATTGAAGCTTTAGCGCCACGCCGGCTTCGCGGCTACATGTTATTGTGAAGCAGAATCCACCAAGCGTTGGATTGTTCACCTCCTAATAGGGAACGTGAGCTGCGTGACGCCGTCGTCAGACAGGATAGTTTTACCCTGCTGATGATGTGTTGTCGCAGTGGCCATATGGAGGCGGATATTTTGAAAGCTACAACGGTATTGGTGCTTATTTCTTCCTTCATGCAGTGCTTCAGTCTTCCATCGACCGTTTCAGACAAAAAGATTATGTTTTGTCTCAAATGCGGGGACAGAGCTGTAGGTCTCTGTGAGTCCCTGGTCCTTCAGTACACCGTGCAGACCTCTATAGTCTCTTTCAGTTCGCGATGCACCACGCCGCGCCCACGTCCTGCCCGTTGGGCCAGGTGCCGTCCACAAGGTGTATTAGTTTCCTCCGATAATGCTCCCTGGTATCCGGTTACAGACTGTCTCTGCCCCGCCCGCAGGTTTCCGAGTACCCGGTGATCCTGTCCATCGAGAACCACTGCAACGTGGAGCAGCAGAGAGTCATGGCCCAGCACCTGAACCTCATCCTGGGAGACAAGCTGCTGAAGAGCACGCTGGAGGGCAAAGCCCCCGTCAGACTGCCTTCACCTGAGGTCAGCCGAGGAGCCGCGCGGTGCCACGTCCGGCAACTTACCACATTTCCACAAAGCGTCTTGTAATTGGAGCAGAATGCTGTTTTCGAGATGTTTTATGTCTCCAGATGTTTGTTAAGGCCCCGTTTACACGACGTTCTTAAGTGAAAACAAAGGTTATGGGTGTTCGTTGCTGAAAATGCAACTTACTGAAGATACTGTGACTCTGACTACTTTTCGAAAACTGCGTAATCCCATTGTTAAGTTTTAGTGCGTATTTCTCTCTCTACTCATGTGTGTGGTTTCATTACAAGAACAACCGAAGCGACCATGCTAACTACTTCGTCTTCAGTGGTTCTGACGTTTACATGGAAACAGACATTGTTTTCAAAACTTCTCTGAAGCCAAAATGAGGGAAACATCAAAATGCTAAATCCGCGTGTTTTCACTTGCGACCCAACGATCTGCAGGAGCTGAAGGGTAAGATCCTGGTGAAGGCCAAGAAGATGGGCGGTCTGGAGGAGGGTCTGAACGGGGCGGTGGAGGAGGCGCTCAGCGGGGAGATGAGCGACGATGACGAGGGGGCCGACATGGACGAAGACAACCTGCACCGGGAGAGCGTCCGCCGCCGGCTGAAGGTGGGTGCGTCGCCAGAGGGGGATCGGCTCAGGCCGGTCAGGAAGTGGATTAGAACGTGTGGACGAGACGCGGGGGGGATTAACCCAAAAATAAATACACTCCGTCTGATTGAGTCCAATCAGTCATTACTCTGATTGCAGTCTGCGACGTCCTGACGTCTGACCCAGTCTAATTCCTGCTAAACTGCTTTCAAAACGCATCAGGATGGGCGTCCGGTTGCAGAGCGCCACTGAAAATGCTACTTTTTGGGAAAATGGTTTCCAAGGTGGAACTTTGTGAAAGTTCTCCAACTGCATTGCGGTGTAGACGGGCGGAAAGTCAAGATGACCAGTCCATATTCTTCTTGGACTGTAAGCAGACGTCATTTTCAGTACATTGCTGCGTAAACGCAAAAGTTTTCTTAAATGGAAACGCATTTGTGGCGTAAGCCCGAGGCCGAGAAGCGTTTCACCTCCACGACCTGAAGTCTGCGTTTTCAGACGGCGGCTCCGTTCAACCGATTGCGGAAACTTTCTGTGAAAGCTCATGCAAAATGGAGCAGATTGAAGGGCGGGAGGCCGACACTGGGTGTTAGATCCAGTGATCTGTTTACACCGCTGACGGACCGAGGCGTTCGGGGACACCGACACACCGTCGACCGGCGGCATTTTCATGAGAAAAAAAAACGGTCCCATATCTCCTCTCCGGGGCGGCGCGTTCACCATGTGGCAGCTCATGTTTATTGATGGCCATGTGAGACCCGCTGGGGCTCCGCAGCCCGTCACGGCTTTGGCTGGAGCCCCGACGGGAGCCACCGTGGCAACGTTCCTGCTCCGACCTGCCGGATCACTTACACCTGAGGTCTGCCTCCGTCTGCAGGCGGCTCCACAGCTGATATATGGAGGGGAAATACAACGCTACGGTATTTATATCATCTGCACCTGGGATGCACCGGCGCCACTTTTTTTAAAAGACGAGTAGAAGTATGAGTACTAACCTTAAGCTACTTGTTGATACAGAGTACCAATACGAGTACTTGCTAAATGCTATAAAGTGTCATTCATACCTAATACACAAACAAAAAGCAAAGGTTATGTGTTGTCACAAACCATCGCCGCAGGATCTCTGCGTCAACGCTACTTACAGTTCACAGAATACAGAGTGGAGAGTAGATTGTATTGTTGTATTGTACTCTTGGACGAGGGACTGAGCTCGCTGTTAATGAGTGTATAAGTCACACTTTAGTCATGATTAGCACGTAGCATCACTGGTGTGTGAGACCTGAAACGCTTTAGCATGTAGCATGTCGCAACACTGGTGCGTGAGACCTGAAACTCTTTAGCATGTAGCATCGCTGGTGTGTGAGCCCCAAAACTCTTTAGCATGTAGCATGTAGCACGGGTTGCAGTTGGTGTTGTCAGGTGTGAACTATTTCCTTTCCATCTGGCGTTATCGTGCGTTTCGTGTGAGCCGATCACAAGCGGCGAGCCCTAAAAGGCAAACGTGAACAGGCGCCAAAAGCACTTTTACTCAAACCAGTGTCCCGAGGTGGTCGGGATTATTCCTCCTTCTCCCTCCTCGCAGAAGTCGAAGCAGCGTCTGTCCAAGGAGCTGTCGGCCTGCGTGGTTTACTGCAAAAGCGTCCACTTCAGCAGCTTCAAGCACGCCCGCATCCACTCCAAGTTCTACGAGGTGGCGTCCTTCACCGAGAACAAAGCTCGCAAGCACCTGCGAGAGGCCGGTGAGTCCGAGCGTCCCCCCCCCCCACGCCACCGTCTTCTCGGATGCGGTGCCTTCACCGTCTCCTCCTTCCGCGCAGGAGCGGACTTCCTCCATCACAACTCCAGGCAGCTCACCAGAGTTTACCCCACGGGCTTCCGGACAGACTCCTCCAACTTCAACCCGCAGGAGATGTGGAACGCCGGCTGCCAAATCGGTGAGGGCGTCGCTCGCTCACATGGCGCTGTTGAGCAGAAACCGTAAAGTTTTTGTCGCCTTTTGGATTTTCGTTTTCACCCAAAAAAAAAAAAAGCTCCGTCTCCAAGGAAATGAGGTGAAAACGTGACTTTTTGGAAACAATCCATCTCCATGGAGACATGAGAGAACGCCTGGCTTCTGCCTCCGCGTAAACATAGAAAACAATAATAGAATATTTCAGCGAAACGATAATAAGAATGTGTTTTCTGTCCAGTGGCTCTGAACTTCCAGACGGCGGGGGAGGGCATGGACCTGAACGACGGCCTCTTCCGGCAGAACGGCTGCTGTGGCTACGTGCTGAAGCCGGGCTTCATGACGGACTCGGAGAAGAGGTTCGACCCCGAGACGCCGCAGCGGCGGGACGGCCACCGGCCCGTCGTGCTCACCGTACAGGTACTCGCCGGCAGGGGGCGCCGCACGTGTCCGTCCATCAGTGAGCTCGCTCATACTGGGTGTCTGTGGTGAAGGTGATCAGCGGCCAGCAGCTGCCCAAAGTCAACATCAAGGAGGACTCCATCGTGGACCCTCAGGTCAGGGTGGAGATCCATGGGGTTCCTCTGGACCAGGCCAAGCAGGAGACCAGATACATTGAGAACAACGGTACGCTTCATGTTCACCCAGATTTACTCAGATCCACTAAGATCCTTTTCAGATCCACCTCAGATCCACTAAGATCCACCCAGACCCTTTTCAGATCCACCTCAGATCCACTAAGATCCACTGAGATCCACTTCAGATTCTTTTCAGACCCACCTCAGATCCACTAAGATCTTTTTAAGATCCAGCTCAGATCCACTGAGATCCTCTTCAGGTCCAACTCAGATTCTTTTCAGATCCACTAAGATCTTTTTAAGATCCACCTCAGATCCATTAAGATCCACCAGATCCTCTTCAGACCCACTTAGATCCACCCGGATCATCTTCAGATCCATTGCGATCCACCAGATTCTTTATATCCACTTAGATCCATCCAGATCCTCTTCAGATCCACTGAGATCCACCTCAGATCCACTTAGATCCTCTTCAGATCCACCTCAGATCCATCCAGATCCACTTGGGTTCTCCTCAGATCCACCTCAGATCATCTCAGACCCCTTCAGATCCACTGTGATCCTCTTCAGACGTTCTCCAGGCTGAGGGCTCCTCCTCTGTGCACAGGGTTCAACCCGGTGTGGTACGACACGCTGCGCTTCACCGTCCACACTCCCGAGCTCGCCATGGTGCGCTTCGTGGTGGAGGATTACGACAAGACCTCCAAGAACGACTTTGTGGGGCAGTTCACGCTTCCCCTGAGCTGCGTGCAGCAAGGTGAGGCCGGATAGAGTGGAAGCGTTTTCAAAAAGTTGCGTTTACCTCCTGTTTGTACAGAGATGGGGCATTTTTTCTAAAAAGTTGTGTTGAGTGTTTTGGGGAAGTTTCTGTTTTTCCCCCCTGTTTTCATAGCAAGTGTGCATTTTTGAAAAGTTCGAATGTCTCCCGTTTCCACGGAGACGGGGCTGGAGCATTTTCAAAAAGTTGCCCTTTTAGCATTTTCGAAAGGTGGCCAGGGAGCACCGTGTGTCGTGCGAACAGAAACGCTCAACCCAAACACTTTGAAGGTCTTGCGCGCTTCACTCGAAATGGTTGCCATGGAAACGTTGCCTTCATTCCGTCTCTAAGTTGGTGAGAAGTCGCTGATCCCGCTGGTTTCTTTTCTTCTCAGGTTATCGTCACATCCACCTGCTGTCCAGAGACGGAACCAGCATTCATCCTTCTTCTCTGTTTGTTCACATCAGGATAACCGAGCTGGAGAAACTTCCAGAACATCCTTAAGAACGCTCCCAGTCCCTCACGGAGTGTTTCATGTTCCGTATTCCATGTGAATTCGTACTCGGCCAAATGTTAAGTGGCTCCTCGTGTTTCCCGAGCGGGAACGAGGAGAACGTGCCACCAGATGTTTCCCCGCATGCGTCTGTCAGTATTTCCTCAGCAAGCCGCTCCTCGTGTCGGAATTCGCCTCCGAACGTTCCCACGGAACCTGAACAACCACAGATTTTCCTCCTTCGGGAATCCAGCAGAGAACCAGGAGCAGAGGACCAAATGAAACTAACATGAGTCAGAATTCCAGGAGAGATTCAGAAGTCCAGATTAAAATCAGAAATCCAGGATGAAGTCAGACTGCCAAGAGGAAGTCAGGATTTCAGGCGGATGTTGGAAGCCCAGGAAAAAGTCGGGAAAATTCCAGCAAAAAAGTTGGAATTCCACAACAAAGTTGGAATTCCAGGAGAAAGTCATAATTCCAGGAGAAAGTCAGAGTTTCAGGAAAAAGTCATTATTGCAGGAGAAGGTCAGAATTCCAGGGTGAAGTCAGAAATCCAGGATGAAGTCAGAATTCCAGAAGAAAGTAAGGATTTCAAGAGGATGTCAGAATTCCAGGAAAAGGTTGGAAAATGCCAGGAGAAAGTCAGAATTCTATAACAAAATCAGAATTCCAGGAGGAAGTCAGAACATTCCCGGAGAAAGTTGGAATTCCATAACAAAGTCAGAATTCCGGGAGGAAGTCAGAATTTCTGGGAAAATAAAAAAATCAGAATTCAGGGGTAAAAACGTCAGACTCCTGAGTTCGAAATTACAACTGTTCGTGGAAAAAAGTCTTGAAAAAATTGGGAATTCTTAACGTTCAGAAATCAGACAACTTTCAGGACTCCAAGAATAAAATCAGAATCAAGAGGAAGAGGAAGTGAAGAGGTTCTGGTTCTACGGTCTACTGTCATGGTTCCATGTTGCTTTCACTGAATTCTATGTTCATAATCATTTTATGTGTTTATATTGTCACTCCTATCTCAAACTTTTTAAGTTACTCTTAAATAAAAATAAATAAAAGAGTCAGAAAAGCTAAAATGGCTCATAAATGTAACAGTTTTGGTAAATATGTAAAACTTATAAACAGTGTTATCTTATTAATCGATTGATTTGTTGGTTAAAATCTTCCGATCTACAATAATCCTGAGTTTTAGAGACTGCTGTCGTCTGATCTCAGCAGATGTGTAATCCAGCTGTTTCTTCCAGGCTGTCTTCAGCTCAGGCCTCGTTTACTTGTTATCGTCCATCTACTGAGCATGTGCAGAACAACTATTTACTACAGCAGCATTTCAGAAAAGTTGCATTTTCAAGCTTTTTCAAAAAGCTTTGTTTCCCACGAAGACTGAGTCGTAGCATTTTTCCAAAAAGGTTGCGCCTACAGTGACTCTGAACGCTATAAAAGTTCCCCATTTCATTTAAAAACATTGTACACGGGGCCTGAAAAAGCTTTAAAGTTCCTCCCTTTCAAATGTTTTCTGTAGAGAAATGTGAAAAAACGTCATCAGACTTGACCTGTTTCTGAATCTCCTCTTTGTCGCTGTGTAGTTTTTGCTTATGTTTGGTGGATTTCTGTGATCTGTACAGATTCTATTACCCATCTGTGTCAATGTGTTTTGATACGCTATATTTTTGTATCCGCACTGATGTGTGCTGTACAGTCTGGCACGTTGTTGTCTTCATACGGCTCTTTGTTTTATAATAGATTTGAGCTTATATCCATTTGCCACATCCAACCCAAATAAAGACCTCGGCTTCACTTCCTTTTTAGCTCTGTGGGTTGTTTTTTTTCACCTTTCGGTATAAATCACTAAAATAATACTTGATGAGTATTTTTGGTGTTAATGCTTTTTGGTTGATTCTATAAGAATTTGTATGACTTCTTAAATAAAAAAAAAAGTTGATTGTTTTCATGAAGATGGAGTCGTAGCATCTTAAAAAAGTTGCGCTTTCCTGCATTTTCATGGAAACAGAGTTGGACGACTTTTAAAAGTTATATTCCCCCCCCCCCCCCCCCCCCCCCCCCCCCCCCGAGTGTTTTTAAAAAGTTGCATTTCCCCGTTTTCACTGAGCCAAAAGACCAAGACCTGTCTCGTGAACTATACCAACATTGTGTTGTTGTTGTGTAGGTTTTTTTTTTTGGTGGTTTTTTTTATTGAATACAAAATACAAACTCCTGTAGAGAACGATATACAAACCAAACGCTAGGGGGCGTCAAAGGTACACAAACAATAATAAAATTAAATAAAGTTAAATTAAATAATTCCGGAATGGAGCATTTACATTAAAATAGCAACAGTTTAGAAATATTGTGGCTGGTGATCCGTGCAATTTGATTCTTGTGTGTTTCGCTGCTTGGCAGCTAACCGGAAGTGTGGCACTCACAACCGGAAGTGTCCCGCTTACAACCGGAAGTTTCTCGGCTCCTGGTGCTTTCTCTCTTCTCCGATACACACGTGCAGTGCGACTGTGATTGAACCACGTCAACATGGTGGGGAAGATTAAACGCGTCCGGCAGAAGCTCCACCAGGACGCGGTGAAGCTGCTCAGCCCGGACGGCCTCTCTGGGAGCGGCGCGAAGCCTCCGGGATTGTCCGCTGGAGCTCCGAGCGGCGGCGGAGGGGCTCCGGGAAGCGGCGGAGGGGCTCCCGGAGGCACCGGAGATACGAGCCAGGCTCTGGACGGAGCTCCGCAGGTCAGCGATTTCTCCAAACTAGTCCAAAATAGTCATTGGCATCTCGTTGACGTCCACTAACTCGCCCAAACGCGATGGATCTTAAAAAGCTGCGGTGTTTCGAATTAAGTTGTTCCCCTGTTAATGCGTGACCGACTTCCTCTGGTGACTGTCCAGTGCTGACTGTCTCGTGAGAAGCAACCCAAACATGGACACATTGAAAGAAATTAAACATACAAGGATACTGTGTAGAGATTCTGTAGTCATTCAGTGTGTGTGAGTGTGTGTGTGTGTGTGTGTGTGTGTGTGTGTGTGTGTGTGTGGGACATAGACACAGACATATATGTACAAAGACATAAGCTCATTCATTATACACTATTAACTGCAGTAGCTCATGTAGCATTGTGGCAGCCATCTTGGATGAGGATCCTCCCCTCCATTAATTTCTATTGACAATATTTCCACGATCTAAATAACCAGAACTCAGTGTGTCTCCAGCACATTTTCACCTGGTTTGGTTTCTCACAAACGACACGCGTTTTCAATATCCAGATTTAATTTTGTACCTTCAGAGTACGGCGGGGCCATGTGCCCTTTTATCAATATTTCAATATTCTTATGCCATATCACAATGCGCAAATTATATATGTTGGTATTTTGCTTTAGCCAGAAATCAACACTTTTGATGCATGCAATCACACTAGTATGACGCTGCTAAAAGATAGTGACACTGGAATATCCACAACATAGTAGTTTTCTATATCTCACAGAGAACCGTCCGTCATACATTGAGTATATTCGATATATTGCCCAGCCCTAATTAAACGGTCGTAGTAGTGGAAAGTTAAAGAAAGATATAATTGTAATTTTTGCTTATTATTTCCACAGGCCCTGACGGGAATCTCCTTGCCCTCGGGGATCTTTGCAGGAACCAGGATCACTCCAGAAGCTCTGGTCCAAACCCTGAAGTTTGACGCTCCAGATGTTCAACCTGCCGTGAAGAAAGGTAGGGAGTCCTGGAAACCCTTCAAATTATTTATCGCGCTGCGTTTTGCCTAAACGGAAGGGAAGCTTTGTTTTGGGAGTGTCAACTTTTGCATTTCTGTGACTACGTTCCAAGTGAAAACGGACCACAACAAAAAAGTTAAAGATGGCGTTGAACTAATTACTACACCCCCCGATTGCTCATGACCAGTGGGTTCAAGGAAAGCCGTTTTCCTCGTTTCCACAGAGACGGCGCATTTTCAAAAAGTTGCCTCAATAGTTCAACCCTGCATTGAAGGGTGGTGTACTTCCTGATACGACCACTTGGTGGCGCATACAGCTTTGTCGGTGTGACACGACACTTCCACTCTACACAAGGTCAGAGCATTTTCATTCTTTTTTCTTTTTTTTAATTTTAATCTCGCGTTAACATTTGTGTCGATTTAATTTTAAGAGTGACGACGACCTGTGGAACTCAAATCTCTGGCGTCAAATGACGACGACGTCTCCTTTGGTTTACGAAGGTTGCAGAACCCCCGTCAGTAAGAGTTCCTCTGTGGGGGGGGGGGGGGGGCGCCGTGGGTGTGGTTTGGCGGCGCGGTGGAGCAGCGGAGTGGACGGTTAACGTGTTGACTGGTGTTCAAATCTTATCTGCAATGTTCAGACAGGCTGATTTCTATCTTCCACCGCGCAGAGAACAACCAGTGATGTGCTGAGGTCTGCAGGGGGGGCTCAGGTTTCTGTGTGTGTGTGTGTGTGTGTGTGTGTGTGTGTGTGTGTGTGTGTGTGTGTGTGTGTGTGTGTGTGTGTGTGTGTGTGTGTGTGTGTGTGTGTGTGTGGGGCGTCGTCTTTCCAGTGCGAGACGGGCGGCAGATAGCTGCGATTACATCCTCCTCACCTTCCTGCACCCTCTGACACATTCCATCTCCTTTCTAATCAATAAACCGAACGAAAACCCATCAAGGATATTTTCTGTTTTCAAATGTTGACATTTTTTTTTTTAATTAATAAAAACAACAAACAAGCAAATTTTTTCCCGGTTCCTCCCCCTGATGGACCTGGTGGCCTCGGCCCCGGTGGATAACGACGTCTGACTGTGGAGGGTTTTACGCCCCGCTCACACTTTTAACGACTTCAAGCGAAAACGCTGAACTTTTTGAAAGCGGTGCAGATCTGTGGAAACGGGGCGAAGACGTAACTTAACTCCTTAAACAGGGGTGGAGGTGGGGGAGGGGGGGTGGGTTTGAAAACACTCGAACTCCATCTTCAGGAAAACGGAGAAAAATGCAACGCTCCATTTCCATGGAAACGGGGGTGGGGGAATGCAAGTTTTTGAAAACATTCAAACTCCCATCTTAATAGAAATGGCCGAAAATGCTACTTTTTGAAAACACTCCATCTCCATGGAAACGTGGGGGGGGGGGGGGTGCAGCTGTTTGAATGTTTTCTAACTTTGTCTCCATGCAGGTGGGGGGGGAGGGGGTGCGCAACTTTTTGAAAACTCTTTGATTCCGTCTCCATGGAAGCGGGGGAAACTAAGCTCTTCTGTGCATGTATGTGTGGTTTTATTACAAAACCAAGCGACACCAGATCGTTTTCAGCGTCTTTCTGTGGTTTCCGTGGAAATGGAACGTAAACGAGGCCTCAGAAATCATGAACACTGTTGTTGATTTTGTTTTCCCAACAAAATGTGTGTCGACAGACCCTGAAGAGAAGAAAACCAAGTCGAAGAAGGAGAAGATGAAGGAGAGGAGGGATCGCTGGCTCAGCAGTGAGTTTATGTTCTTCCTCTTATTCTCTCCACCCGATTCAGACGCAGCCTGGCTGGAGGTTCCGCACGGTTCCGGCGCAGAACGCGGCCGTCGGTTCCTCCCCATTGAGTGTAATTCTAACGCCGCCCCGCCGTCTCGCGTCCAATAATCCAGACGAAGTGGCGGAAACTCGACTCCGCCGGCGGTGTATAATTAGCGCTTAATGGCCGACGTGTGTCTGCGCCGCTGTAACGGAGGCCGGCGGTTTCCAGGAACGGGACAGGAAGTGACGGCGGGCGAGAATTAAAACGCGGGTCTGACCCTCTGCCCCTACAGAGATCGGCACCATCATCCAGACCAAGGAGAGGCAGCGGGCGGAGGCTCAGAGACGAGCCACGCCGGTGGTCGGTGACATGCGGCCGCTGGCCGACGCCCTGCCCGAGCTCTGTCAGCTGATCGCCCCCGCCGCCGCCGCTGGGGGGCCCACCGCTCGCCGCAAGAGCAGGAAAACCAAACCGTGAGTGAGGAGGAGGGAGGAGGTCCAACGTGACGCCCAGAAGTCAGAATGCCAAAACGGATCCCAAAATGACGCTACGAATTGGCGTTGAAACAAGTTTGCCGAGCTTCACGTTCCTTCGCTCACCTCCACTGTTTGGTTTGTCGTCCTGTCAGGGTGAAGAGAGCCACGCCCACCGACTTCAGCCAGATGAAGCCCGCCCAGAAACGGACACTACTGTAAGCCGATTTTTTTTTTCCCCGCCGCGCCTTGCATCGTAGCGCTCGCGCCGCGTAACGCCAACTCTGCTGTACCCGCAGGGAAGCGGAGCGCAGCCTCTTCTCCGACTCCCTGAAGACGCTGTCCACGACAACCAACCCCCTGCTGGACATCGGCGAGCAGCTGAGGAAGAGGATGAGGCAGGAGGAAGAGCACAGGCCCAGCTAGCGGTCCGTCGGAGTCTGCCGCCCAGCGAAACACGAGCGAGCGCGACGAGCCAAACTCCCGCCAGGAGCCCACTTCCTGCTCCGCCCACTTCCTGCCGGAGGTGAAGGGACGGTCCTCGGAGGAGAAGGAGCTCCGGACGCTTCCACACTAACCGAACGTTCTCGTCTCTCGGTGTGGACGAAGAAGAATGATTCCCTGCGGAGGAATCGATCGGCTCTCAAGGCCTTGAATCTGACGACCGGTAGAAGAACGTCTGATCTCTGGAGATGTTTTATATATATTCTAGAGACTTTAGATTCTTTAGAGACTCAAATTCTCAATCATAAACGGACTGATTTATCGCCTTTAAAGGCAAATTAGGTTTGGATATTTTTTCTTTTGAGTTTGATCAAACTTGTACCGTGTGACGGGTCGTGTGCCGATTCAGATTAAAGTTCACGATGTGAAGAACCCCGCTGGTTTCCTACAGGCTCTTTCACTCGACGAGTCCATGAAAGCTCAGCAGAGGAACCAGAGAGGAGGTGAAGAACCAGAGTTGGGCGGTGGAGGGAGAACCTGATCAATACTGCCGGTGTTCCGTCAGCCATTAGTGCCGATGAATAATTGATGAGATGCTCAGTGTCAAATTAAAGTCATCAGCTCTCTTTGTTAGCAGGTTGGGTTTTTTTTTGCAGAACGCCGGACGTTCCCCCTGACGCAGCTCGGTTCTCACTGCGGAACGCCGACTGGTCCTCGGCTCACCGTGTTCTCCGTCTTCTGCAGAGACTTCCAACAGACACGCTTTGTCACGTTCCACATTTAGTTCATGGGGCTGTGTGTGGCGGGCCGTCACAATGGGACGCACATTCATTGTTTTCAACAGGTTTTTACAGGCAGGAACCAAACGGGTAGAACACAGAAGTAGGGATCATGGTAAGGAACCACATGGTAAGGAAAGGCGGTCGAATTTAAGCAGCTTGGAACCAAGTAGGAAATGATGGGTAGGAACCAAGTAGGTAGGAATGATGGTAGACTGGATGGAGAGGAGAAGCATGATGCTTCCTCCACCGTGTTCCACAGTGTTCAGTGTGATGCTTCCTCCACCGTGCTCCACGGTGTTCAGTGTGATGCTTCCTCCACCGTGCTCCACAGTGTTCAGTGTGATGCTTCCTCCACCGTGCTCCACGGTGTTCAGTGTGATGCTTCCTCCACCGTGCTCCACGGTGTTCAGTGTGATGCTTCCTCCACCGTGCTCCACGGTGTTCAGTGTGATGCTTCCTCCACCGTGCTCCACAGTGTTCAGTGTGATGCTTCCTCCACCGTGCTCCACGGTGTTCAGTGTGATGCTTCCTCCACCGTGCTCCACGGTGTTCAGTGTGATGCTTCCTCCACCGTGCTCCACGGTGTTCAGTGTGATGCTTCCTCCACCGTGCTCCACAGTGTTCAGTGTGATGCTTCCTCCACCGTGCTCCACGGTGTTCAGTGTGATGCTTCCTCCACCGTGCTCCACAGTGTTCAGTGTGATGCTTCCTCCACCGTGCTCCACAGTGTTCAGTGTGATGCTTCCTCCACCGTGCTCCACAGTGTTCAGTGTGATGCTTCCTCCACCGTGCTCCACGGTGTTCAGTGTGATGCTTCCTCCACCGTGCTCCACAGTGTTCAGTGTGATGCTTCCTCCACCGTGCTCCACAGTGTTCAGTGTGATGCTTCCTCCACCGTGCTCCACAGTGTTCAGTGTGATGCTTCCTCCACCGTGCTCCACGGTGTTCAGTGTGATGCTTCCTCCACCGTGCTCCACGGTGTTCAGTGTGATGCTTCCTCCACCGTGCTCCACGGTGTTCAGTGTGATGCTTCCTCCACCGTGCTCCACGGTGTTCAGTGTGATGCTTCCTCCACCGTGCTCCACGGTGTTCAGTGTGATGCTTCCTCCACCGTGCTCCACGGTGTTCAGTGTGATGCTTCCTCCACCGTGCTCCACAGTGTTCAGTGTGATGCTTCCTCCACCGTGCTCCACGGTGTTCAGTGTGATGCTTCCTCCACCGTGCTCCACGGTGTTCAGTGTGATGCTTCCTCCACCGTGCTCCACGGTGTTCAGTGTGATGCTTCCTCCACCGTGCTCCACGGTGTTCAGTGTGATGCTTCCTCCACCGTGCTCCACGGTGTTCAGTGTGATGCTTCCTCCACCGTGCTCCACGGTGTTCAGTGTGATGCTTCCTCCACCGTGCTCCACGGTGTTCAGTGTGATGCTTCCTCCACCGTGCTCCACGGTGTTCAGTGTGATGCTTCCTCCACCGTGCTCCACGGTGTTCAGTGTGATGCTTCCTCCACCGTGCTCCACGGTGTTCAGTGTGATGCTTCCTCCACCGTGCTCCACGGTGTTCAGTGTGATGCTTCCTCCACCGTGCTCCACGGTGTTCAGTGTGATGCTTCCTCCACCGTGCTCCACAGTGTTCAGTGTGATGCTTCCTCCACCGTGCTCCACGGTGTTCAGTGTGATGCTTCCTCCACCGTGCTCCACGGTGTTCAGTGTGATGCTTCCTCCACCGTGCTCCACGGTGTTCAGTGTGATGCTTCCTCCACCGTGCTCCACGGTGTTCAGTGTGATGCTTCCTCCACCGTGCTCCACGGTGTTCAGTGTGATGCTTCCTCCACCGTGCTCCACAGTGTTCAGTGTGATGCTTCCTCCACCGTGCTCCACAGTGTTCAGTGTGATGCTTCCTCCACCGTGCTCCACGGTGTTCAGTGTGATGCTTCCTCCACCGTGCTCCACGGTGTTCAGTGTGATGCTTCCTCCACCGTGCTCCACAGTGTTCAGTGTGATGCTTCCTCCACCGTGCTCCACAGTGTTCAGTGTGATGCTTCCTCCACCGTGCTCCACAGTGTTCAGTGTGATGCTTCCTCCACCGTGCTCCACGGTGTTCAGTGTGATGCTTCCTCCACCGTGCTCCACGGTGTTCAGTGTGATGCTTCCTCCACCGTGCTCCACGGTGTTCAGTGTGATGCTTCCTCCACCGTGCTCCACGGTGTTCAGTGTGATGCTTCCTCCACCGTGCTCCACGGTGTTCAGTGTGATGCTTCCTCCACCGTGCTCCACGGTGTTCAGTGTGATGCTTCCTCCACCGTGCTCCACAGTGTTCAGTGTGATGCTTCCTCCACCGTGCTCCACGGTGTTCAGTGTGATGCTTCCTCCACCGTGCTCCACGGTGTTCAGTGTGATGCTTCCTCCACCGTGCTCCACGGTGTTCAGTGTGATGCTTCCTCCACCGTGCTCCACGGTGTTCAGTGTGATGCTTCCTCCACCGTGCTCCACGGTGTTCAGTGTGATGCTTCCTCCACCGTGCTCCACGGTGTTCAGTGTGATGCTTCCTCCACCGTGCTCCACGGTGTTCAGTGTGATGCTTCCTCCACCGTGCTCCACGGTGTTCAGTGTGATGCTTCCTCCACCGTGCTCCACGGTGTTCAGTGTGATGCTTCCTCCACCGTGCTCCACGGTGTTCAGTGTGATGCTTCCTCCACCGTGCTCCACGGTGTTCAGTGTGATGCTTCCTCCACCGTGCTCCACGGTGTTCAGTGTGATGCTTCCTCCACCGTGCTCCACGGTGTTCAGTGTGATGCTTCCTCCACCGTGCTCCACGGTGTTCAGTGTGATGCTTCCTCCACCGTGCTCCACGGTGTTCAGTGTGATGCTTCCTCCACCGTGCTCCACGGTGTTCAGTGTGATGCTTCCTCCACCGTGCTCCACGGTGTTCAGTGTGATGCTTCCTCCACCGTGCTCCACGGTGTTCAGTGTGATGCTTCCTCCACCGTGCTCCACGGTGTTCAGTGTGATGCTTCCTCCACCGTGCTCCACGGTGTTCAGTGTGATGCTTCCTCCACCGTGCTCCACGGTGTTCAGTGTGATGCTTCCTCCACCGTGCTCCACGGTGTTCAGTGTGATGCTTCCTCCACCGTGCTCCACGGTGTTCAGTGTGATGCTTCCTCCACCGTGCTCCACGGTGTTCAGTGTGATGCTTCCTCCACCGTGCTCCACGGTGTTCAGTGTGATGCTTCCTCCACCGTGCTCCACGGTGTTCAGAGTGATGCTTCCTCCACCGTGCTCCACGGTGTTCAGTGTGATGCTTCCTCCACCGTGCTCCACGGTGTTCAGTGTGATGCTTCCTCCACCGTGCTCCACGGTGTTCAGTGTGATGCTTCCTCCACCGTGCTCCACGGTGTTCAGTGTGATGCTTCCTCCACCGTGCTCCACGGTGTTCAGTGTGATGCTTCCTCCACCGTGCTCCACAGTGTTCAGTGTGATGCTTCCTCCACCGTGCTCCACGGTGTTCAGTGTGATGCTTCCTCCACCGTGCTCCACGGTGTTCAGTGTGATGCTTCCTCCACCGTGCTCCACGGTGTTCAGTGTGATGCTTCCTCCACCGTGCTCCACGGTGTTCAGTGTGATGCTTCCTCCACCGTGCTCCACGGTGTTCAGTGTGATGCTTCCTCCACCGTGCTCCACGGTGTTCAGTGTGATGCTTCCTCCACCGTGCTCCACGGTGTTCAGTGTGATGCTGCCTCCACCGTGCTCCACGGTGTTCAGTGTGATGCTTCCTCCACCGTGCTCCACGGTGTTCAGTGTGATGCTTCCTCCACCGTGCTCCACGGTGTTCAGTGTGATGCTTCCTCCACCGTGCTCCACGGTGTTCAGTGTGATGCTTCCTCCACCGTGCTCCACGGTGTTCAGTGTGATGCTTCCTCCACCGTGCTCCACGGTGTTCAGTGTGATGCTGCCTCCACCGTGCTCCACGGTGTTCAGTGTGATGCTGCCTCCACCGTGCTCCACGGTGTTCAGTGTGATGCTGCCTCCACCGTGCTCCACGGTGTTCAGTGTGATGCTTCCTCCACCGTGCTCCACGGTGTTCAGTGTGATGCTTCCTCCACCGTGCTCCACGGTGTTCAGTGTGATGCTTCCTCCACCGTGCTCCACGGTGTTCAGTGTGATGCTTCCTCCACCGTGCTCCACGGTGTTCAGTGTGATGCTTCCTCCACCGTGCTCCACGGTGTTCAGTGTGATGCTGCCTCCACCGTGCTCCACGGTGTTCAGTGTGATGCTGCCTTCACCGTGCTCCACGGTGTTCAGTGTGATGCTTCCTCCACCGTGCTCCACGGTGTTCAGTGTGATGCTTCCTCCACCGTGCTCCACGGTGTTCAGTGTGATGCTTCCTCCACCGTGCTCCACGGTGTTCAGTGTGATGCTTCCTCCACCGTGCTCCACGGTGTTCAGTGTGATGCTGCCTCCACCGTGCTCCACGGTGTTCAGTGTGATGCTGCCTCCACCGTGCTCCACGGTGTTCAGTGTGATGCTGCCTTCACCGTGCTCCACGGTGTTCAGTGTGATGCTTCCTCCACCGTGCTCCACGGTGTTCAGTGTGATGCTTCCTCCACCGTGCTCCACGGTGTTCAGTGTGATGCTTCCTCCACCGTGCTCCACGGTGTTCAGTGTGATGCTGCCTCCACCGTGCTCCACGGTGTTCAGTGTGATGCTGCCTCCACCGTGCTCCACGGTGTTCAGTGTGATGCTGCCTTCACCGTGCTCCACGGTGTTCAGTGTGATGCTTCCTCCACCGTGCTCCACAGTGTTCAGGGCCATGAGTTTTCCACCACACAGCGTTTTGTATTTGGTTCATGAAGTTCCCAGTTTGCATTTCTCCGCTTCCTCTTCATCCTCCTCTGATTCCTCATCCTCATCCACTCCTTCCTCTTCATCGTCCTCGTCATCCTCCTCGTCTTTCCTCTCACTACTCCTCTTCCCCCTCCTCTTTATCCTCCTCTTCCTGTTGATCACCTCTCCACCCTCCTCCTCCTCCTCCTCTAATGAGGAGATGAAGATGCTCGGCTGGACGAGAGGAATCACTCAGTCTTTGTCTCTTCATCCCGCACGCCGCTGCACGGAGCGTCCGGTGAGTGTTTCTCTCCTCCCCGTTTATAAACGAGTTTATTTCAAAAACCTCCAACATCTCGGGACAAGATTAAAAAAATAGATTGTGTCGTTTTTCAAGGAATCATAATTTTATTCTCTTCTTTTGGAGAAATTGTGATAAATGTTCATTCATTTATGAAGAAAACTATAAATTAATCTGTGACTATGTTGATTCTCATTTGTTGAACTGATCAAATTAAATTTTCTTAATATGATTGTGCTTAATATTGTTAAATAATGTTACAGAATCTTCTCATAAAAATGTTTTATTTTAATAAAAGATGCTTATGTACTTGCATTTTATTCAACCCAGACATTTAGGTTCAATTCACGATTTATTCTGTTTGAAATAATCTGTCTTCTATCAAATTAGAACTGGGATCATTTAAATCTTCTGTACAACCTGAATCAGGAAAAAACTGATTTTATGTGGATTAACAAATAAAAAAAGCAGGACTGTTTTGTGTTGTCTGGAACAAATTATAAGAAATAGATTTAGCAACAATTCATATTGAAGTACAAATTAGAAACAATTCAGTCACTTAAAAAAAATGAAACAATGAAATCACATTTTGATGTATAAAAGGACGTTTGAAATACATTTTTATTAGAATGTAAAAACGTGTTAAAAGAAGTAGTTTAGTTACATCACACACACAATAAACACTCCAAAGCTCAAACATGAGAGCAAAAGAGATATCTGTCCGTATCTATATTCTTAATATAATTTAACTTGTATAATGTGTGTGTGTGTGTGTGTTGGTTTCGAGATAAGAGTGTGTATATTAGATATTTAATATTTTTGTGTAAATGTACATAAAATAGTGATTTATTTACGAGGTGTGATATGATATACACAGTAGTGTGTGTGTGTGTGTGTGTGTGTGTGTGTGTGTGTGTGTGTGTGTGTGTGTGTGTGTGTGTGTGTGTGTGTGTGTGTGTGTGTGTGTGTGTGTGTGTGTGTGTGTGTGTGTGTGTGCGCATTAAATTATAGTTAACCTGAAAAGAAAAGTCTTAGTCTTAATATCCTTTCATGATAATTCAATTTTATTCAATGAAGCAGAAATCTGACTCATTTTAAATTTAAACAATAAAGTAAATTTATCGGAAAGAAAATGAAATAAATCCGTGTTTCTTCAATTCAGTGATCGTGAGAAGTGATCATCTGATCAATTTGACTATTGATTCCTCTAAAACATGAGGCCCGTCAAACACAAATTGAAAGCAGTTCAGCACCACGGACAGCGACCGCGTCATTTTGACACCCATTTTAAACATTTCATCAATCGCTATGAAGTTTATTAAAACTGGCACAGCGGCCCACATGTTCACCAACAAGCACAGTTTCCAATATGAAGTACTATAGTATCATACGTGTCGCGTATGTATAATAATAAAATGAGCAATATAAAATCTGCAATGTCTTTATTTGACATTGGTAAATCATCTCAAATTGCAGTTTGTTTGTTTTTTTTGCACGAGACTTTCCCAGAGACTTCCCGTGTTCCCACAGTTCAGTATATTTGTACCTCATGGCTGTAAATCCTAATAAACAGAACAGACGTCCAGTCAGTGGGGCCCCTAAAAACGGCTTGAAACGTTGTCATGGCGACACGCTGCTCTTCAGAAAAGGCCAACAAATGCGCTTTTCCAATTTGAAAATAATCATCTCGTGAATGAAACAAAACTTTTCAGAGGGGAAAACGCTAAAACAATGCGCTATCGCATGAACCGTCGTAGAAATACGCAAAAAAATGTAGAAATGATAAGTTTCGGCTTGGAAGGTTGTCATGGAAACACGAAGCCTTTCGGCAAGAAAAATGCGAAAATTCTAGTAATTTTTTTTCCATAAACATGTAAAAGTGGAACTTTTCAGAAGCAAAAACACCAAAATGATTCGTTTCTTTTTCCTGCAGGTGGAACCAGAAGGAAGTCGCTCATCATCTCAGGGCCGCGGAGCAGAAAGCATGAGTACCTTCACACTTTACCGTCTGTAAATGTTCTCCCGTCCTCCAGGGGGCGCTGTGAGGTCACAGTTTAACCCCGGGGGTTCGGCTCGTTTTGGCGGCTCAGTGTTCTAATCCTCAACAAAAAAGCCCCAAAACTCTGATCTGTTGCCGCATCGTGTTTCCGTGTTAATTTACGGGAGGATGCTTCGAAGGCCTTGTCACTTTCTCTCTGGGTCTTTGCAGGTTCACGCGGCGCCGACATTAAGGAGAACCAGAACTTGGACCAGGTCTTCTCCAAACAGGCCGACGCTAACGGCGGCGCCGGCGGGAGGAAGCGTCCGTTAGAAGAGGGCAGCAACAACAGGCGCTCACATCCACACGGGTACAAGCCCAAGACGCGAAAGAAGGCCCCCGGGCTCGTGGCGCCCAAGAACGCCCTGATGCAGCTGAACGAGATCAAGCCGGGGCTCCAGTATGGACTCCGGTCCCAGAGCGGTCCGGTCCACGCGCCGGTCTTCGTGATGAGCGTGGAGGTCAACGGTCAGCTGTTCGAGGGTTCGGGGCCCACCAAGAAGAAGGCCAAGCTGAACGCGGCGGAAAAGGCGTTGCGCTCCTTCGTCCAGTTCCCAAACGCCTCGGAAGCGCACGCGGCGATGGGCGGGACTCCGTCCGTCCTCACCGACTTCACCTCGGACCGGGCCGACTTCTCGCACGTGCTCTTCAACGCCTTCGAGACGTCCGCGCCCGCCGACGACCCCTTCTACAGCCCCGCGGACTCCGGCTTCTCCTTCGAGCCCGACCCGCCGCAGTTCTCCTTCCCGCCGCGGCCCTCCGCCCTCGCCGGCGCCCCGGCCAGCCCCAGGCACCCCAAGAACCCCGTCATGATCCTCAACGAGCTGCGGCCTGGCCTCAAGTACCACTTCCTGTCCGAGAGCGGGCAGAGCCACGCCAAGAACTTCGTGGTGTCGTTGACGGTGGAGGCCCGGACCTTCCAGGGTTCGGGGCGGAACAAGAGGCTGGCCAAGGCCCGGGCAGCCCAGGCTGCTCTGTCGGCCATGTTTCATCTGCAGCTGGACCAGGAACCGTCTCGACGGCCCGTCACCAGAGAAGGTCTGCAGCTTCACCTGCCGCCTCAGGTACGTACGGTGCGAGGTCAGTCACTTCCTGTCGACTGACCTCTGGTACGTACGGCGGGAGGTCAGTCACTTCCTGTCGACTGACCTCAGGTACGTACGGCGCGAGGTCAGTCACTTCCTGTCGACTGACCTCAGGTACGTACGGTGCGAGGTCAGTCACTTCCTGTCGACTGACCTCAGGTACGTACGGCGGGAGGTCAGTCACTTCCTGTCGACTGACGTCAGGTACGTACGGCGGGAGGTCAGTCACTTCCTGTCGACTGACGTCAGGTACGTACGGCGCGCGGTCAGTCACTTCCTGTTGACTGACCTTGGGTACGTACGGCGGGAGGTCAGTCACTTCCTGTCGACTGACGTCAGGTACGTACGGCGGGAGGTCAGTCACTTCCTGTCGACTGACGTCAGGTACGTACGGCGCGAGGTCAGTCACTTCCTGTCGACTGACCTCGGGTACGTTCGTGCGAGGTCAGTCACTTCCTGTTGACCGACGTCAGGTGCGTACGGCGGGAGGTCAGTCACTTCCTGTCGACTGACCTCTGGTACGTACGGCGGGAGGTCAGTCACTTCCTGTCGACTGACCTCAGGTACGTACGGCGCGAGGTCAGTCACTTCCTGTCGACTGACCTCAGGTACGTACGGCGGGAGGTCAGTCACTTCCTGTCGACTGACGTCAGGTACGTACGGCGGGAGGTCAGTCACTTCCTGTCGACTGACGTCAGGTACGTACGGCGGGAGGTCAGTCACTTCCTGTCGACTGACGTCAGGTACGTACGGCGGGAGGTCAGTCACTTCCTGTCGACTGACGTCAGGTACGTACGGCGGGAGGTCAGTCACTTCCTGTCGACTGACGTCAGGTACGTACGGCGCGAGGTCAGTCACTTCCTGTCGACTGACCTCGGGTACGTTCGTTGCGAGGTCAGTCACTTCCTGTTGACCGACGTCAGGTGCGTACGGCGCGAGGTCAGTCACTTCCTGTCGACTGACCTCAGGTACGTACGGCGGGAGGTCAGTCACTTCCTGTCGACTGACCTCTGGTACGTACGGCGGGAGGTCAGTCACTTCCTGTCGACTGACCTCAGGTACGTACAGCGCGAGGTCAGTCACTTCCTGTTGACTGACCTTGGGTACGTACGGCGGGAGGTCAGTCACTTCCTGTCGACTGACGTCAGGTACGTACGGCGCGAGGTCAGTCACTTCCTGTTGACTGACCTTGGGTACGTACGGCGGGAGGTCAGTCACTTCCTGTCGACTGACGTCAGGTACGTACGGCGGGAGGTCAGTCACTTCCTGTCGACTGACCTCAGGTAGGGAACAGTCAGCAGGGGAGACCCAGGAAATGGCTTCTTACTGGTGAACATGGTGACCAGATATACAATCCTTCACATAGACCCCGTTTCCACGACGACGTTTCGAGATAAAGATCAGTTTTTGCATTTTCGCTTGCGTTTTGTGCAGCACCGGCGCCGTGGTTTGTCCCCGGAGAATGTGAACTGGGATTCATGAAGATGTTGTTGTTATCGTCTCGACTGAGCATGTGCAGAAGAAGTATCGAATAACTGAACTCCAGCGTTGTTTTCTCCTCTCGGTTCGTTTTTCTCAGACAAACAGTTTTGTGTTTTTTTTTCTCCCCAGGTCCTGGCTGACACGGTTTCTCGTCTGGTCATCGAAAAGTTCAGTGAACTGACGGACGATCTCACGTCTCCGCACGCTCGACGGAAAGTCCTGGCAGGCGTCGTCATGACAACGGGTATTGGCTGACCCATTTCAATTTTTTTTTTAAAGTCGTTGAACTCCATCTTGAGGAATGAAAACTTGAAAACTTGTGCCCACTTGAGATTTCAGCCTTTCCGCTCCAACTCCATTGAAATGAGAACGTGCTACTTTTAGAAAATTCTCTAACGACAAGGAAACAGGGAAAAACACAACTTTTAGAAAATGTTACGACGGTCTCCATGAAAACGTGGAAAAACACATCTTTTCGAAAACGCTGTCGAAAACTCTGTCTCCATGGAAACGAGAGAAAACGCCACTTTTAGAGAATTCTCTAACTCCATGGAAACAGAAGAAAACACAACATTTTGAAAACAATGCTTTTGAAAGCAGAAATAATTCTGAAAGCAAACAACGACGCCAACTTGTGGCTCGGCATGCTCACTACATCGTTTTTGTTTTTAACGGCAGGCCCCGGCGTGAAGGAGGCTCGGGTCATCTGCGTTTCCACGGGGACGAAGTGCATCGGCGGCGACCACACGAGCGACGGAGGCCTGGCGCTGAACGACTGCCACGCCGAGGTCGTCGCTCGCCGCGCCGCCATCCGCTTCCTGTACTCCCAGCTGGAGCTCCGCCTCAGGTCGGTCACCCGGGGTCACCGGGGTCACCGTTGGGCGCCACAAACCTGGGAAACGGCGCCCCGTCTCATCAGAACCGGTTTCTCGCGTGCAGCGGAGACGCAGACGAGCGGCGGACGTCCGTCTTCACGGAGAGCGAGGACGGACGGGGCCTCAGGCTGAAGGGGGACGTCCAGTTCCACCTGTACGTCAGCACCTCGCCGTGCGGAGACGCACGGATCTTCTCTCCTCACGAGGTCGGAGTGGACGGTAGGTGTTTCCTGTTAGCGGCCGGCGGCCGGTGGTGGTGGTGTCCCGCCATGGCGTCTTCTCTTTGCTTGTAGACGAGGGAGGCGGGCGTCCCGGCAGGACGGCCCGCGGTCAGCTGCGCACCAAGATGGCGTCCGGCGAAGGAACCGTCCCGGTGGGCTGCAGCGACGGAGGCGTGGAGGGACAGCGGCTGCTCGCCATGTCCTGCAGTGACAAGATGGCCAGGTCGGTTCAGTCAACCTAACCTTAACTCTAGCTGAAGCCTAACCTAACTTTAACCTAACCTTAACTCTGACTTAACCCAAACCTAACTTTAACCTAACCTAACCTTAACTCTAACTTAAGCCTAACCTAACTTTAACCTAACCTAACCTTAACTCTAGCTTAAGCCTAACCTAACTTTAACCTAACCTTAACTCTGACTTAACCCAAACCTAACTTTAACCTAACCTAACCTTAACTCTAACTTAAGCCTAACCTAACTTTAACCTAACCTAACCTTAACTCTAGCTTAAGCCTAACCTAACTTTAACCTAACCTAACCTTAACTCTAGCTTAAGCCTAACCTAACTTTAACCTAACCTTAACTCTGACTTAACCCTCACCTAACTTTAACCTAACCTAACCTTAACTCTAACTTAAGCCTAACCTAACTTTAACCTAACCTAACCTTAACTCTAGCTTAAGCCTAACCTAACTTTAACCTAACCTTAACTCTGACTTAACCCTCACCTAACTTTAACCTAACCTGACCTTAACTCTAACTTAAGCCTAACCTAACCTTAACTCTAACTTAAGCCTAACCTAACTTTAACCTAACCTTAACTCTGACTTAACCCTCACCTAACTTTAACCTAACCTAACCTTAACTCTAACTTGAGCCTAACCTAACTTTAACCTAACCTAACCTTAACTCTAACTTAAGCCTAACCTAACTTTAACCTAACCTAACCTTAACTCTAACTTAAGCCTAACCTTAACTCTAACCTAACCTTACCTTAACTCTAACTTAAGCCTAACCTAACTTTAACCTAACCTTTACCCTAACCTAACCTTAACTCTAACTTAAGCCTAACCTAGCTTTAACCTAACCTTTGCTCAACCTAACTTCAACCTAACCTAACCTTAACTCTGACTTAAGCCTAACCTTAACTCTAACCTAACCTTAACTGTAACCTAACATAACTTTAAGCTAAACCTAACCTAACTTAAACACTAACTTATCCCAAACCTCAGTATGTCCTAACCCTAACCTAAACTCAATCTTAACCGCAACATAACCCTAACCAGACCTTAACTTTAAACTCAACATAACCATAACCTAACCCAAATCTAACCTCAACTTTAACCTAACCCAAACCTAATCTCAACCTAACCTTAACCTTAACCTGAATCAAACTCGAACTTGACCTCAACTTTAACCTGAACCTTGAAGTAATTTTAGGTCCAGTTTATGCAAAGTTTTCAAGTTAAAGTGAAACACTTTTGTTTTGGCGGTCCGACGAAACGACAAAGGAACTCGGCGCCAATGAAAAGCCAACTTTTTAGAAAAAGCTCCCACTCTGTGTCGGCGAACTTCACCGGCCTCCTCCGGCCCCCAGGTGGAACGTTCTGGGCTTCCAGGGCTCCCTGATGACCTTCTTCACGCCGCCGCTCTACTTCAGCAGCGTGGTGGCGGGCAGCCTGTACCACGCCGAGCACCTCTCTAGAGCCATGTACCGCCGGATCTCTGCCGTGGAGCCGCTGGGCGCCTTCGTCCTGAACAGACCTCTGCTCAGCGGTGACCTCACTTCCTCTGCACACGCAATGGCAGTGGTTTTGTTGTTGTTGTTGTTGTTTTTTTAAAACGACGCGCGGATCTTTTTCAGGGATCAGTAACGCGGAAGCTCGTCAGCCGGGGAAAGCGCCGCACTTCAGCGTGAACTGGACCGCGGGAGACGAGGGGTTAGAGGTCGTCGACGCCACGACGGGGAAGGACGAGCTGGGTCGACCGTCCAGACTCTGTCAACGCCAACTGTACCGCCGCTGGTCGCGTCTGCACTGCGGGGTGCGTCTAACCTGCTAATACACCCTGCTAATACACCCCCCCTGTTGGTACACTGCTAGTACACCCTGTTGGTACACTGCTAGTACACCCTGTTGGTACACTGCTAGTACACCCTGTTGGTACACTGCTAGTACACCCTGTTAGTACACTACTAACACACACCCCTGTTAGTACACTGCTAGTACACCCTGTTAGTACACTACTAATACACCCCCCTGTTAGTACACTGCTAGTACACCCTGTTAGTACACTACTAATACACCCTGATAATACACCCCCCTGTTAGTACACTCCTAATACACCCTGATAATACACCCCCCTGTTAGTACACTACTAATACACCCTGATAATGCACCCCCCTGTTAGTACACTGCTAGTACACTAGTAATACACCCTGATAATACACCCCCTGTTGGTACACTGCGAGCACACCCTGTTAGTACACTACTAATACACCCTGATAATACACCCTCCTGTTAGTACACTGCTAGTACACTCTGCTAATACACCCTGAAAATATACCCTGTTAGTACACTGCTTGTACACCCTGTTAGTACACTAGTAATACACCCTGATAGTACACCCCCCTGTTAGTACACTACTAATACACCCTGATAATACACCCCCCTGTTAGTACACTCCTTGTACACCCTGTTAGTACACTACTAATACACCCTGATAATACACCCCCTGTTGGTACACTGCTAGCACACCCTGTTAGTACACTACTAATACACCCTGATAATACACCTCCCTGTTAGTAAAATGTTCATACACAGCTAGTACACCCTGCAAATATACCCTGCAAATATACCCTGTTAGTACACTGCTAATGCACTGCTAATACACACTACTAACACACTAATAATTCCTCCTGCTAATCCACACTGCTAATATACCCTAACACCCTGGTAATACACCCTGGTAATACACTGCTGATGCACCCTGATAATACACCCTCTTGTTAGTACACTGCTCGTACACCCTGTTGGTACACTACTACTACACCCTGATAATACACCCCCCTGTTAGTAAAATGCTCATACACAGCTAGTACACTCTGCTAATACACCCTGCAAATATACCCTGTTAGTACACTGCTAATACACACTTCTAATGCACCCTGTTAGTACACTGCTAATGCACCCTGATAGTACACCCCCTGTTGGTACACTGCTAGCACACCCTGTTAGTACACTACTAATACACCCTGATAATACACCCCCTATTAGTACACTGCTAGTACCTGTTAGTACACTACAATTTCACCCTGATAATACACCCCCTGTTAGTACACTGCTAGTACACCCTGTTAGTACACTAGTAAAACACCCTGATAATACACCCCCTTGTTAGTACACTGCTCGTACACCCTGATAGTACACCCCCCTGTTAGTACACTACTAATACACCCTGATAATACACCCCCCTGTTAGTACACTCCTTGTACACCCTGTTAGTACACTACTAATACACCCTGATAATACACCCCCTGTTGGTACACTGCTAGCACACCCTGTTAGTACACTACTAATACACCCTGATAATACACCTCCCTGTTAGTAAAATGTTCATACACAGCTAGTACACCCTGCAAATATACCCTGCAAATATACCCTGTTAGTACACTGCTAATGCACTGCTAATACACACTACTAACACACTAATAATTCCTCCTGCTAATCCACACTGCTAATATACCCTAACACCCTGGTAATACACCCTGGTAATACACTGCTGATGCACCCTGATAATACACCCTCTTGTTAGTACACTGCTCGTACACCCTGTTGGTACACTACTACTACACCCTGATAATACACCCCCCTGTTAGTAAAATGTTCATACACAGCTAGTACACTCTGCTAATACACCCTGCAAATATACCCTGTTAGTACACTGCTAATACACACTTCTAATGCACCCTGTTAGTACACTGCTAATGCACTGCTAATACACACTACTAACACACTGATAATTCCTCCTGCTAATACACACTGCTAATATACCCTAACACCCTGGCAATACACCCTGGTAATACACTGCTAATGCACCCTGCTGATTCAGTGCCTCTGTCTCTGCAGCTGTCCTCCGTCCTGAGGATTGGAACCGGCACCCCCAGCAGCTACCACGAGGCCAAGCAGGCGGCGGTGGAGTACCAGAGGGCCAAGCAGGCGGTGTTCATGGCGTTCCTCAGGGCGGGGCTGGGGGCCTGGAGGAAGAAGCCCCCGGGGCAGGAGCACTTTGCCCCTTTTCCCTGAGTGGAGGACTCAACTGACCCTAACCCATCCCGAGTGGGGATGCTACTTTTTGAAAATGGGGTCAAACTTTTTGAAAACCCTCCTTGCAAGCAGAGAATAGAGCAACCTTTCTCAAATACTCTAACTGTGCATGTGGCTGTTGTACGTAGTTGTTTTTTTTTACTGTCCACACAAACATCCATGTAATCTCATTGTTAATGTTTATTATGTATTGTTCTCTGCGCACGTACACGGGGTTTTCTTACAAAAACAAACAAACTGATTTTCACTTGAAAAACAGAGGATTCTGGATTCAAACTCTTCTTCACACCAACTCCTGAGATCTGTGGTAATAGTCACAAACAAATAAACACCTTTTGTTGTTTGGTTATCTCGGTTCATTACATGAAATTGGTCCGGAAAAAAAACGTAAGTGAAAATATGAAAAATTGGGAAAGTGATGGAAATCAGTCCGAAATGATGGTAAGACTTACTTTCCAGCCCTGTGGAGGACGTCGTGTGCAGAGCCAGCAGGGGGCGTAAAAATGATGTCAATGAGGAGCGAAGTCACTATAAAATGTGTGTTCAGGACATCCTCACAACACGGACTCTTTTATTTAACCTGCTATTTGTTAAGTTTAAATATGTTTGTGTCTGTTACTGTTGAACATGATGTGATTCAGTCCTTGTCGTGGTCGTGTGGCGCCCCCTGGTGGCTGCCACCCCACTTGGATTAATAATCCTGTCTGACAAACCACATTGAATAATTATTTGATTTGTTGTTTTTTTTCTTGTCAGCACAATCAACTATGTAAAGAACAAAGTATGTAATAGGAATATTATTTCTTCAATGTAAGTAGTTTAATTGTTTCTTTACGGCTGCTATGTTTGTTTTACACAAACAGATTAATGTATATATTAACAACACAATTGAGTTAAACCATAAGCAATTTTGCAGTTTTGTTTCTAATGTCAGCCGACCAGTCATGAATGATTTTGATTCCCAACTGTAATTTATATTTATCCTCATTTATTAAATTTGTTTTACAGTTTTCTCTTAATATGTCTTTTACTCAGTTGAAGTTGATCAATACGTTGTTTTCTGCTCTCTTGTGGCCTAAAGATAAAGCTTGAGATGGTAATAACATTAGATTAGTCAGACACACTCCTGGCATTTAATACATAATAAAATCACAAACCATGTTTAATTAATGTATATAAATATTATACATATATTATAAGGATGGCTAATTATAGTACATAACTATGTTGTATCACTGTTAAAAGCTAACTATCACCAATAAGCTCAGAGAAGACAAATGTATGTATCAACCCTCGTAATTGTGGAAGTAATTTGAACTGTGCCCCAAAATATTAACTTCCATATTATATTTTGTTTTGAGTAGAACAAAGAATATAATCGGCCAGATTAATTTATTCCATTAAAAAAAAACCTACTCGTGTACTGACAGTACAATTGAAACGTGTTTGAGTGTCATTTTGAAAGAGCCGACCGGAAATGGAGTGTCTGTGTACACCGTGTAAATAACATTGCGTGTAGTTCCTGTGTATCGCCACGAGGAGGCAGAAACACACCCACAAGACGTGAACATTAATATGATTTCATTTGGTCAAACTTGTTTTGCTGCTTAAATTAGAAGATAAACACACAGATACACTACTTTACTTTAGACTTTAATTAAACTGAAAACCACCTGAATGTATCTTATTGACACTTTCTGTTTACAAGACAGTCAGCCTCAAGACATTTTTTATTTATATATGTTTTAATCGAACACTCCACTTGCTTTTTTGACCAGGTTTGAAGATTTGTCCATGTGAGCAAATGTCATTTGTGTTACAGGAGGTTTTCCTCACTGATGCGGCAGCAGCGGATGTCACGTGACCCACGTAGGAACCTTCGTTCACTGTCACTGCAGCACTCGGGGCACACTTTACCTGCGCACTACCTACAGCATTGCCTGTAGTGCCGGTAAGGCCATATCCAGGGATCGCGAAATGCTAAATATTTTTCCCGGACACTGGTCCAGTAATCATGCAGTTTTTACTAGACCGAAGTAAAGTTTGATAAAAATATATATTTTTTTTTATGTGAAACTGTAATAAACTCATCTCATTTTGGACAATGTGGGGGTCTGCGTGACGTCACTATCTCATAATAAACTTGTTATATCTTTAAAACCTCAGATTCACTTAATTAAGTCCTGGGAAAATTATCTAGCAACGCAGCTCAAACGGCAATTTTTCCAGCTCGAACGCAGGGCAAATGCTTGGGACTATTTTCAGGGTGTTTAGAGCGGAGTGGGACGCTGCTTCAGATTTGTTGTACGGGTTCCAGACCTGTTGGAATTATTTCATAAACAATTTAATGTGTTCAGCGTTTAACGCCGAAACTGGTAGGAACCATCCATCGCAGTCACTGCAGCGCTCCGGACACACTTTACCGGCGCACCACCTCACCTACAGCGCTGTGTTAAAAGTCAATAAAATCCTAAACACACACTCATGACAGGTAAGAGAGAATATCAGAGCAGCGACACATTTAATCACTAATATCTCGCGGCTGTATGTCAGTAGAGAAGTTTAAGGTGTAACTGACGTACCACACGTCCGTTAGCATCGGCTAATGTTCGGAGCTAACACGTAAACACCGCAGACGTTTCTCGAAAAGATGGAAACGTCTATTGTTGCTCTTAATCTAAAAACACTTCATTAAATATTCATTAAATATTCATTTTAATAAAACTACTGAGGTTCAGTGTATTGAACTTTCTTTTCTAATTATTTTTAATTACATGATACAAACACCTGTAGAGGAATATAAACAAAACAGCCGCTAGGGGGCGTCGAAGATCTACATGCAGTAAAAGCACAAATATAAAATGAAATTAGATCGTTAAATACAAATACACTTCTTCAGGCATGGGGCATGGACGTTAAAATAACAGTTTATACATTTAGTGGCCGGTGAGTCTTGTTTCCCAGTCTTTCAATGTTATTAGAAAGAAAACTTGTATTTATTTTTTATTACATAGAACATGGCTTCATAGACACAATGAACAGAATTGGAGCTGAATTCATCTTTATTTGGTTTTATTCCCAAACAAAATCTCATTTAAAAAGTATTTTCCGATTCATGCCACAAAATACGGCAGAACATCGTCGTTCTTTAGATTTTACTGTAAACGTCTTTGCAGAGCCAATGTGACAACCTGAAGCGTTGCTTGTAATTCCATCATCCGTCCACAAGATGGCGGAAAACTGTGAAGTGAGAAATAAAATATTGCCATCTTGTGGTCAAAATGAGTAACTGCTACCATCGTGTCAACTTCATAGTGACCACAAGAGGGCAGTGATTATTGTAAAAACACTTCATTAAAGACTTTAATCAATATATTTTAATAAAACTACTGGTGAGGTTTAGTGTATCAAACTTTTTTCTAATTATTTTTAATAAAATGATACAAACACCTGTAGAGGAATATAAACAAACCAGCCGCTAGGGGGCGTCAGATGTCTACATACAGTAAAAGCATAGATATAAAATGAAAATAAATAGTTAAATACAAATATACTTCATGTACATTAGAATAACAGTTTATACATTTAGTGGCTGGTGAGTCTTGTTGTTTCCCAGTCTTTCAGTGTTATTAGGGATCTGTAATACATTTTAAATTTAATATAAGTTTAAATTTAAATAAAAGAAACCAGGGAGCCGAGGTGTCTTTCTCTTCTCTTAGTCTCATGTTTTTATCTTGACATTGTATTTGTCAGGAGGAAAATGTTGGAACTCAATGACTCTGCTGGAAAAGGACTAAAAGGACATGTTTATTTATTTAAACAGACCAAACAGAGAAAATGGTGGACGTCCAGCTGAGACTGGAACTTTCCCCGAGGACGGTGGAGGAACCTGGACTCCTCCAGGTCCAGCGTTCACCGACCACTGTTAGAGGTGAGTCTACAACCACACCTGGAACTAGTCTACAACCAGTATAAAACTAGTTTAAAATTAGTCAGACTAGTCTAAATAGGTGTTTCTCTTGTTGTAATAATAATAATAATGTTAGAAATATTTAGTTGTAACATTACTATTGGTGTTACTGTGTTTTTATTAGTACTACCCAAACCACAGTACAATCATATAAATAGGGCAACATCAGTGAACAGTATAAGGTGTGTAGAGCTTTGAGATTTAAAATGTGCTTTGCTTTTGCTGCAATGCTTCTTGAAATCTTCATAGATATATATTTAATGTGAGATTTCCCAGTAATTCTATCATGAATAAAACCTCCAAGGAATGTGATTTTCTGCAGCTGCTCTATAACAACTCCTCTATCTGAACTGCTTCCTGAGCAGTGGAATTATTAAAAATTTTGGGAACTTTACAGTCATTGGTCCAAAAAATGAAAAAAACGTAAGGCAAAATAATTAAAAATAGGAAATATTGGGAAAGTGATGGAAATGGGTCAGAAATGATGGTAAGACTATAGTAAGGCTATTAAAAGGCTTATTGGGGTGAAAATTTAACATTTTGGGAACTTTACAGTCATTTGTCCAAAAAAATAAAACGTAAGTCAAACGTATGGCAAAATAAGTAAAAATAGGAAATATTGGGAAAGTGATGGAAATGGGTCAGAAATGATGGTAAGACTATAGTAAGGCTATTAAAAGGCTTATTGGGGTGAAAATTTTACATTTTGGGAACTTTACAGTCATTTGTCCAAAGAAAAAAAAACGTAAGTCAAACGTATGGCAAAATAAGTAAAAATAGGAAATATTGGGAAAGTGATGGAAATGGGTCAGAAATGATGGTAAGACTATAGTAAGGCTATTAAAAGGCTTATTGGGGTGAAAATTTAACATTTTGGGAACTTTACAGTCATTTGTCCAAAAAAATAAAACGTAAGTCAAACGTATGGCAAAATAAGTAAAAATAGGAAATATTGGGAAAGTGATGGAAATGGGTCAGAAATGATGGTAAGACTATAGTAAGGCTATTAAAAGGCTTATTGGGGTGAAAATTTTACATTTTGGGAACTTTACAGTCATTTGTCCAAAAAAATAAAACGTAAGTCAAACGTATGGCAAAATAAGTAAAAATAGGAAATATTGGGAAAGTGATGGAAATGGGTCAGAAATGATGGTAAGACTATAGTAAGGCTATTAAAAGGCTTATTGGGGTGAAAATTTTACATTTTGGGAACTTTACAGTCATTTGTCCGGAAGAAAAAAACGTAAGTCAAAATAAGTAAAAATAGGAAATATTGGGAAAGTGATGGAAATGGGCCAGAAATGATGGTAAGACTATAGTAAAGCTATTAAAAGGCTTATTGGGGTGAAAATTTAACATTTTGGGAACTTTACAGTCATTTGTCCAAAAAAATAAAACGTAAGTCAAACGTATGGCAAAATAAATAAAAATAGGAAATATTGGGAAAGTGATGGAAATGGGCCAGAAATGATGGTAAGACTATAGTAAAGCTATTAAAAGGCTTATTGGGGTGAAAATTTTACATTTGGGAACTTTACAGTCATTTGTCCAGAAAAAAAAAACATAAAAAAAAACATTATTTATGGCAAAATAAATAAAAATAGGAAATATTGGGAAAGTGATGGAAATGGGTCAGAAATGATGGTTAGACTATAGTAAGGCTATTAAAAGGCTTATTGGGGTGAAAATTTTACATTTTGGGAACTTTAAAGTCATTTGCCCAAAAAAAAAAAACGTAAGTCAAAATAAGTAAAAATAGGAAATATTGGGAAAGTGATGGAAATGGGTCAGAAATTATGGTAAGACTATAGTAAGGCTATTAAAAGGCTTATTGGGGTGAAAATTTTACATTTTGGGAACTTTACAGTCATTTGTCCAGAAAAAAAAAACATAAGTCAAACGTATGGCAAAATAAATAAAAATAGTAAATATTGGGAAAGTGATGGAAATGGGTCAGAAATGATGGTTAGACTATAGTAAGGCTATTAAAAGGCTTATTGGGGTGAAAATTTTACATTTTGGGAACTTTACAGTCATTTGTCCGGAAGAAAAAAACGTAAGTCAAACGTATGGCAAAATAAGTAAAAATAGGAAATATTGGAAAAGTGATGGAAATGGGTCAGAAATGATGGTTAGACTATAGTAAGGCTATTAAAAGGCTTATTGGGGTGAAAATTTTACATTTTGGGAACTTTAAAGTCATTTGCCCAAAAAAAAAAAACGTAAGTCAAAATAAGTAAAAATAGGAAATATTGGGAAAGTGATGGAAATGGGTCAGAAATGATGGTAAGACTATAGTAAGACTATTAAAAGGCTTATTGGGGTGAAAATTTTACATTTTGGGAACTTTACAGTCATTTGTCCAAAGAAAAAAAAACGTAAGTCAAACGTATGGCAAAATAAGTAAAAATAGGAAATATTGGGAAAGTGATGGAAATGGGTCAGAAATGATGGTAAGACTATAGTAAGGCTATTAAAAGGCTTATTGGGGTGAAAATTTAACATTTTGGGAACTTTACAGTCATTTGTCCAAAAAAATAAAACGTAAGTCAAACGTATGGCAAAATAAGTAAAAATAGGAAATATTGGGAAAGTGATGGAAATGGGTCAGAAATGATGGTAAGACTATAGTAAGGCTATTAAAAGGCTTATTGGGGTGAAAATTTTACATTTTGGGAACTTTACAGTCATTTGTCCAAAAAAATAAAACGTAAGTCAAACGTATGGCAAAATAAGTAAAAATAGGAAATATTGGGAAAGTGATGGAAATGGGTCAGAAATGATGGTAAGACTATAGTAAGGCTATTAAAAGGCTTATTGGGGTGAAAATTTTACATTTTGGGAACTTTACAGTCATTTGTCCGGAAGAAAAAAACGTAAGTCAAAATAAGTAAAAATAGGAAATATTGGGAAAGTGATGGAAATGGGCCAGAAATGATGGTAAGACTATAGTAAAGCTATTAAAAGGCTTATTGGGGTGAAAATTTAACATTTTGGGAACTTTACAGTCATTTGTCCAGAAAAAAAAAACATAAGTCAAACGTATGGCAAAATAAATAAAAATAGGAAATATTGGGAAAGTGATGGAAATGGGTCAGAAATGATGGTTAGACTATAGTAAGGCTATTAAAAGGCTTATTGGGGTGAAAATTTTACATTTTGGGAACTTTACAGTCATTTGTCCGGAAGAAAAAAACGTAAGTCAAACGTATGGCAAAATAAGTAAAAATAGGAAATATTGGAAAAGTGATGGAAATGGGTCAGAAATGATGGTAAGACTATAGTAAGGCTATTAAAAGGCTTATTGGGGTGAAAATTTAACATTTTGGGAACTTTACAGTCATTTGTCCAAAAAAATAAAACGTAAGTCAAACGTATGGCAAAATAAGTAAAAATAGGAAATATTGGGAAAGTGATGGAAATGGGTCAGAAATGATGGTTAGACTATAGTAAGGCTATTAAAAGGCTTATTGGGGTGAAAATTTTACATTTTGGGAACTTTAAAGTCATTTGCCCAAAAAAAAAAAACGTAAGTCAAAATAAGTAAAAATAGGAAATATTGGGAAAGTGATGGAAATGGGTCAGAAATTATGGTAAGACTATAGTAAGGCTATTAAAAGGCTTATTGGGGTGAAAATTTTACATTTTGGGAACTTTACAGTCATTTGTCCAGAAAAAAAAAACATAAGTCAAACGTATGGCAAAATAAATAAAAATAGGAAATATTGGGAAAGTGATGGAAATGGGTCAGAAATGATGGTTAGACTATAGTAAGGCTATTAAAAGGCTTATTGGGGTGAAAATTTTACATTTTGGGAACTTTACAATCATTTGTCCGGAAGAAAAAAACGTAAGTCAAACGTATGGCAAAATAAGTAAAAATAGGAAATATTGGGAAAGTGATGGAAATGGGTCAGAAATGATGGTTAGACTATAGTAAGGCTATTAAAAGGCTTATTGGGGTGAAAATTTTACATTTTGGGAACTTTAAAGTCATTTGCCCCAAAAAAAAAAACGTAAGTCAAAATAAGTAAAAATAGGAAATATTGGGAAAGTGATGGAAATGGGTCAGAAATGATGGTAAGACTATAGTAAGACTATTAAAAGGCTTATTGGGGTGAAAATTTTACATTTTGGGAACTTTACAGTCATTTGTCCAAAGAAAAAAAAACGTAAGTCAAACGTATGGCAAAATAAGTAAAAATAGGAAATATTGGGAAAGTGATGGAAATGGGTCAGAAATGATGGTAAGACTATAGTAAGGCTATTAAAAGGCTTATTGGGGTGAAAATTTAACATTTTGGGAACTTTACAGTCATTTGTCCAAAAAAATAAAACGTAAGTCAAACGTATGGCAAAATAAGTAAAAATAGGAAATATTGGGAAAGTGATGGAAATGGGTCAGAAATGATGGTAAGACTATAGTAAGGCTATTAAAAGGCTTATTGGGGTGAAAATTTTACATTTTGGGAACTTTACAGTCATTTGTCCAAAAAAATAAAACGTAAGTCAAACGTATGGCAAAATAAGTAAAAATAGGAAATATTGGGAAAGTGATGGAAATGGGTCAGAAATGATGGTAAGACTATAGTAAGGCTATTAAAAGGCTTATTGGGGTGAAAATTTTACATTTTGGGAACTTTACAGTCATTTGTCCGGAAGAAAAAAACGTAAGTCAAAATAAGTAAAAATAGGAAATATTGGGAAAGTGATGGAAATGGGCCAGAAATGATGGTAAGACTATAGTAAAGCTATTAAAAGGCTTATTGGGGTGAAAATTTAACATTTTGGGAACTTTACAGTCATTTGTCCAAAAAAATAAAACGTAAGTCAAACGTATGGCAAAATAAATAAAAATAGGAAATATTGGGAAAGTGATGGAAATGGGCCAGAAATGATGGTAAGACTATAGTAAAGCTATTAAAAGGCTTATTGGGGTGAAAATTTTACATTTGGGAACTTTACAGTCATTTGTCCAGAAAAAAAAAACATTAAAAAAAACATTATTTATGGCAAAATAAATAAAAATAGGAAATATTGGGAAAGTGATGGAAATGGGTCAGAAATGATGGTTAGACTATAGTAAGGCTATTAAAAGGCTTATTGGGGTGAAAATTTTACATTTTGGGAACTTTAAAGTCATTTGCCCAAAAAAAAAAAACGTAAGTCAAAATAAGTAAAAATAGGAAATATTGGGAAAGTGATGGAAATGGGTCAGAAATTATGGTAAGACTATAGTAAGGCTATTAAAAGGCTTATTGGGGTGAAAATTTTACATTTTGGGAACTTTACAGTCATTTGTCCAGAAAAAAAAAACATAAGTCAAACGTATGGCAAAATAAATAAAAATAGTAAATATTGGGAAAGTGATGGAAATGGGTCAGAAATGATGGTTAGACTATAGTAAGGCTATTAAAAGGCTTATTGGGGTGAAAATTTTACATTTTGGGAACTTTACAGTCATTTGTCCGGAAGAAAAAAACGTAAGTCAAACGTATGGCAAAATAAGTAAAAATAGGAAATATTGGAAAAGTGATGGAAATGGGTCAGAAATGATGGTTAGACTATAGTAAGGCTATTAAAAGGCTTATTGGGGTGAAAATTTTACATTTTGGGAACTTTAAAGTCATTTGCCCAAAAAAAAAAAACGTAAGTCAAAATAAGTAAAAATAGGAAATATTGGGAAAGTGATGGAAATGGGTCAGAAATGATGGTAAGACTATAGTAAGACTATTAAAAGGCTTATTGGGGTGAAAATTTTACATTTTGGGAACTTTACAGTCATTTGTCCAAAGAAAAAAAAACGTAAGTCAAACGTATGGCAAAATAAGTAAAAATAGGAAATATTGGGAAAGTGATGGAAATGGGTCAGAAATGATGGTAAGACTATAGTAAGGCTATTAAAAGGCTTATTGGGGTGAAAATTTAACATTTTGGGAACTTTACAGTCATTTGTCCAAAAAAATAAAACGTAAGTCAAACGTATGGCAAAATAAGTAAAAATAGGAAATATTGGGAAAGTGATGGAAATGGGTCAGAAATGATGGTAAGACTATAGTAAGGCTATTAAAAGGCTTATTGGGGTGAAAATTTTACATTTTGGGAACTTTACAGTCATTTGTCCAAAAAAATAAAACGTAAGTCAAACGTATGGCAAAATAAGTAAAAATAGGAAATATTGGGAAAGTGATGGAAATGGGTCAGAAATGATGGTAAGACTATAGTAAGGCTATTAAAAGGCTTATTGGGGTGAAAATTTTACATTTTGGGAACTTTACAGTCATTTGTCCGGAAGAAAAAAACGTAAGTCAAAATAAGTAAAAATAGGAAATATTGGGAAAGTGATGGAAATGGGCCAGAAATGATGGTAAGACTATAGTAAAGCTATTAAAAGGCTTATTGGGGTGAAAATTTTACATTTTGGGAACTTTACAGTCATTTGTCCAGAAAAAAAAAACATAAGTCAAACGTATGGCAAAATAAATAAAAATAGGAAATATTGGGAAAGTGATGGAAATGGGTCAGAAATGATGGTTAGACTATAGTAAGGCTATTAAAAGGCTTATTGGGGTGAAAATTTTACATTTTGGGAACTTTACAGTCATTTGTCCGGAAGAAAAAAACGTAAGTCAAACGTATGGCAAAATAAGTAAAAATAGGAAATATTGGAAAAGTGATGGAAATGGGTCAGAAATGATGGTTAGACTATAGTAAGGCTATTAAAAGGCTTATTGGGGTGAAAATTTTACATTTTGGGAACTTTAAAGTCATTTGCCCAAAAAAAAAAAACGTAAGTCAAAATAAGTAAAAATAGGAAATATTGGGAAAGTGATGGAAATGGGTCAGAAATGATGGTAAGACTATAGTAAGACTATTAAAAGGCTTATTGGGGTGAAAATTTTAGATTTTGGGAACTTTACAGTCATTTGTCCGGAAGAAAAAAACGTAAGTCAAAATAAGTAAAAATAGGAAATATTGGGAAAGTGATGGAAATGGGTGAGAAATGATGGTAAGACTATAGTAAGGCTATGAAAAGGCTTATTGGGGTGAAAATTTTACATTTTGGGAACTTTACAGTCATTTGTCCGGAAGAAAAAAAAGTAAGTCAAAATAAGTAAAAATAGGAAATATTGGGAAAGTGATGGAAATGGGCCAGAAATGATGGTAAGACTATAGTAAAGCTATTAAAAGGCTTATTGGGGTGAAAATTTTACATTTTGGGAACTTTACAGTCATTTGTCCAAAAAAATAAAACGTAAGTCAAACGTATGGCAAAATAAATAAAAATAGGAAATATTGGGAAAGTGATGGAAATGGGTCAGAAATGATGGTTAGACTATAGTAAGGCTATTAAAAGGCTTATTGGGGTGAACATTTTACATTTTGGGAACTTTACAGTCATTTGTCCAAAGAAAAAAAAACGTAAGTCAAACGTATGGCAAAATAAGTAAAAATAGGAAATATTGGGAAAGTGATGGAAATGGGTCAGAAATGATGGTAAGACTATAGTAAGGCTATTAAAAGGCTTATTGGGGTGAAAATTTAACATTTTGGGAACTTTACAGTCATTTGTCCAAAAAAATAAAACGTAAGTCAAACGTATGGCAAAATAAGTAAAAATAGGAAATATTGGGAAAGTGATGGAAATGGGTCAGAAATGATGGTAAGACTATAGTAAGGCTATTAAAAGGCTTATTGGGGTGAAAATTTTACATTTTGGGAACTTTACAGTCATTTGTCCAAAAAAATAAAACGTAAGTCAAACGTATGGCAAAATAAGTAAAAATAGGAAATATTGGGAAAGTGATGGAAATGGGTCAGAAATGATGGTAAGACTATAGTAAGGCTATTAAAAGGCTTATTGGGGTGAAAATTTTACATTTTGGGAACTTTACAGTCATTTGTCCGGAAGAAAAAAACGTAAGTCAAAATAAGTAAAAATAGGAAATATTGGGAAAGTGATGGAAATGGGCCAGAAATGATGGTAAGACTATAGTAAAGCTATTAAAAGGCTTATTGGGGTGAAAATTTAACATTTTGGGAACTTTACAGTCATTTGTCCAAAAAAATAAAACGTAAGTCAAACGTATGGCAAAATAAATAAAAATAGGAAATATTGGGAAAGTGATGGAAATGGGCCAGAAATGATGGTAAGACTATAGTAAAGCTATTAAAAGGCTTATTGGGGTGAAAATTTTACATTTGGGAACTTTACAGTCATTTGTCCAGAAAAAAAAAACATAAAAAAAAACATTATTTATGGCAAAATAAATAAAAATAGGAAATATTGGGAAAGTGATGGAAATGGGTCAGAAATGATGGTTAGACTATAGTAAGGCTATTAAAAGGCTTATTGGGGTGAAAATTTTACATTTTGGGAACTTTAAAGTCATTTGCCCAAAAAAAAAAAACGTAAGTCAAAATAAGTAAAAATAGGAAATATTGGGAAAGTGATGGAAATGGGTCAGAAATTATGGTAAGACTATAGTAAGGCTATTAAAAGGCTTATTGGGGTGAAAATTTTACATTTTGGGAACTTTACAGTCATTTGTCCAGAAAAAAAAAACATAAGTCAAACGTATGGCAAAATAAATAAAAATAGTAAATATTGGGAAAGTGATGGAAATGGGTCAGAAATGATGGTTAGACTATAGTAAGGCTATTAAAAGGCTTATTGGGGTGAAAATTTTACATTTTGGGAACTTTACAGTCATTTGTCCGGAAGAAAAAAACGTAAGTCAAACGTATGGCAAAATAAGTAAAAATAGGAAATATTGGAAAAGTGATGGAAATGGGTCAGAAATGATGGTTAGACTATAGTAAGGCTATTAAAAGGCTTATTGGGGTGAAAATTTTACATTTTGGGAACTTTAAAGTCATTTGCCCAAAAAAAAAAAACGTAAGTCAAAATAAGTAAAAATAGGAAATATTGGGAAAGTGATGGAAATGGGTCAGAAATGATGGTAAGACTATAGTAAGACTATTAAAAGGCTTATTGGGGTGAAAATTTTACATTTTGGGAACTTTACAGTCATTTGTCCGGAAGAAAAAAACGTAAGTCAAAATAAGTAAAAATAGGAAATATTGGGAAAGTGATGGAAATGGGTGAGAAATGATGGTAAGACTATAGTAAAGCTATTAAAAGGCTTATTGGGGTGAAAATTTTACATTTTGGGAACTTTACAGTCATTTGTCCAAGAAAATTAAATGTAAGTCAAACGTATGGCAAAATAAATAAAAATAGGAAATATTGGGAAAGTGATGGAAATGGGACAGAAATGATGGTTAGACTATAGTAAGGCTATTAAAAGGCTTATTGGGGTGAAAATTTTACATTGTGGGAACTTTAAAGTCATTTGCCCAAAAAAAAAAAAACGTAAGTCAAAATAAGTCAAAATAGGAAATATTGGGAAAGTGATGGAAATGGGTCAGAAATGATGGTAAGACTATAGTAAGGCTATTAAAAGGCTTATTGGGGTGAACATTTTACATTTTGGGAACTTTACAGTCATTTGTCCAGAAAAAAAAAACATAAGTCAAACGTATGGCAAAATAAATAAAAATAGGAAATATTGGGAAAGTGATGGAAATGGGTCAGAAATGATGGTTAGACTATAGTAAGGCTATTAAAAGGCTTATTGGGGTGAAAATTTTACATTTTGGGAACTTTACAGTCATTTGTCCGGAAGAAAAAAACGTAAGTCAAACGTATGGCAAAATAAGTAAAAATAGGAAATATTGGGAAAGTGATGGAAATGGGTCAGAAATGATGGTTAGACTATAGTAAGACTATTAAAAGGCTTATTGGGGTGAAAATTTTACATTTTGGGAACTTTAAAGTCATTTGCCCAAAAAAAAAAAACGTAAGTCAAAATAAGTAAAAATAGGAAATATTGGGAAAGTGATGGAAATGGGTCAGAAATGATGGTAAGACTATAGTAAGACTATTAAAAGGCTTATTGGGGTGAAAATTTTACATTTTGGGAACTTTACAGTCATTTGTCCAAAGAAAAAAAAACGTAAGTCAAACGTATGGCAAAATAAGTAAAAATAGGAAATATTGGGAAAGTGATGGAAATGGGTCAGAAATGATGGTAAGACTATAGTAAGGCTATTAAAAGGCTTATTGGGGTGAAAATTTAACATTTTGGGAACTTTACAGTCATTTGTCCAAAAAAATAAAACGTAAGTCAAACGTATGGCAAAATAAGTAAAAATAGGAAATATTGGGAAAGTGATGGAAATGGGTCAGAAATGATGGTAAGACTATAGTAAGGCTATTAAAAGGCTTATTGGGGTGAAAATTTTACATTTTGGGAACTTTACAGTCATTTGTCCGGAAGAAAAAAATGTAAGTCAAAATAAGTAAAAATAGGAAATATTGGGAAAGTGATGGAAATGGGCCAGAAATGATGGTAAGACTATAGTAAAGCTATTAAAAGGCTTATTGGGGTGAAAATTTTACATTTTGGGAACTTTACAGTCATTTGTCCAGAAAAAAAAAACATAAGTCAAACGTATGGCAAAATAAATAAAAATAGGAAATATTGGGAAAGTGATGGAAATGGGTCAGAAATGATGGTTAGACTATAGTAAGGCTATTAAAAGGCTTATTGGGGTGAAAATTTTACATTTTGGGAACTTTAAAGTCATTTGCCCAAAAAAAAAAAACGTAAGTCAAAATAAGTAAAAATAGGAAATATTGGGAAAGTGATGGAAATGGGTCAGAAATGATGGTAAGACTATAGTAAAGCTATTAAAAGGCTTATTGGGGTGAAAATTTAACATTTTGGGAACTTTACAGTCATTTGTCCAAAAAAATAAAACGTAAGTCAAACGTATGGCAAAATAAATAAAAATAGGAAATATTTGGAAAGTGATGGAAATGGGTCAGAAATGATGGTTAGACTATAGTAAGGCTATTAAAAGGCTTATTGGGGTGAACATTTTACATTTTGGGAACTTTACAGTCATTTGTCCAAAAAAATAAAACGTAAGTCAAACGTATGGCAAAATAAGTAAAAATAGGAAATATTGGGAAAGTGATGGAAATGGGTCAGAAATGATGGTTAGACTATAGTAAGGCTATTAAAAGGCTTATTGGGGTGAAAATTTTACATTATGGGAACTTTAAAGTCATTTGCCCAAAAAAAAAAAACGTAAGTCAAAATAAGTAAAAATAGGAAATATTGGGAAAGTGATGGAAATGGGTCAGAAATGATGGTTAGACTATAGTAAGGCTATTAAAAGGCTTATTGGGGTGAAAATTTTACATTTTGGGAACTTTACAGTCATTTGTCCGGAAGAAAAAAACGTAAGTCAAAATAAGTAAAAATAGGAAATATTGGGAAAGTGATGGAAATGGGTGAGAAATGATGGTAAGACTATAGTAAGGCTATTAAAAGGCTTATTGGGGTGAAAATTTTACATTATGGGAACTTTACAGTCATTTGTCCAGAAAAAAAAAACATAAGTCAAACGTATGGCAAAATAAATAAAAATAGGAAATATTGGGAAAGTGATGGAAATGGGTCAGAAATGATGGTTTGACTATAGTAAGGCTATTAAAAGGCTTATTGGGGTGAAAATTTTACATTTTGGGAACTTTACAGTCATTTGTCCGGAAGAAAAAAACGTAAGTCAAAATAAGTAAAAATAGGAAATATTGGGAAAGTGATGGAAATGGGCCAGAAATGATGGTAAGACTATAGTAAAGCTATTAAAAGGCTTATTGGGGTGAAAATTTAACATTTTGGGAACTTTACAGTCATTTGTCCAAAAAAATAAAACGTAAGTCAAACGTATGGCAAAATAAGTAAAAATAGGAAATATTGGGAAAGTGATGGAAATGGGTCAGAAATGATGGTAAGACTATAGTAAGGCTATGAAAAGGCTTATTGGGGTGAAAATTTTACATTTTGGGAACTTTAAAGTCATTTGCCCAAAAAAAAAAAACGTAAGTCAAAATAAGTAAAAATAGGAAATATTGGGAAAGTGATGGAAATGGGTCAGAAATGATGGTAAGACTATAGTAAGGCTATTAAAAGGCTTATTGGGGTGACAATTTTACATTTTGGGAGGATAATGGAAATTGTTCCGGAAAAAAAAAAACGTAAGTCAAACGTATGGCAAAATAAGTAAAAATATGAAATATTGGGAAAGTGACTCCTTTAGGGTTTGAAATGAGGTCCTCACACCTCCAGGCTGACAGCAGGAAACACCACCAGTCTCCACAGAAATAAAGGCAGCTACTTTCACTATAAAAGCACTTCATTAATTAGATCTGACTGAACCACCAAAATAGGTGGTGCACACTGTTTATGCAGTGATTGTGACACATAGGGGGCGCCATAGGCCTGCTAAATATTAGCCTATCAAAGCTCGGAGTTAGCCCGGTGAATGTTACTGATTCATTATTGATCAGCCTCAGAATGGCAGCCATTCACCCTGTTATGTTAAGAATAAGCACATTGGGACTTGCGTCTCATAATGGCTTAAAAGTACAAAATTGTACGTGTGTGTGCTGATTTATTAGAATTTATTTACCAGTTAATCAAAAATAGATATGATTTTTTTGCTTGTAGTGTTTATTTTAGTTTAAGTTTTTATTTAATAAAGTGAATTATTGCATTATGCACTAATGAAAACTTTTATTTATATGAAACTTTGGTCTGTTTTTGAAGTTTTTCCATCTTATTGTCCTCGGAGGTCTTGTTTTGAAGACGCTCACAGGAAAGTGTGTGTGTGCCTGCAGCGCTCCAGGTGCGCACACACGGCGCAGGTGTGCGGGCGCGCCGCAAGTTTTTCCAGGAGTTCGTCTCGTGAATCCTGGAGGATTAAAAATATTAAAAATCCAAAAGGTTTCAACATGCGTGCTAACCCTAACCCATCTCAACTGTTCAACATTTTTACATGACCGTGAAAAACACTGAATTCAAAAGGTGATTCACTCAAAACAGGTACGACAGGGGAAATTGTGCATTTGCAGCAGGTGTGGTCAGGTTGAGGGAAACAATGAAAAGTTGTAATTTAGGGGAAACAAAACAACCCCCAAAACTTTTCATGATTCATTTGAATTTTCCACTCTCACCAAAGACAGATGATCAAAGGGAAACAGTGCGAGTAGTGATTGGCTTTGAAATTCAAAAATATGACTCAAGTCGAACATCCCAAAATGAAACGTGTTCAATATTTCTGACCATACACTCTACAGAAATGATGCTAAAAATAGAACGATGTAAACTCAGGTTACAGTGAAGAAAGCTCATGAAGAAAAAAAAAAAAAATTATGAATCAGTTTGTTATAACCAGACATTTCTCAAAAATGAATGAACCTTGAAAGATTCCCCCTAAATGCACTGCTCAGCTCCGGCTTATAACACCCTCCCTACTTTGTCATTTTCACCCCCCTTGCCCTTTTAATAGCCTTACTGTAGCCTTACCATCATTTCTGACCCATTTCCATCACTTTCCCAATTTGTCATATTTTGACTTATTTTGCCAACAATAACCCTCAATAACCTCCTGCAACACATAACATGAACTCCCATCATGCACTGCAGTGACCAACTCCGTGATGCTACAATACTCTTCGCCACTAGATGGCAGCACAGAGCGTTTCCGTTGAAATGGAGACGTCAGTGTGGTTAATCTCCACCTCCTGCTACCATCTTGTATCAAAGTACTGTGTCAGTGACAGTGATGGAGAAGTTTTTGAAAAGGAAGAATGTGAACCAGGACCTCAGCTCTTCATCCATCAGGTCCAGGTTTCACACTGAGGGAGTAATAATAATTTTAAAAAAAAGAAATTGGGAAATACTTTTTTCTGTATTTATTTGATTCCTGTTGATAAAACTTTGATGAGAATGACTTTATATTGTTAATAGAGGCTACAGAGTTTCAGCTTTTAACATTTCCGGGTGGTGGTGGTGGTGGTGGTGGTGATGGTGGTGGTGTGCCTCCAGAGTTTTCCAAAGAAAAAAAGTGTGTCTTGGCTCAAAAAGGTTGAAAAACCCTGGTCTTGGCCAGGGTGGAGTTTGGGGTGTGGCTGTTGGAGGTTGTGGACAGGTGTCTTTCATACTGATGACGAGTTCAAACAGGTGCCACTGATACAGGTAACGAGTGGAGGACAGAGGAGCCTCACAAAGAAGGAGCTGCAGGTCGGTGAGAGCCAGAACTCTTGCTTGTTTGTATTATTTCCTTGTAAGATTACTTGATTACTTCTATTGTATACAATCAGGATTGACTTGCTTTAAAAAAAAAAAAGCTTTTAATAGATTTGACTGGATTCAATTCATTCATGTTAAAGTCTCTATTCTCTACAAGGACAAAGCTGTTTATCTGATTGATTTTTGCTGAGAGAGGGAAAAAAAAGTCAAATATAGGGATTGATTTCGTCTGTTTGAATAGTTTTGACGGGATTAAACCCCCAAAGAAAGTTAAAAGATTTTCCTTCTGATTGTGTCGATTGTTGAAAAACATAGAGGATTTATTTCCTCTTTACTGGATTAAAGCCAAACATGTTCTGCAATCTAAATAAATCTATTTAAAATTGTATAAATTGGACTAAAACAGGTTGTTTTTGAATATATTTCAGTTATACAACGTAGTTGGATGTCCGAAGTTGAAAAAATTGATAGAAAAGACGGATTTGGCGTCCAATTAGGCATCCGGATTACCTGTTTGAATAAAAACAGGATTATCCCAAAACGCGGTTGACTCGATGGATGTTTGTTTTTGTTTGTTTTTTGGAGGGGAACATCTGGCTCGTGTGCGCACTGCGTCGTTAAACCGATAAATTAGCGCGCGCCGATCAGCTGTCGCTGTCAGGTGAGGGAGGGACTGGAAAATCAGAGCGCGTGCTCCCACCTCCTCATTCTCTCTCTCACACACGCGCTCCTTCTCCGACTCTTGCAGGTTTTGCGCAGGATGAAGCCGGTCATGGCGTGAGGAAGAGGGTTGGTGCTCTACTTGGGTCGAAGAAGAAGAAGAAGAAGAGTGCCGGCGCTCCGACTACCTGCCTCTGGAGGCAGACCAGGTCAGTGCGGCTGGATAACAGGTGTTTTTTTTTTTTTTGATGCCACATAAATGCAAGTATTTGTGCAAAAAAATGCGCGATGTCGCACCTGTCCAAAAAAAAAAAAAATCCCGTATTATCCCGCTCGAGCTGCACAAATGCACAATTTTTCTCATTATTGGCACAACTTCTACAAAAAACAACTTGTTTTCTCCAAACAGTGACGCACCGGGACGTCTAACCTACATTTGTTTGTTTAGTTTTTTTATCTATTTATTTTTCCAGCGCGTTTCTGCCGCTAAAGTTGAGGAAAGCGGCATGTGTGTTTGTGCTGCACACGTTCTCATGATTGTGTTGCGTCACGTGATCTAACCTATTGGGGTTTTTTTGTTTGTTTTTTTAATCTATTGATTTTCAGCACGTTTCTGTGTCCAAAGTTGGAGAAGCAGTATGAGGCGTCTTGTGTGGTAAGCCTCGTCTGTAATGTGTGTGTGGGGGGGGGGGGTTAATCCACTGACTGTTTTATACATGTTAAAAGTCAAACTACTGTGAGGGACCGAGCCATTCCCTTTGAATTCAAATAATGAGAATTAAAACTGTAGATGCATCCTGGAATGTCGTCTCACCCTCAGTAGTCTCCATGTTGTTTGTGGTACGAAGTGAACACTGCCTGATAACAAGGTTCAGGACACATCGTGGTTCTCTGCAGATTGATGCGAGGCGTCGGAAATCAAGGAGCCTGACCTGAGCCTGAAGAAAAGTCTGGAGGGAGACACTGACAGAGGAAAGTAGAAGGCATGTGGTGATCCAACTAGAGATGTTTTATGTGTTGATATAGAATAGAAGATTAAATAGAAAACATTTTAAATTGTACTGTTGAATTAAATTTAACATTCTTTAATGTTCTGTCCTCCATGTGTGGCTCCTGGGCCCACATGGAGAAAAAGGAGGAAGAAAAGAGATTATTGTCCAGTGAAATGATTTGTTGTTGTCAATGGAAAATATTAAAACTAGATGTATTTGTATGTTTGTTGGCAAATTGTCAATTTGTTTATTGTTTGTCAGTTTTGTTTGTTTGTTTATGTAGAATCAACAATATAGATGCTATAAGAAGCCATTTCAGCATCTGCATTGGGGTAATGGAGCAGGCCTGATCACCCTGTTGGTTATCACAATCCTGATTGTCTGAACTATTTTCTGGTGAGAAGCCAAAAGAAATAAATGATCCAAAACCCAGACAAACACAACGAACATTTGAAGGAACATTTAGAGTCAGTGTGGACGTGACGGGACTCCAGTGTGAGTTCTTAACTTTCATAGTGAGCCATGTGGCTATTTTAATAAATCAAGAAAATACAGACGACCTTACAAGGGACTGATGACTATGTGACTACGTCTGTGTTAAAACTAACAGACATTTTGAGGAATTTCATCTGCAGGTATCCAGGAGACTGCTGAAGCCTGGAGAGGAACCAACTGAACCACTTCACGTGGATGATGATGCATTAATCAAGTCTCTATCTGAGTGTTTGTTTCCCAGACAGGAAGCTCCATACCAGGTGCTGAACGTGACGAGAACCGCTCTGAAAAGGAGGGGAGAGCAGAGTGGGGACATGTGACACGGTGCTGCTCGTCACCCCAGACCAACTCGTCACTGACAGACCAAGCCGGCTCCGACCCACTTGAAGAAGGACGGAGAACCTTCAGACCAGTAGTAGGATGGGGGTCCATCATCTACTGCTGGCGCAATCGGCTGGATTCAACTGTGAGTTGATGTAGCTCCATTGCTCCACTCTTGATGTTTGTAAGATTGTAGCGACCCTGTTCGCCACAAATGTCTCAAATCTGATGTTCTCGTTTGCTATGTACTTAAGTACGGCAGTGCTGTCTGTCCAGAACTTGGAATCTGACAGCAAAAGCTGCAGTTCTTTCTTCAGCGTGATGTCCACCTTCACAGCTAAGGTAGCCGCTGTCAGCTCCAGCCGCGGAATAGTCGTGGGCTTAAGAGGGGCAACCCTTGCCTTTCCCAAGACAAATGAGCAGTGTATCTGGTTGCTGCGTTTCTTCTGAACCAGGTAAGTCACAGTACCATAGCCTGTTTCGCTCGCGTCACTAAAGTGATGTAGTCGAGCCTCCACTGTTTCTCCAAACTCAGGGGGCTTGAAGCGCCGGTCCACTCCAACGTTGGTGAGCTGCTGAAGCTCTTCCATCCACCTTGACCATTGTTGTGCAAGATGGTCTGGCACAGCGTCGTCCCATCCTGTTCTCAGTCTGCACAGTTCCTGCAGGATGTTTTTGGCAGGCAGTATGGCGGGAGACAACATCCCCAGTGGGTCGTAGACTGAACTCATCATTGACAAGATTCCCCTTCGGGTGAGAGGCCTCTGCTGGTTGTTCACGTGGAACTTGAGCTGATCCGACCGGATACACCACTGGACCCCTCAAGCTCTCTCGATGACGAGTGATTCCTGGTCAAAGTCGAGGTTTTTGACTTCTTTCGCCCGGTCCTCTTGTGGAACACTTGCCAACACATTCCGGTTGTTGGTCATTCATTTCGTTAGTCTGAATCCTCCTGTTGGACAGATGGCCTTCAGGTGTTGGTATAGCTTGACTGCTTGTATAGCACCAGCTTGTTAGTGCAGAAGGAAGCGTTACTTCCTGGATCCAGGAATGCATAACAAGTCAGCACCTTGTTTCCCTTCTTTGCCTTTACTCTCACTGAGGAACCATGGCGAGGATACTCTCAGTACCCCCGGCCCCAGTCTGGGAGCTTGTGTCCCCTGCATTCACAAATCCACTGACCACCTTCGGAGACTCGTCCTTAGGCTCCTCCTTCGAAGCCTCTTCCTTTGGCGAGTCTTTGGGTTTCTGTTTTATGTGTAAGAGTGTAGGGTGTGTTGCTGAACATATCTGACAGCTCTTGTTTTGTTCACAGGCCTTACTCATGTGTCCTGCTGTAAGACAACTGAAGCAAAGTCCTTTGCCCTTGAGGAACTCCAACTTTTCCTTGTGCAACATTTTTTGACGTTTTTTGCATTGTTCCATGGTCTGGTCTCCCTGACAGAAGATACAAGGTTTGTTTCCAGTCATGTCGCCATTTCAATGTGGACCGCACGACTTGCGAGACAGGTAAATATAACCCCATACCTTTTTACATGTGATCTTCCTCGTTTTACATTGAATGGTCCAAACAGATCAACTCCACTAATGGTAAAAGGTGGTTCGTCCGGTACAACTCTATTTCTTGGTAAGTCCGCCATCATTTGTGTGCCTGATGCACCGTGTTGTCTTCGACAGGTAGTACAGCGAGCCAGCATTTTCCTGATTGTTGAGGGGGCGTCGATAATCCAGTATCGTTGACGTACATGAGACGAGACAAGATTGCGTCCGCTGTGTCCCAGTCGCTCATGTGCATCCTGGAGAATCCGATCAGCCACGCGACGGTCTTTAGGCAGGAGCATCGGGTGCTTGACTTCGGTCGGCATGGATGCTCGACTGAGCCTACCTCCAACACGAAGGATTCCCTCCTGAAGTTGCAGATTCAGTCTGCAGATTCGACAACTTTTCTTGACGGGCTCTTTTCTCTGAAGAGCAGATACTTCCTCTTGGAACTTCCTTTGCTGACAATGGCGGATGATATCCAGCTCAGCTTGTCGCAGATCATCCAGAGTCAGGTAAGTCTGTTTGAGACTCCTCTTGTATCTTGTCATTTCTTTGTTCACTTGTTCTTGGTCCTTGTATAGTTCATTAATTTCTTTTTTCTTCTTTGACAGGTTTACCAGGGTTCCTCTGACTCGATTGAGCCACGCCACCGCCTTCTTTAGCCGTATCCAGGAAGAGAAGTACCCTGTTAGTTGTTGCATTACGTCAGCGCTTTCTTCTACCGTTGTAACATTAACGAGTAATCCTTTCTTTGACCTCAGGATCTGCCACTGTAAGCTCGTCTAACTGAACACACTTGTCTGGCCATTCTCTTTCTGGCTTGCTGAGGAAGGCAGGCCCTGAGATCCATACTTTGTTCTGTATGAAGACACTCACCCTTTGTCCCCTGGAAGCGCAATCGGCTGGATTCAACTGTGAGTTGATGGAGCTCCATTGCTCCACTCTTGATGTTTGTAAGATTGTAGCGACCCTGTTCGCCACAAACGTCTCAAATCTGATGTTCTCGTTTGCTATGTACTCAAGTACAGATCGCATTTCTTTTACCTGACCCCTCCTGAAAAAAAAAAAGTCTGGGAGGCGCGGCGCATGCGGCGGCATGTCACCACATGCGCATGCTGATAGCGTGTTGTTTTTGTTGTTGTTTTCGTTTTCATTCCCCGCCAGCAGAAGTGGTGAACCTGGCGTCCCGCCGTCAGCCCGTCGTGCGCCTCCAGCAACTCCCACAGGAACTCCTCGTTCCGCCGCGGCTCCGTGGTCGGTCCGCTCGCTGGCCAGCGCCGAAGGTAAGAAGGATTCGATAAGAGTTAAAAGTCAGAGCGTCAAATAAACGACACCAACGAAGCTTTTCACTTCACCTCCGTCAAATCTTTGCCAGACAAAGAGAACACGGCGGAGCACACCCCCACTCACCACATGCTCCAGCCGCCCCAAGCCGTCTTCCCAGCATGCATCTGCGCCGCCGTGCTTCTGATAGTCCACCTGATGGAAGACGGGGAAGTGCGAGAGGACGGCGGGAAAAACTTAAATTGGCATAACCTTAAATTTATTGGATTTGCTTGTGTGCGTATACATATATATATATATGTGTTTGTTTGTTTGATGTTTGTTCAGTGAGCGCCGTCGCTCAGCAAATCCTCTGGAACTGCCTCATTGAAGACCCGGCCCTCGTTCTCCGCCACTTCCTGGAGAAGCTCACCGTGAGCACCCGGCAGGACGAACTGATGTACATGCTGAGGAAGCTTCTGCTCAACAACGGCGACCTGCCGGCACAGACCTCCCACATCTTCTTCAACGACCTGCTGACGCAACAGATCACCAAACTCTCTCTCTCTCTCCAGTCTCTCAGCTAACTGTCCTCTCTCTCGGTTTCTCACTTTTTGGCGAATGAGTCCCGCCCAGGTGGGACTGATCGTGTATTTCGTGCGGACGCCATGCGAGTGGGGCATGGACGCCATCTCGGCCACACTGACCTTCCTGTGGGAGGTGGTGGGCTACGTGGAGGGGCTGTTCTTCAAGGACCTCAAGCAGACCATGAAGAAGGAGCAGTGTGAGGTCAAGCTGCTGGTCACCGCGTCCATGCCGGGTGAGCCATTCCCCTGCTCGTTTCCCGGGGAAACACTTATCGTGACAAAGGCTCATTATTTCACAAAAGTAGAAATTGAGTTCAAAATGATCCAAATGCTGTTTTGAAGCAAAAGCGCAACTTGCCAGAAAATGTTCCACCTTCAATTGAAAACTCATCACATCCGCAACCGCTCAGAAAAGCTTCTCCGTGGTGTTAAATGATGGAATGATTTATGTACAGGGATTAAACGGAGTTTAAATATAGAGAGGTACAGGGTTTTGACATGGGAGCAAGGTGTTGTGGGTAATGGCCGTTACACTGTCAATTGGTGGAGGTGAAGCGATCTGTCTGGATACGCCCTCACCGCCTTTGTTGTTTGGGCGTAGGACAAAACAAGATTGATGAAAATTAAGAAAAATCTTTAAAAAATTTGCAACGATAAGGATGTAAAGCGGTCGGATTAAAAAAAGCCATCTGACCTTGTAACGCTCATGATCTCCCGATTATCCCGAGTGTCTCTTTTGTTTGTAATACATGCCGTCTCTGTAGTTTCTATTATTATTTTTTTATTTTTTTTGCACGTATAAATAAATAAATCATCTTTCCCCAGGTCATTGTGGAGGAGGACCTTTTCCGTAACGCTCTTCCTTGTTTGATCGGTGAAGGAACCAAGACGCTGGTGGTCCACGGACAGAACGACTGCGACATCCCGACACAGCTTCCGGTTCACGAGGACACTCAGTTTGAAGCCCTGCTGAAGGTAAACGGCCCAGTACCCGGGGAAAAAACCCCACGAGCCACGACTTCATAGATGACAATTGAACCCGAGGCTTCCACAAGCACGCTCACAACTGTTGTTCACACAAAACCTCCCAGCGAGCAGCGCTCACAACTGGGGCATCTCTCAGGAGTCCTTGCGAGGAGACTTCAGTCAGTGTCCTGAGAGGAACTTTCAATAATCAATCACCAACAAAATCCCAACAGAGTGCGACTGTTGTTCATTAACCAATTATTCAACTTCCATACTCACGGCCTCACTTAATTTTAACACTTTAAATCAATGCATAATTATCCACAACATTTATTCAATCTGTTCTTTTGATTTCGTCAAACAACATGGCAAGGCAGAATAAAACATTTTGCTCTTACCATGCTTGTTGTTCTCTTGAAATCCTGCCGACAACGCCAATTGTGGCTTCTGGGCCCACATGGAGAAAAAGGAGGGAGAAAAGAGATTATTGACCTGTGAAATGAGTTGTTGTCAATGGCAAATATTAAAATAGATGTTTTTGTATGTTAGTTGGCAAATTGTCAATTTGTTTGTATTTGTTTATGTAGAATCAACAATATAGATGCTATAAGAAGCCATTTCAGCATCTGCATTGGGGTAATGGAGCAGGCCTGATCACCCTGTTGGTTACCACAATCTTGATTGTCTGAACTATTTTCTGGTGAGAAGCCAAAAGAAATAAATGATCCAAAACCAGGACAAAGACAACGAACATTTGAAGGAAAATTTAGAGTCAGTGTGGACGTGACGGGACTCCAGTGTGAGTTCTTAACTTTCATAGTGAGCCATGTGGCTATTTTAATAAATCAAGAAAATACAGACGACCTTACAAGGGACTGATGACTATGTGACTACGTATGTGTTGAAACTAACAGACATTTTGAGGAATTTCATCTGCAGGTATCCAGGAGACTGCTGAAGCCTGGAGAGGAACCAACTGAACCACTTCATGTGGATGATGATGCATTAATCAAGTGTCTATCTGAGTTTTTGTTTCCCAGACAGGAAGCTCCATACCAGGTGCTGAACGTGACGAGAACCGCTCTGAAAAGGAGGGGAGAGCAGAGTGGGGACATGTGACACGGTGCTGCTCGTCACCCCAGACCAACTCGTCACTGACAGACCAAGCCGGCTCCGACCCACTTGAAGAAGGACGGAGAACCTTCAGACCAGTAGTAGGATGGGGGTCCATCATCCTACTGCTGGCGTTCAGGATCCATGGTATCCTTTCCCTCGCTGCGGATTCAGGAGGATGTGCATTCACAGGTTCAGACAGGTCGGCTGACCTGTTTACCAAGATGGATGAAGATCCAAGACACATGAACTTTGATGCTGGAGCGGCGAGTGCCTCGGCACTTGGCAGCGGTCCAGACGACGATGACGACGATCACTTCTCCGGCTCAGGAGGACTGAAGCGAAAGCCAAGATCAGTGAAGCAGGCTTTGTTTCACTGCAGCAATAAACTGTGTTGTTAATGACTGTTTTATAGCGTCCCCCAAGTATGTTCACAGGAAAAGCTGTGGTGGGGTTCGCTGGCACCCGAACACGTCACAGTGGTGCAGACAACAAGGTCAAGAGTTGAAGTGACTCTGAATCTGGGGAATCTTCAGCGTCCGAGCCCATACGGGTTCTGGTGCTTCACAAGAGAGCAGTTGGAGGGAGATCCCAACCGCACTGCCTGGAAGATTGTTTGACTGGTGTGGAGTGGGAGCTGCCCTTAATGAAGGTCAAGAGGATTGTTACACACCAACATATCACATGTGTGAGTCAAGATTTAATGTTACGGTTCTGTTACGGGTCACACACATCCAGAGGTACGTGCGAGGAGAGTTTGCGTTCAGGGTTCAGCTAACCTTAGCTCAAACAAAGTGTTGGCAGTACAGAGGGACAGGTGTGTCTTCCACAGGAACAGATGTCCACACTGTTAGTAGATGCATTAATAAAATCACGTGCAGGAATCAAGTCAGTGTTTTCAGTAACCGTTAACATTAAGCATTGTGCCTCTCCGGTGTTTGAAAGTTCCACTTCGTTGAGAGACTGTTCCAAATATCATCCCCCGATTACTGTTCACGTTATGACCATCTGTTGTGGAACATCTAGGATCTCTTTGATTCTTGGGCCTATGTATTCACTGATAATTGCGCCATCTGCCAGGTCACTGCCGATTACCGAGTGTCTCTCTTTTGTTTTCAATACATGCCGTTTCTGTTGTTTCTATTATAATTTTTTTTTTTTTGCACGTATAAATAAATAAATAAATCATCTTTCCCCAGGTCATTGTGGAGGAGGACCTTTTCCGTAACGCTCTTCCTTGTGTTTGATCGGTGAAGGAACCAAGACGCTGGTGGTCCACGGACAGAACGACTGTGACATCCCGACACAGCTTCCGGTTCACGAGGACACTCAGTTTGAAGCCCTGCTGAAGGTAAACGGCCCAGTACCTGGGGAAAAAACCCCACGAGCCACGACTTCATAGATGTTCCTGATGTTTCCCTTCGTCCCGTCAGGAGTGTCTTGAAGTTTTCAACATTCCCGAGGCGAGGTCGGCGCACTACTTCCTTCCAAACAAAACTGTTTATTTGTCAGTTTTGTTTGCTTGTTTGTTTATGTAGAATCAACAATATAGATGCTATAAGAAGCCATTTCAGCATCTGCATTGGGGTAATGGAGCAGGCCTGATCACCCTGTTGGTTACCACAATCTTGATTGTCTGAACTATTTTCTGGTGAGAAGCCAAAAGAAATAAATGATCCAAAACCCAGACAAACACAACGAACATTTGAAGGAACATTTAGAGTCAGTGTGGACGTGACGGGACTCCAGTGTGAGTTCTTAACTTTCATAGTGAGCCATGTGGCTATTTTAATAAATCAAGAAAATACAGACGACCTTACAAGGGACTGATGACTATGTGACTACGTCTGTGTTAAAACTAACAGACATTTTGAGGAATTTCATCTGCAGGTATCAGGAGACTGCTGAAGCCTGGAGAGGAACCAACTGAACCACTTCATGTGGATGATGATGCATTAATCAAGTCTCTATCTGAGTTTTTGTTTCCCAGACAGGAAGCTCCATACCAGGTGCTGAACGTGACGAGAACCGCTCTGAAAAGGAGGAGAGAGCAGAGTGGGGACATGTGACACGGTGCTGCTCGTCACCCCAGACCAACTCGTCACTGACAGACCAAGGATGGGGGTCCATCATCCTACTGCTGGCATTCAGGATCCATGGTATCCTTTCCCTCACTGTGGATGCAGGAGGATGTGCATTCACAGATTCAGACAGGTCGGCCAAAAAGGTGATCTCTGTTCTCCCAGGTGTTTTCCCGGAAACTGGAGGAGGTCGGCCGGGTCCTCTTCCTCATCTCTCTTACCCAACACATGCCCGCCGTGCACAAGCAGTCCCACGTCTCCCTGCTGCAGGAGGACCTCCTCCTGCCCTCCTTCCCTCGTACTGCCATCGACGCTGAGTTCTCCCTCTTCAATGAGCCACAAGGTGACACGAACACCAAGTGACATTCTTGTCGCTAAAACAGGGGTGTCAAACATGCGGCCCGGGGGCCAGAAGCGGCCCGCCATAGGATCTAATCCGGCCCGCCATGTGCTTCTTTTTTTTTTTTTTAAAGTATAAATATGAAAACTGACAGAGGCTGATCTAAAAACACCAGATTGGCAAAAATGACATTGAAAACTGCCCTTGGTCAGAACTTGACCCCCGACGTTAATGCAATCTGTGGAGGTCACATAACGCAACGCCTTTCACAATAAAACGAGTCCAATCGATGTGAAATGATACTTTCGACACGTAAACTCAAAAAAAATTTCCAGATGACAAATTGTTTTAATCCTGAATAAAAAATATATCAAGATGGAGGTTACTGAGGGTTTTGTTGTTGTTGCAAATATATCTGATTTCCTTTAATATGTATATTTCAGAATAGACTGGTAAATTCAAAAGAAGGAAAGACTTTGCATTTGTCCATATCTGCAGTTTAACATGTTATGTTTGACTTGTTCAGCCCTCCAGAGGTCAGATCAGGTTGGATGTGGCCCCTCAACTGAAATGACCCTGTGTTGTAACCTCCCTTCCTCGCCTCGTAGGGAAGGAGCTGTTTGGCTTGGACACGCTTCACAAGGTGCTGTGGATCAAGCTGCTGGAGGAAGTGTTCCTGGGCATGCCCAGCGAGTATCCGTGGGGCGACGAGATGATGCTGTTCCTCAACGTCTTCAACGGGGCGCTGCTGCTGCACCCGGAGGACAGCGCCCTCCTCAGGCAGTACACGGCGACGGCCATCAACACTTCAACCACCTCTTCTCCCTGAGCGGATACCAGTGGATCCTGCCCACCATGCTGCAGGTACCTCGGCCCCACCCCTTTTTCTCCGGGGACCCAAATTCTTATCAGAAAATTAAGTGTATTATATAATAAATACAAGATGGTACAACCACAATTATGGAATGATATTATTCAAAATATGATAAATAATGAATACAGATGCATTTACTTTATCACAATAGACTTCATAATAACAGACTGAATATGATTATTTTTGTAGACTTTATTTATTAACCATTTGTCTGTACATATTCTGTTACTTTAAAAAAAAATTGTAAATCTCATAGTTACAATGCTGATGGACCAGCAAAGTAAGCTTTTTATTTTACAGTGCAAATGTCTATTTATCTGTATATTTGAGAAGGAACAGCTTGTGAGAGTAAAGCCTCCCGCTGAGTGATGTGGAGTCATGCATCCCTACTTTTAAAGGGGCCATATTATGCAATATTCCCTTTCTAATGGTTTTCCAACAGTAATAATCGTCCCCATACCAGGAACGACGCCCCAGAAGTGTAGAAAGAAAGTCCCCTCTCTCTGACTTTTTTCAGTTTGTAAAAAGTGTGTTGCTCCAACCAGCCAATCAGAAATCAAACCCTATATAGTGTCATCGGGGGGTTCAGCCAATCACAATCAAGGTAGGCCTTTGATTCCTGCCACAATCGGGCAGCTCTGTTCTGGCACATGGCACCACGAGGGGAAGTACTTCCTCCTCTTCCCAAGATGGGCATGTGTGGGCGGAGCCAGTCCAGTCAAACAGACACAGCAGATTCTGAATGCAGCTCCTATGATCCAATATTGTCATGGAGGGAAAAGCTGGATTTGGGGCCATAAATGTTGAATAGAATAGTGTTGGACAATGTGAAAGTGTTGATTAGCTGTATTATATGACCCCTTTAATGTAAACACTCATAAAAAAAATTTCAAACATTAAATGATATACCCCTTCAAATCACGACTCCTCCATGAATATTTGGCGTTCCTCCATGGCGACGGGAACCAGATTCCCTCTGGTTGGGAATCACTGACTTGGAGAGAGTTCTGTGGCGGAAATCACGGAGTGTTTCTCCTCTGTCTCTGCCGCAGGTCTACGCTGACTATGAGAGCAACCCTTTGCTAAGGCAGGGTATTGAATTTTGCTGCCGGCAGTTCTACATCCTCCATCGGAAACCCTTCATCCTGCAGCTGTTTGGCAGTGTCGCACCGCTGCTCCAATTCACCGTAAGGCCTGAATTCGCACTGACAAACTTTGGCCTGTTTTGGTCGCCCCTCTCGATGTAATCTTGCCTCCCCTTGTCCAGACCAGCACCAGTACCGGTCTGTCCAAAGGCGTGTCGGCCCAGTGTCTGTTCGACCTGCTCGTGTCCCTGGAAGGTGAAACCCAAGACGCCTTGGACGCTCTTGAGCTGGTCAAGGCTGAAAAACCTCTCCGCTCGCTTGGTAAAAACTCTCCCGTTCTCCTTGTAGTCAAATGCTGCCGTAGGTAGGGGGTCACGTCAGACCAAGTACAGAGAGACAACAGTTGTTTGCCGTTCAGTCGTGATGCCCAGAAACTCCGACCGATGCCACATGCAATTAATGTTCAGTTTCAAAGAAAACGGTGCCTCGTGGTGACGGTATGACTTGCCTCCTCTACAGGCCAAGGACGGTCCCACAGATGTCCCGATGTGATCAAGGTCATAAAAGGGGCACCACAGCGAACCACGCCATGTCGGGAGGAGTCAACACCAGGTCCGATTCACGTCACATTGGTTCTCGGGCTCCAGAGATTTAGTTTTCGAGTCTTGATAGGGGGGTTTGTCTTTCTGCAGGTATAACCCACCTGACAGGTAAGTAGCACTGGGCCAGAATACTCTAGATTTGCAGGGAGGGGTGATGATGAGGATAAAATTAGACACCGATTGAGAATGAAATTATTCCGTTGTCGCGTAAACGTTGTGTGTGGTGCTTTCAGGTGATGGGTGTGGTGGGACCCTCCAGCGTGGCGGACGGACTCCCTCTCCTCCACCTCAGCCCTCACCCCCCCCCCCCCGCTGCCTTTCAGCACGGCCGTGGTCCGGTATGAAAGTATGAATAGTGTAGCTCATTTTGGAGACTGGATTCATTCGATGCATGGTGATTTCACTTAGACAGCCCGCACCTCGAGCAGCCGAGATCTTCCTCCTCCTCCAGACGGTCATCAACATCCTCCTGCCGCCTTGGATCATCTCCACCTCCCGCACCAAGAACTTCATGCTGGCTCACTGCTCCACCCCCGGAGACACGGGGAAGGACCTACGTCGGGAGGGCTTAGCGGAGTCCACCAGCCAGGCTGCGTACCTGGGTACGTCGGTATCTGTATCCCTTGGGGTATTTCACGGCTTTGACGTTTCCTCCCGCTAACCTCCACCCCTCACAGCTTTGAAGGTGGTGCTGGTTTGCTTCGAGCGCTCGCTGGGGAACCAGTGGTACCGTATGAGTCTGCAGGTGGCGCTGAGTAAGGTGGGCGTTCTGGCATTCTGGGACTTCGTCGACTTCATCGTCCGAACGCGCATCCCCATCTTCGTCCTGCTGCGACCCTTCATACAGTGCAAGGTCAACCATCGCCGACGACCAGTCCCAACGTTCCCTTCCAACTTCTCCGATCCTGTGCTTATTTGTATTTATGTATTTATTTGTATAGTTGCTCACCCAGCCGGCGGACTCCCAGGAGGAGATCACAGCTCGCCACCACATCGCCGACCAGCTGGAGCGGCGCTTCATCCCGCGGCCGCTCTGCAAGAGCTCGCTCTTCGCCGAGTTCAACAACGAGCTCAAGATCCTGAAAGAGGCCGTGCACAGTGGATCTGGTCAGACACCGTCACGTTTTCAGTTCAAAACATAATCTTACCTACACAAAGATGCAGTTTTACGTCCATTGGGCTGGAGCAGTATAGAAATGGCCCCTGAATAATCCATTAAATATCCACAACTCTAGAATTTCGGCTGCTTTGGGCACATTTTCAGTTTCAGGTGAGTTTTCCGTTTCCTCTTCAGGTAAGTCTTGATTTTCCTTTTCAGATAAGTTTTGAGTCTCCGTTCCAGGTAAGTTTCCTGTTTCAGTTCCAGTTTGAGTTTCAGGGGAGTTTTCCGTTTCCTCTTCAGGTGAATTTTCTGTTTCAGTTTCGTATCAGGTAGGTCTTTCAGGTAAGTTATTAACTTCCTCTTCAGGTAAGTCTTGATTTTCCTTTTCATGTAAGTTTTGAGTCTCCGTTCCAGGTAAGTTTCCTGTTTCAGTTCCAGTTTGAGTTTCAGGTGAGTTTTCCATTTCCTCTTCAGGTGAATTTTGTTTCAGTTTCAGGTGAGTTTTCAGTTTCCTCTTCAGGTGAATTTTCTGTTTCAGTTTCGTATCAGGTAGGTCTTTCAGGTAAGTTATTAACTTCCTCTTCAGGTAAGTCTTGATTTTCCTTTTCAGATAAGTTTTGAGTCTCCGTTCCAGGTAAGTTTCCTGTTTCAGTTCCAGTTTGAGTTTCAGGGGAGTTTTCCATTTCTTCTTCAGGTGAATTTTGTTTCAGTTTCAGGCGAGTTTTCCGTTTCCTCTTCAGGTGAATTTCCTGTTTCAGTTCCAGTTTGAGTTTCAGGTGTGTTTTCCATTTCCTCTTCAGGTGAATTTTCTGTTTCAGTTTCCTCTTCAGGTAAGTCTTGATTTTCCTTTTCAGATAAGTTTTGAGTCTCCGTTCCAGGTAAGTTTCCTGTTTCAGTTCCAGTTTGAGTTTCAGGTGTGTTTTCCATTTCCTCTTCAGGTGAATTTTCTGTTTCCAGTGTCTCGGATCATGATCACCTGAAGTTTTTCCATCTAAAAAATAAATAAATAAACAATTTTTTTTTTTTTATCTGAGGGATGAAACACAAAATGTTCAGTGTCAACCGACCCGTTGCCACGACAACAGACCGGACACGGCCGGCTCAGAGGGGACTCCAGGGGTTTCTTCTTCTCGTCAGGATCTGTCGCTGCAGTGTCTTCAGCTGGCTGTGTTCTGTGGGCTTTTGAAACTTTTGGTGTCAGTAAGGACCTTTTTTGTTTTTTAAAGGACAAAGATATATATTTTATAGATCGATACATTTAATATGAACAGATATGACGTCGATGTGTTTTTCTAAATTCATGACAATGTGCTTTTGCTTGGGGTTTTGGTGTTGGTGGCGGCGGTGGGTGTGTCCTGCAGGTGACAGGTGGAGTGGGAGGCGGCCAGCAGCCTGACGGAGGGAATCAGCCTGACCCTGCAGCCCATCATCTCCTTCCTCCCACACCTCCGCTCGCTGATCAACGTCTGCGTCAACCTGGTACGGCGTCGATCTGAGACGCCTCGAGCGAAAACGAAATCGTCTTTTTTGTGTCTTTGTTTGAAATGAGTTTGGCGTTTACACGCCAACGTTTTGGAAACGATGTCAATTTCCACGAAAACAGAAAGGCTAAAATAAATAAAAATAATTGTTTTCACCTTTAGAGGGTGCTGTTGGTAATTTCGTTTGCAATGAAGAAACCCACACATGTATACTATAAACAATTCTGGGTTCTATTTACTACAGCCGTGGTGCAAGTTGTGTTTTCCCCTAAGTTCACACGGCGGCGGTGTCGTAGCATGTTTGACTTGCGTTTAACCACCCGTATATGATGACGGTGTCATTTTCCAAAAGCTACGACAACTCTGTTGTCGTGTCTGTGAACAGTTGCGTTTTCCTTTGCTTACACAACAACAGAGTCTTAGCATTTATGAAAATGTGCATTTTCCCCGTTACACTTGATGGACTTGTAGCATTTTCTAAAAGTTGCGATTTTGCCCCATTACACGTGATGACGGCGTCGCTTAGCGTTGTTGAAAAGTTGTGCTTTCTCCCGTTAACGCGAGTACAGAGTCGCAGCGTTTTCAAAAACAGGTGCGTTTTCGTGGTGCCGACCGTCGTCTCCTTATAAACTGACCCCCAGAATGAAATTATTCCGTTGTCGCGTAAACGTTGTGTGTGGTGCTTTCAGGTGATGGGTGTGGTGGGACCCTCCAGCGTGGCGGACGGACTCCCTCTCCTCCACCTCAGCCCCTACCTCTCCCCCCCCGCTGCCTTTCAGCACGGCCGTGGTCCGGTATGAAAGTATGAATAGTTTAGCTCATTTTGGAGACTGGATTCATTCGATGCATCGTGATTTCACTTACAGACGGCCCGCACCTCGAGCAGCCGGAGATCTTCCTCCTCCTCCAGACGGTCATCAACATCCTCCTGCCGCCTCGGATCATCTCCACCTCACTGCTCCACCCCCGGACACACGGGGAAGGACCTACGTCGGGAGGGCTTAGCGGAGTCCACCAGCCAGGCCGCGTACCTGGGTACGTCGGTATCTGTATCCCTTGGGGTATTTCACGGCTTTGACGTTTCCTCCCGCTAACCTCCACCCCTCACAGCGCTCGCTGGGGAACCAGTGGTACCGTCTGAGCCTGCAGGTGAAAGAGGTGGCGCTGAGGAAGGTGGGCGTTCTGGGACTTCATTGACTTCATCGTCCGAACGCGCATCCCCATCTTGGTCCTGCAGCGACCCTTCATACGGTGCAAGATAAACCCTCGCCGACGACCAGTCTCAGCGTTCCATTCCAACTTCTCCGATCCTGTGCTTATTTGTATTGATGTATTTATTTTTATAGTTGCGGACTCCCAGGAGGAGATCACAGCTCGCCACCACATCGCCGACCAGCTGGAGCGGCGCTTCGTCCCGCAGCCGCTCTGCAAGAGCTCAAGATCCTGAAAGAGGCCGTGCTCAGTGGATCTGGTCAGACACCGTCACATAATCTTACTTTCAAAAATCGTCACAGGACTTCAAAGATGCAGTTTTACGTCCATTGGGCTGAAGCAGTATAGAAATAGCCCTGAATAATCCATTAAATATCCACAACTCTAGAATTTCTGCTGCTTTGGGCACATTTTCTTTTTCCACTGATCCACATGGGTGATAGTAGACCTGAGAAATCAACCACAGCATCACTGGAACCAGACGTTTAGGGGCTGAATCAAGACCAAGACCCTGAAAATGTAGTCGCCACAAGTCTGTACACATCCAGATATTCCAATCTGGAATCTGTCCTGCCCAGATAAGAATTCCATGTTGAACTGAAAAACAATCAAAGAATTGACGCAAATAAATGAAAATGACGAGACAAACAGGTGCTAAACGGTGATATTATTGTTAGTCGGTAACTATGAAATTGTGATGATGGCCCTTGTTTGATCGCTCCTCCTCCTCCACAGCTTACCAAGGCAAAACCTCCATCAGCACGGTGGGTACCTCCACGTCGGCCTACCGCCTCAGCCTGGCCACCATGTCCCGGTCCAACACCGGCACCGTCGGGGAGCAGGACAGCGAAGAGAGTAACGAGCTCTACTTTATCACAACTCCTTGCATTTCACATTTATTGTGTGGTGGATCAGTGGTCTGACGACCCCCCCCCCCTCCAAACACCTTTCAGATGATTCCATGAGTATTCCCAGCGTGGTGAGTGAACACGAAGCCTTCCTGCCCCGGGCCGTGTCACAGCGGACCACCATGCTGCCCAGCCACAGGTGACACATATTGACTTCTGTTTGTATGGTTTGCAGTGTTTTGTGGGGGTAGCCTTTGAAGTCCAAGTTTGCAAAGTCACCCTTGGGGTTGGCTCGTCCAATCAGGAGACTGTTAGGGCTGAGGTAGCGAACACAATCTTGTCTGCACTTTAGCGTCTATTGGTCTTTCATTCACGAGGTTGGACGCTGTGAACGAAATCGGCTGGATTCATTCCAGGTATGACCTCCATCACCTGAAAGTGTTTGTCTCCCTCTACAGGCCATCACCAGCAAGGAGAAGCACGAGCAGTGGGGGCTCCGCAGCATCCCCCCCGTCCACTGTCCTGCACCTCCTCCCTGCTGCCCCCGGATCCGCAAGAGCCCCGGGGACGAGGACACGGCGGCACCGAGAACCCCCTGCTGTCCCCGCCCCTGTCCCCCGTGGACCAGCAATATTTATCTTCAGATCATCATTATCGTTTGTGTGTCTTGTGCTAAAAACGCATTTTGGTTCGGCCCAATAACCTTTCAATTGAAACTGTAAACAAGGGGTGTCCAACATAAGGCTCCAATGTGGCAGATTGAAAACAGCTAGATGATCTGCATGTCCCGCTGCAGATCATCTAGTTGTGCTGCTGGCAAACTGTAATGCTTCCTGCGGGCGGTAGCATTACAGTCGGCCTGTCTCTGGTCTGGAGTGGGAGTTGCAAATCGTGCAACTTTTTGAAAAAGTGTCAAAGTTGGAAAATGATCAGATGAAAAAGTGTTAAGTTGAAATCGGTGAAGATTTGAAGAAGTTATAGCAAGTTAAATAATTTCTCCATCTGTTAACATTGGGAAAAAGTTGCACAGAAGGTGATGAGATTTCAAAAAGCTAGAACGTAGGTGGGAAGTCCCAAAAGCGTTGCACGATTTGATATTTCAATGATTACGAATGGTTGTAAAAATGTACAGATTAATAAAAATAAAAATTTGATTCTCAAGTGACAACTCTTTAAAATGTATTGCATTTGCTTGTTTTTTAACTTCGTAAGCGTTTTGGACACAATGATTATCGCAGGAGATGATTAAGTTGAATTTCTTTGAGGATAACACGGTGTGAAGACGAATTCCTGTGAATAGTCTAAAGCCATTGTGAAAGCTAACGGGAGTGACGTCGTTTTATGAGATACACAGAATAGTATGTGTATTAGAGTTAAAAATGTATGAGATGTTATGTTTTAGCAGAATATACGTGTCACTTGTGCAGCGAAAAGGTGAAAGAAAGTAAGTGAAATTGAATTGAGGAATATATTTGTTGTGTGTATTTGAGATTGTGTTGAATAAATCTGCACTGTAAGCGATAGAAATGATGAAAAGCAAGGAAACGTATGTCCGTGAGCCTTTCAGATCGTCCCTGTATGTCTAACGTTAACAGTGTTTCCTTAGTGGCCAAAAGACTCGCATCCCAGCGGATTATGGGTAATTGGTGTCTTGACGAAAACACCTGATGCAGTAGATAGCCGTTACCTTGTCTCTCATTCCATGCCTGTTATCCTTTATTGTCTTTTCAAGAGCTAGCGGTCCGATCTGTAGCCTGAACGCGCTCTGTGCCATATTCCACACCAACGCACTGCGAGTGTCGTCCTTCAACGTCTCCAGTAGATCCTGACGGCTTCGATCGACCATCCACTGGTGCCAGAATGTGGCGTTTCGGCTCTCTTCACCTGTAAACTGTCCAAACCTCGTGTGCAAAGGTGGATGAATGTAAAATGTGTATCAGAATATTTCTGCAAATATATATGAATAAATGGATATTGTTTACCACGGGAGGACTGACACTTTTTGGATGAGATGAAAGTGTTTCGCCCACACTAGTGGTAGATAAAATCAAGGTTGGGGTGAACCTAACTCTACAAAGAACACTTTTTGTTGGCCTTACCATCATTTGTGAGCAATTTCCATCTTTCCCAATTTGTGATATTTTGACACATGATAGCCAGACCAACTGTGGACCATACTTGTGTGTGTGAGGAGGATTTGAACCTCCGTCAGTCTGCAGCACCAAACTGTGTGTGACTGACTGAACCCCTGAGCCACCAGGTGTTCTGCTTCTCCTCATGCTGGTGAAGGTTTTGTGTGAGATGTGTTTTTTGGCTGGTTTGTCACGAATGTAAGGAGAAATGGAACCCGAGTAGATTGTTGAGTGTGTCTGGTTGGCTTGCTGAGGAGGACCAGTGCCTTGCTCCTGGGAGTTGTGGGGTCAATTCCCAGTGAGGGGAAACTGCAAGGAGAGGCTGGAGGTCCTGCAAGAGACACAAAGGGTTATGTGAACAGCAACACCTGGGGGGGTGTTGAACCCTACAAGGCAAGGTCCAAGAAAAAGTAAGTAAGTAAGTAAGTAAGTAAGTAAGTAAGTAAGTAAGTAAGTGTAAGTAAGTAAGTAAGTAAGTAAGTAAGTAAGTAAGTAAGTAAGTAAGTAAGTAAGTAAGTAAGTAAGTAAGTAAGTAAGTAAGTAAGTAAGTAAGTAAGTAAGTAAGTAAGTAAGTAAGTAAGTAAGTAAGTAAGTAAGTAAGTAAGTAAGTAAGTAAGTAAGTAAGTAAGTAAGTAAGTAAGTAAGTAAGTAAGTAAGTAAGTAAGTAAGTAAGTAAGTAAGTAAGTAAGTAAGTAAGTAAGTAAGTAAGTAAGTAAGTAAGTAAGTAAGTAAGTAAGTAAGTAAGTAAGTAAGTAAGTAAGTAAGTAAGTGTAAGTAAGTAAGTAAGTAAGTAAGTAAGTAAGTAAGTAAGTAAGTAAGTAGTAAGTAAGTAAGTAAGTAAGTAAGTAAGTAAGTAAGTAAGTAAGTAAGTAAGTAAGTAAGTAAGTAAGTAAGTAAGTAAGAAGTAAGTAAGTAAGTAAGTAAGTAAGTAAGTAAGTAAGTAAGTAAGTAAGTAAGTAAGTAAGTAAGTAAGTAAGTAAGTAAGTAAGTAAGTAAGTAAGTAAGTAAGTAAGTAAGTAAGTAAGTAAGTAAGTAAGTAAGTAAGTAAGTAAGTAAGTAAGTAAGTAGTAAGTAAGTAAGTAAGTAAGTAAGTAAGTAAGTAAGTAAGTAAGTAAGTAAGTAAGTAAGTAAGTAAGTAAGTAAGTAAGTAAGTAAGTAAGTAAAGTAAGTAAGTAAGTAAGTAAGTAAGTAAGTAAGTAAGTAAGTAAGTAAGTAAGTAAGTAAGTAAGTAAGTAAGTAAGTAAGTAAGTAAGTAAGTAAGTAAGTAAGTAAGTAAGTAAGTAAGTAAGTAAGTAAGTAAGTAAGTAAGTAAGTAAGTAAGTAAGTAAGTAAGTAAGTAAGTAAGTAAGTAAGTAAGTAAGTAAGTAAGTAAGTAAGTAAGTAAGTAAGTAAGTAAGTAAGTAAGTAAGTAGTAAGTAAGTAAGTAAGTAAGTAAGTAAGTAAGTAAGTAAGTAAGTAAGTAAGTAAGTAAGTAGTAAGTAAGTAAGTAAGTAAGTAAGTAAGTAAGTAAGTAAGTAAGTAAGTAAGTAAGTAAGTAAGTAAGTAAGTAAGTAAGTAAGTAAGTAAGTAAGTAAGTAAGTAAGTAAGTAAGTAAGTAAGTAAGTAAGTAAGTAAGTAGTAAGTAAGTAAGTAAGTAAGTAAGTAAGTAAGTAAGTAAGTAAGTAAGTAAGTAAGTAAGTAAGTAAGTAAGTAAGTAAGTAAGTAAGTAAGTAAGTAAGTAAGTAAGTAAGTAAGTAAGTAAGTAAGTAAGTAGTAAGTAAGTAAGTAAGTAAGTAAGTAAGTAAGTAAGTAAGTAAGTAAGTAAGTAAGTAAGTAAGTAAGTAAGTAAGTAAGTAAGTAAGTAAGTAAGTAAGTAAGTAAGTAAGTAAGTAAGTAAGTAAGTAAGTAAGTAAGTAAGTAAGTAAGTAAGTAAGTAAGTAAGTAAGTAGTAAGTAAGTAAGTAAGTAAGTAAGTAAGTAAGTAAGTAAGTAAGTAAGTAAGTAAGTAAGTAAGTAAGTAAGTAAGTAAGTAAGTAAGTAGTAAGTAAGTAAGTAAGTAAGTAAGTAAGTAAGTAAGTAAGTAAGTAAGTAAGTAAGTAAGTAAGTAAGTAAGTAAGTAAGTAAGTAAGTAAGTAAGTAAGTAAGTAAGTAAGTAAGTAAGTAAGTAAGTAAGTAAGTAAGTAAGTAAGTAAGTAAGTAAGTAAGTAAGTAAGTAAGTAAGTAAGTAAGTAAGTAAGTAAGTAAGTAAGTAAGTAAGTAAGTAAGTAAGTAAGTAAGTAAGTAAGTAAGTAAGTAAGTAAGTAAGTAAGTAAGTAAGTAAGTAAGTAAGTAAGTAAGTAAGTAAGTAAGTAAGTAAGTAAGTAAGTAAGTAAGTAAGTAAGTAAGTAAGTAAGTAAGTAAGTAAGTAAGTAAGTAGTAAGTAAGTAAGTAAGTAAGTAAGTAAGTAAGTAAGTAAGTAAGTAAGTAAGTAAGTAAGTAAGTAAGTAAGTAAGTAAGTAAGTAAGTAAGTAAGTAAGTAAGTAAGTAAGTAAGTAAGTAAGTAAGTAAGTAAGTAAGTAAGTAAGTAAGTAAGTAAGTAAGTAAGTAAGTAAGTAAGTAAGTAAGTAGTAAGTAAGTAAGTAAGTAAGTAAGTAAGTAGTAAGTAGTAAGTAAGTAAGTAAGTAAGTAAGTAAGTAAGTAAGTAAGTAAGTAAGTAAGTAAGTAAGTAAGTAAGTAAGTAAGTAAGTAGTAAGTAAGTAAGTAAGTAAGTAAGTAAGTAAGTAAGTAAGTAAGTAAGTAAGTAAGTAAGTAAGTAAGTAAGTAAGTAAGTAAGTAAGTAAGTAAGTAAGTAAGTAAGTAAGTAAGTAAGTAAGTAAGTAAGTAAGTAAGTAAGTAAGTAAGTAAGTAAGTAAGTAAGTAAGTAAGTCAGATAAGTAAGTAAGTAAGTAAGTGTAAGTAAGTAAGTAAGTAAGTAAGTAAGTAAGTAAGTAAGTAAGTAGTAAGTAAGTAAGTAAGTAAGTAAGTAAGGTAAGTAAGTAAGTAAGTAAGTAAGTAAGTAAGTAAGTAAGTAAGTAAGTAAGTAAAGTAAGTAAGTAAGTAAGTAAGTAAGTAAGTAAGTAAGTAAGTAAGTAAGTAAGTAAGTAAGTAAGTAAGAGTAAGTAAGTAAGTAAGTAAGTAAGTAAGTAAGTAAGTAAGTAAGTAAGTAAGTAAGTAAGTAAGTAAGTAAGTAAGTAAGTAAGTAAGTAAGTAAGTAAGTAAGTAAGTAAGTAAGTAAGTAAGTAAGTAAGTAAGTAAGTAAGTAAGTAAGTAAGTAAGTAAGTAAGTATAAGTAAGTAAGTAAGTAAGTAAGTAAGTAAGTAAGTAAGTAAGTAAGTAAGTAAGTAAGTAAGTAAGTAAGTAAGTAAGTAAGTAAGTAAGTAAGTAAGTAAGTAAGTAAGTAAGTAAGTAAGTAAGTAAGTAAGTAAGTAAGTAAGTAAGTAAGTAAGTAAGTAAGTAAGTAAGTAAGTAAGTAAGTAAGTAAGTAAGTAAGTAAGTAAGTAAGTAAGTAAGTAAGTAAGTAAGTAAGTAAGTAAGTAAGTAAGTAAGTAAGTAAGTAAGTAAGTAAGTAAGTAAGTAAGTAAGTAAGTAAGTAAGTAAGTAAGTAAGTAAGTAAGTAAGTAAGTAAGTAAGTAAGTAAGTAAGTAAGTAAGTAAGTAAGTAAGTAAGTAAGTAAGTAAGTAAGTAAGTAAGTAAGTAAGTAAGTAAGTAAGTAAGTAAGTAAGTAAGTAAGTAAGTAAGTAAGTAAGTAAGTAAGTAAGTAAGTAAGTAAGTAAGTAAGTAAGTAAGTAAGTAAGTAAGTAAGTAAGTAAGTAAGTAAGTAAGTAAGTAAGTAAGTAAGTAAGTAAGTAAGTAAGTAAGTAAGTAAGTAAGTAAGTAAGTAAGTAAGTAAGTAAGTAAGTAAGTAAGTAAGTAAGTAAGTAAGTAAGTAGTAAGTAAGTAAGTAAGTAAGTAAGTAAGTAAGTAAGTAAGTAAGTAAGTAAGTAAGTAAGTAAGTAAGTAAGTAAGTAAGTAAGTAAGTAAGTAAGTAAGTAAGTAAGTAAGTAAGTAAGTAAGTAAGTAAGTAAGTAAGTAAGTAAGTAAGTAAGTAAGTAAGTAAGTAGTAAGTAAGTAAGTAAGTAAGTAAGTAAGTAAGTAAGTAAGTAAGTAAGTAAGTAAGTAAGTAAGTAAGTAAGTAAGTAAGTAAGTAAGTAAGTAAGTAAAGTAAGTAAGTAAGTAAGTAAGTAAGTAAGTAAGTAAGTAAGTAAGTAAGTAAGTAAGTAAGTAAGTAAGTAAGTAAGTAAGTAAGTAAGTAAGTAAGTAAGTAAGTAAGTAAGTAAGTAAGTAAGTAAGTAAGTAAGTAAGTAAGTAAGTAAGTAAGTAAGTAAGTAAGTAAGTAAGTAAGTAAGTAAGTAAGTAAGTAAGTAAGTAAGTAAGTAAGTAAGTAATGTAAGTAAGTAAGTAAGTAAGTAAGTAAGTAAGTAAGTAAGTAAGTAAGTAAGTAAGTAAGTAAGTAAGTAAGTAAGTAAGTAAGTAAGTAAGTAAGTAAGTAAGTAAGTAAGTAAAGTAAGTAAGTAAGTAAGTAAGTAAGTAAGTAAGTAAGTAAGTAAGTAAGTAAGTAAGTAAGTAAGTAAGTAAGTAAGTAAGTAAGTAAGTAAGTAAGTAAGTAAGTAAGTAAGTAAGTAAGTAAGTAAGTAAGTAAGTAAGTAAGTAAGTAAGTAAGTAAGTAAGTAAGTAAGTAAGTAAGTAAGTAAGTAAGTAAGTAAGTAAGTAAGTAAGTAAGTAAGTAAGTAAGTAAGTAAGTAGTAAGTAAGTAAGTAAGTAAGTAAGTAAGTAAGTAAGTAAGTAAGTAAGTAAGTAAGTAAGTAAGTAAGTAAGTAAGTAAGTAAGTAAGTAAGTAAGTAAGTAAGTAAGTAAGTAAGTAAGTAAGTAAGTAGTAAGTAAGTAAGTAAGTAAGTAAGTAAGTAAGTAAGTAAGTAGTAAGTAAGTAAGTAAGTAAGTAAGTAAGTAAGTAAGTAAGTAAGTAAGTAAGTAAGTAAGTAAGTAAGTAAGTAAGTAAGTAAGTAAGTAAGTAAGTAAGTAAGTAAGTAAGTAAGTAAGTAAGTAAGTAAGTAAGTAAGTAAGTAAGTAAGTAAGTAAGTAAGTAAGTAAGTAAGTTAGTAAGTAAGTAAGTAAGTAAGTAAGTAAGTAAGTAAGTAAGTAAGTAAGTAAGTAAGTAAGTAAGTAAGTAAGTAAGTAAGTAAGTAAGTAAGTAAGTAAGTAAGTAAGAGTAAGTAAGTAAGTAAGTAAGTAAGTAAGTAAGTAAGTAAGTAAGTAAGTAGTAAGTAAGTAAGTAAGTAAGTAAGTAAGTAAGTAAGTAAGTAAGTAAGTAAGAGTAAGTTAAGTAAGTAAGTAAGTAAGTAAGTAAGTAAGTAAGTAAGTAAGTAAGTAAGTAAGTAAGTAAGTAAAGTAAGTAAGTAAGTAAGTAAGTAAGTAAGTAAGTAAGTAAGTAAGAAGTAAGTAAGTAAGTAAGTAAGTAAGTAAGTAAGTAAGTAAGTAAGTAAGTAAGTAAGTAAGTAAAGTAAGTAAGTAAGTAAGTAAGTAAGTAAGTAAGTAGTAAGTAAGTAAGTAAGTAAGTAAGTAAGTAAGTAAGTAAGTAAGTAAGTAAGTAAGTAAGTAAGTAAGTAAGTAAGTAAGTAAGTAGTAAGTAAGTAAGTAAGTAAGTAAGTAAGTAAGTAAGTAAGTAAGTAAGTAAGTAAGTAAGTAAGTAAGTAAGTAAGTAAGTAAGTAAGTAAGTAAGTAAGTAAGTAAGTAAGTAAGTAAGTAAGTAAGTAAGTAAGTAAGTAAGTAAGTAAGTAAGTAAGTAAGTAAGTAAGTAAGTAAGTAGTAAGTAAGTAAGTAAGTAAGTAAGTAAGTAAGTAAGTAAGTAAGTAAGTAAGTAAGTAAGTAAGTAAGTAAGTAAGTAAGTAAGTAAGTAAGTAAGTAAGTAAGTAAGTAAGTAAGTAAGTAAGTAAGTAAGTAAGTAAGTAGTAAGTAAGTAAGTAAGAAGTAAGTAAGTAAGTAAGTAAGTAAGTAAGTAAGTAAGTAAGTAAGTAGTAAGTAAGTAAGTAAGTAAGTAAGTAAGTAAGTAAGTAGTAAGTAAGTAAGTAAGTAAGTAAGTAAGTAAGTAAGTAAGTAAGTAAGTAAGTAAGTAAGTAAGTAAGTAAGTAAGTAAGTAAGTAAGTAAGTAAGTAAGTAAGTAAGTAAGTAAGTAAGTAAGTAAGTAAGTAGTAAGTAAGTAAGTAAGTAAGTAAGTAAGTAAGTGTAAGTAAGTAAGTAAGTAAGTAAGTAAGTAAGTAAGTAAGTAAGTAAGTAAGTAAGTAAGTAAGTAAGTAAGTAAGTAAGTAAGTAAGTAAGTGTAAGTAAGTAAGTAAGTAAGTAAGTAGTAAGTAAGTAAGTAAGTAAGTAAGTAAGTAAGTAAGTAAGTAAGTAAGTAAGTAAGTAAGTATAAGTAAAGTAAGTAAGTAAGTAAGTAAGTAAGTAAGTAAGTAAGTAAGTAAGTAAGTAAGTAAGTAAGTAAGTAAGTAAGTAAGTAAGTAAGTAAGTAAGTAAGTAAGTAAGTAAGTAAGTAGTAAGTAAGTAAGTAAGTAGAAGTAAGTAAGTAAGTAAGTAAGTAAGTAAGTAAGTAAGTAAGTAAGTAAGAGTAAGTAAGTAAGTAAGTAAGTAAGTAAGTAAGTAAGTAAGTAAGTAAGTAAGTAAGTAAGTAAGTAAGTAAGTAAGTAAGTAAGTAAGTAAGTAAGTAAGTAAGTAAGTAAGTAAGTAAGTAAGTAAGTAAGTAAGTAAGTAAGTAAGTAAGTAAGTAAGTAAGTAAGTAAGTAAGTAAGTAAGTAAAGTAAGTAAGTAAGTAAGTAAGTAAGTAAGTAAGTAAGTAAGTAAGTAAGTAAGTAAGTAAGTAAGTAAGTAAGTAAGTAAGTAAGTAAGTAAGTAAGTAAGTAAGTAAGTAAAGTAAGTAAGTAAGTAAGTAAGTAAGTAAGTAAGTAAGTAAGTAAGTAAGTAGTAAGTAAGTAAGTAAGTAAGTAAGTAAGTAAGTAAGTAAGTAAGTAAGTAAGTAAGTAAGTAAGTAAGTAAGTAAGTAAGTAAGTAAGTAAGTAAGTAAGTAAGTAAGTAAGTAAGTAAGTAAGTAAGTAAGTAAGTAAGTAAGTAAGTAAAGTAAGTAAGTAAGTAAGTAAGTAAGTAAGTAAGTAAGTAAGTAAGTAAGTAAGTAAGTAAGTAAGTAAGTAAGTAAGTAAGTAAGTAAGTAAGTAAGTAAGTAAGTAAGTAAGTAAGTAAGTAAGTAAGTAAGTAAGTAAGTAAGTAAGTAAGTAAGTAAGTAAGTAAGTAAGTAAGTAAGTAAGTAAGTAAGTAAGTAAGTAAGTAAGTAAGTAAGTAAGTAAGTAAGTAAGTAAGTAAGTAAGTAAGTAGTAAGTAAGTAAGTAAGTAAGTAAGTAAGTAAGTAAGTCAGTAAGTAAAGTAAGTAAGTAAGTAAGTAAGTAGTAAGTAAGTAAGTAAGTAAGTAAGTAAGTAAGTAAGTAAGTAAGTAAGTAAGTAAGTAAGTAAGTAAGTAAGTAAGTAAGTAAGTAAGTAAGTAAGTAAGTAAGTAAGTAAGTAAAGTAGTAAGTAAGTAAGTAAGTAAGTAAGTAGTAAGTAAGTAAGTAAGTAGTAAGTAAGTAAGTAAGTAAGTAAGTAAGTAAGTAAGTAAGTAAGTAAGTAAGTAAGTAAGTAAGTAAGTAAGTAAAAGTTTTTTCCAACTGTCTTAAAGTACGTAGTTGCTACGTGGAAGTAGCATAAGCGTTGTTGGAAGTTGCAGGAAGTTGTATCTTGCTTGGAGTTGGGTGACGGTTAGGACTTGAACCAGCATCTCTCAGGTGCAAGGCACTGGTCCTCCTCACTGTAGCCAACCCAGTCACCACTGGATATTCTGCTCGGGTTCCATTTATCCTTACATTCACCACAAACCGAGGCAAAGACACAAAGTAGAGACAGAAGCTGAAGAAGCATGAGGAGAAGAAGAACACATGGTGGCTCAGGGGTTCAGTCAGTGGTTCAGTCTTCACACACAGTTTGGTGCTGCAGACTGATGCTGGTTCAAATCCTCCTCACACACAAGTTCACTTCACTAGAGGGGTTCAGATGACAGGCTGAGGTCAGGTTGGGGGGAGCAGGGTGGGGAGGGAGGCAGGTGGAGAAGGAGGGGTGGAGGGGGAAGGGCTGGCGAAACACTTGGATGGGTGTGGTGGTTCCCGTCCAGGGAGGACAGAGGGTTATGCTGAACAAAGTTATGAAATGTTATTTTATTAAATTAACCCATAAAAAAAGTGCAGCTCTTCAGTAGGTGTGGTCATGTTCCACTCTGGACGTCGTTTGCTGCTCCACCGTCACACCACCAGGTGGCGCCACTCAGGAACCTGGACACACAAACAACAGTTTCAGAAACACATCTTCTGTGGCGCCACCTGGTGGCTCGTTACAAACATAACAACACAAGAAGCTTCAGGAGAAAGAAAAACTACAGGAATTTAGCCAATTAAGTCACTTCTTACCTTTTTAAACTGAAAGCAGAGTTTCTCCTCTGCCACAGCAGCTGTGGAGAAAAAAAGAAATACAATTACTAAAAAGACTAAAGAGAAAAAAACTGACAAAACCACAAGAAAAAGTTCAAATGCTAAACTGATCAAATTGCTGTTCTGTTTGTTTTAAAGGCTGCAAAGGAGAATTAATGCTGAAATGTTTTATGACTCCTTCAACACTTCCAAAATAAAGGAAAGATTTCAAATATGTTGGGATATTTTGTCTTCATTGACGCACCTTTTCTTTTGTTTTTCTTTATTCTACATTTCCACATGTATTTATTAATTGATAAGTTCACCACATGTTTGTATGCAGTTACATAATTCTGTCACCAGATGGCGACAGCCCACTTTCTTTAGGTCAGAGGTTGAAAAACAAGATCCAAACACTTTAAAAAGGTCAAATGTGGAGTCTTGGGGATGTACTTTGAAATAGGAAGATCAATAGTTGCAGCCAATGATCTTTAACCTTGATTATTATCAAGGTCAACAAGTGAAACAATGAACCATTTGTTTCACACTTTAGGGCTTGATTTTAGACTCATTTCATGCTTGTGAGTCGAGATTCACCTTCAAGTGTCACATTTAAAGTGAGAATGAGAGAAGGAAAAGCTTATTTCCTTACTTCATTCTTGACTTTGCAGGCTCGGCACTGACGGAGAGTCCAAGGTCGTCCATCAGGAGACGTTTCAGCAGCTGGAGGTTCAACAAGAACAAAGAAATGAGTTACAGCCTCAAATCTTCACCTTTCATATTGTCAAGTACAAGAAAACACAATGAAATACTTGTTTTAGACCAGCTTAAGGCTGATTTTACACTTTAGTTCCATACTTGATTTAATATTAGTCCCAATTGTTTACTTATTTTTGCCTTACGTTTTTTTTTTATGCCCAATTTCCGTCACCCTCCCAAACTTTGTCATTTACACCCCAATAAGCCTTTTAATAGCCTTACTATAGCCTTACCATCACTTCTGACCCATTCCCATCACTTTCCCAAAGATATCAATATGTAAAAATTAATAATACAATGTCACATTATAAACAAGTGACGTGTGGCGTTCCACAAGGCTCTGTATTAGGGCCTAAGTTCTTTATACTATATTTAAATGACATCTATACAGCAATTAAGAAATTGAAATGCATAATATTTGCGGATGACAACTTTATATTGCTCAGGACCAGACATTAAAGAACTGTTGACAACAGTAGAAATAGAGATGATCTCATTAAAATAATGGTTTGCTATTAATAAGTTATCATTAAATGAAAATAAAACAAAATGTATGCTATTTGGTGGAACTCGGACCAACTGCAACATTCAATTAATTCTAAATGGAATACGAATTGAAAAAGTACATGAGAGCAAATTCCTGGGGGTCGTGCTCGATGATATTATCTAAAACTATCGATACTATTTATAAAACAAGTGACTTTCTGAACAAGAAATGTTTGCGAATATTGTATTTCTCACTTATTATGCCATATATGACATACTGTGTTGAGGTTTGGGGAAACGCATATAGAACACATATAGACCCCATCATTAAACTCCAGAAAATAATTATTAGAATAATAAATAAAGCTTCCTATAGAGAAAATACTAATAAACTATTTATAGCCTCTTGCACATTAAAATTTAAAGATATAGTATATTTAAAAACATTAGAAATACTATTTCAAATCAAGAATAAGTCTTCCCACAGCTATTCACATTTTTTTTACATTAAGAGAAAACAACTCCAACTCAAGAGGACTGTGTGTATTTGAAACCAACGTCAAATACAGATGTTTCTATTCTGGGAGTTGGTTTATGGAACGTCTCAGTGACACTTAAAACTGTGCAAATCACTGTTCTGCTTCAAAAAAACAGTAAAAAGAAAAACAATTAATGTTACAATGAACAATAATTTCTGTTCTGTTTGGTTTGGTTGGGTTTTTCTCATGTACTACTTCTGTTATGTTCCATATTCATTTTTTCTCCCGTATTACGACTGCTGTTTATTATTATTATTTTTTTTTTTTTCTTTCTCCAGTTGCTTTTTAAAATTTTAATTATATTTTTGGCATCACTGGCATCTGGTTTTTAACAAAAAGACTCAAATAAGCCTTGCTTCAGCCATTTCGGTTACAAGTATATTGTGGAAACAGTGAAAAATCACAGGTGTGTGAACTTTTACCAGGAACTGCACGAAAATTCATCAACTGCACTTCTACTGAAAGTGTAACCGAAATAAACCATTCATTCATTCATTCATTCATTCATTCATTCATTCTCCAATAACTTCTATCATCAGATAAACAAACATCTTAACCTGCTGCCGGACCAGGTGACTTGTGCTCGTTAGCTCCACTAGCAGCTGACGTCACATCAGCACCTGCTGCTCGTCACTCACTGGATCGCAGTTCCGGTCGCGTGCAGCTCCACTTGCCCGCCGCTCCAGCACCTTCCTCTCAGTCGGACCTTCCTGGATGTAAACACAACGTGTGTCGGTGATTCTCTCCGGTTTAGCTTTAGCATTTAGCTCGGCAGCCAGTTTTACTCGACTTCTCCACTGCGCGTCCTCAGGCGCACGCGTGGCTCATTGGCATAATGCACGGGATTGGTTGGCCCGACCGTTCGTCATACACGCGACGGACCGTTCCAACCAATAAGGTGTCAGAATGGTACACGTTTGTAATTCTCATCCAATCGCGAAGCGATTTCTTGGAATGTCGCTTTTCTGGACGATAACAACATTTTAAATTACAAATGAATAACAAGGCCTTGTTTTGTTTTGTTTTTTACATGTAAGGAGTCGCAGTACAGAAAACTGCGTGACAAATATAGGCTGAAAAGTCATAAAATAATTACAATAAATTAAATGATTTAATCCCACACCTTCCCCAAGATTGACTATTGGAGACGGTGTGGGATTAAATGCGTTTTTCTTCTTCCGTCTCCTTTTAAGGCATACTAATTACATATATGACTTATGTTTGTTTGTTTGTTTGGGTTGACTTGAATACAGATCATCTATTTTGTGTAAATACACTGCTCCAAAAAATAAAGGGAACACTAAAATCAAGGTTCAAGGTGTTTTTATTGTCATCTCAACAGTAAAAGCCAGGTTTCACAGTGAATGAAATTCTTATTTTGCCGTCCACCCTGGAGCCGACGTACATAAATAAGTGAGTATATACACAAAAAAATAGAATAAAATAAAATAAAATAACAGAGCAGTGCAAAAATATTAGTAAGAAATTGAGATGTGCAAAATGTAAACATGTCAGAAGCTGTTCAGTCTGATGGCAACGGGGAAGAAATAACACATCCTAGATCTGAATGAATGAAATATTCCTATTAAATACTTTGTTCTGTACATAGTTGATTGTGCTGACAACAAAACCAACAAATCAAATTATTATTCAATGTGGTTTGTCAGACAGGATTATTAATCCAAGTGGGCTGGCAGCCACCAGGGGGCGCCACACGACCACGACAAGGACTGAATCACATCATGTTTGACAGTAACAGACACATATTTAAACTTAACAGATAGCAGGTTAAATAAAAGAGTCCGTGTTGTGAGGATGTCCTGAACGCACATTTTACGTGACTTCGCTCCTCACTGACATCATTTTTACTTGATGAAGGTGATTCAGCTTGATGTCACTCACCTTTAATCCAGAGTGAATCTCTGCTCTCCATCCTCCAGCCAGCAGGGTGCAGCGCCCCCTGCTGGCTCTGCACACGACGTCCTCCACAGGGCTGGAAGCCTCCAGAAGCTGAAGACAAGCACAGTTTAATCTGTTCACTCTGGGATATCTTAAACTGGGTTAATTCAGCAGAAACACTGAGGGTTTGAAGGAGCTGCTAATGAGCCTGTGTGTAATTGGCATTGTTGCTGATTGTGGCCGGAGGGGTTCTGAGAGAGAGAGAGTGTGTGTGTGTGTGTTTACTCTGGCTGCTATGGAGCTGTTGACCCACTTCCCAAAGAAGGTCCCCCAGGACTGCACCCCCCCCCCCCCCCCCCTACACTCATGTCTTAAACTGACTCAAACCACTTAAGGAAAAGCACTCCAATTTTTAAAAACACCCTCATAAACAATCACAACTGACTGTTAAAGATGACATATAGCTAATAAATATCCCTCAGATACACAGACTACGACACACTTGATTATCACCTCCATAAGCCTTTTAATAGCCTTACTATCATTTCTGACCCATTTCCATCACTATCTCAATTTTTCATATTTTCACTTATTTTGCCTTACATTTTTTTTCGGACCAAATTCTAACACCCTCCCAAACTTTGTCATGTTCACCTTGTAACGAACAGGAAGCTGGTGCCTTGATTTTGAGCAGTTTGAGATAAAGATAAATGAATTTGCACACAACTGTCGGTGTAACTTATTTATTGACTCTTCTGTTGCCGACAGACCTCCTGTGGAGAAAACATGCGTATTTAAGATGATCTTGTTTTCAGGCCGGTGTCCCAGTAAAAGATTCCCCCGGGGACGGCGACCGCGAAAGAAGGTTCCTGGCTGGACCAAGAGAAGGAGCAGGTAGGGTGTTACACGTAGTTTAGTTAGACCTAGAAGTAGTACTAGTTAGAGTTAGACGTAGTTTTAGTTAGTACTAGAGTAGTTTTAGTTAGAACTAGTATTAGAGTCGTTTTAGTTTTAGTTTGAACTAGAAGTAGTTTTAGCTAGAACTAGACGTAGTATTAGTTAGTATTAGAGTAGTTTTAGCTAGAACTAGACGTAGTATTAGTTAGTATTAGAGTAGTTTTAGCTAGTACTAGAAGTAGTTAGACCTAGTACTATAGTTTTAGTTTGAACTAGAAGTAGTTTTAGCTAGAGCTAGAAGTGGTATTAGTTAGTACTAGTTTTAGTTAGTTCTAGAAGTAGTTTTAGTTAGACCTAGTATTAGAGTAGTTTTAGTTAGACCTACATTTAGAGTAGTTTTAGTTAGACCTAGTATTAGAGTAGTTTTAGCCAGACCTAGTATTAGAGTAGTTTTAGCCAGACCTAGTATTAGAGTAGTTTTAGCCAGACCTAGTATTAGAGTAGTTTTAGCCAGACCTAGTATTAGAGTAGTTTTAGCCAGACCTAGTATTAGAGTAGTTTTAGTTAGACCTACATTTAGAGTAGTTTTAGCCAGACCTAGTATTAGAGTAGTTTTAGTTAGACCTACATTTAGAGTAGTTTTAGCCAGACCTACATTTAGAGTAGTTTTAGCCAGACCTAGTATTAGAGTAGTTTTAGTTAGACCTACATTTAGAGTAGTTTTAGCCAGACCTACATTTAGAGTAGTTTTAGTTAGACCTAGTATTAGAGTAGTTTTAGCCAGACCTAGTATTAGAGTAGTTTTAGTTAGTGGTGTCATAGACCTGGTTGAGGAATGCCTCACCACTCACCCTGGTGTTTGGGTTAGTTGGATCCTCCTGCCTCTCCGACTTCACGGGGACGATTCTCTCTCTCAGTCCTGCTGTGGAACCTTGTCTTCCACATGAACAGATCTTGAGAGTTTGGGCCCAATCAGCACGTTTATATTGTGGGTGTGGTCATGAACTGCATCCTTCTGTCTCGACTCCTCCCACTGCTGGACGCCGCTCCACCGTCACACCACATGGTGGCGCCATCAACCTGGACACACCAGACACACGTTCAGAGCAGTGCAGCATCGTTTCTAGTCATGTGGCGCCCCCTGGTGGCTCACCACAACACCAGAAGCTGCATGTGAAGGGAAAGATCTGCAGTGGAAGTGAAATTATACACCTTCTTTTATGGCGTCTAATTACATCTACGAGTTATTAATGTTTGTTTGGGTGTACAGATCCTCTATTTTGTGGAAATACTGTGTATAAAATCTGAAACCTGTTTGCGACTGTCGACTCTGATTTCATCCATTTCAAGTGGATCCATTACAGACATGTTCACATCAAAGCCCATTGACGTGGTGTCCTACTGCAGGACACCTCAGGACGACTGTCCTCCGCCACCACAGGGAACAGGAAGTGTCTCACCTTTAAGCTCCCGCACGCCGAGGCCCCCCCGCTGGCACCTGAAACGCTGCTCATCACGGTGGGGGGTGGTGAGGGGGGGGCAGTGTGTGTGTGTTGCGCGGAGGAAGACAGAAATGAAAGCAGGACGTCTTAAAGAAGGTTTGCTGGGGTTGTTCGGCGTAGAATATAAAAAGTTTATTACTGATACACCATTCAAGTCCAACGCTTCATTCAGACAGTCCCTCTGATCACCACGTGGCACAAACATAGAAAGACAGAAAGAAGTAAGGCAAGTTGTTTACAAAACAGTGAGATCCCATAGATAAATATGACAGACAACTGAAAAAGGCACAAGGTATACAGTAGAGATACTTATCAAAAAGACCATGCAGGCACATTGGGACGAGACGGGGCTCCTGGCGGCCACTAGAGGGCCACAGTGGACTGAGGTAAGCTGTATTAAAGTGGGTCGAAACACTGGAACCGGTTCCCCTATGGCTTTAAAGAGAACCTCGTTCTAACAAGGTGGAGCGTCGTCAGTCTTTGGTAAAGGAAAACAAGTCACCACCAGACCACCAGGGGGCAGCAGAGCACCCGATCCCGTCACGTCGAGGAGGAGGTGAGCAGAGAGAAGAGTGACTGGGAGACGGACAGACGAGAGTCCAGGAGGAGGAGTCAGTGTGTCAGTGGCACCTTCGTTTGTTTGTTTGTTTGTTTGTGGAGCGACGACTCTTCTCACAGCATGAACGACTGTGTGTGTTTGAAATCCTGCGGCTGAGAGGAGAGCAGCGTCAGAGCTGTGTCACAACACACACACACATATATAAACACACACACATATATATATATATATATATATATAAACACACACACTTACTTCTTGAGGCGGAGGGACGTAGTTCACATTGGACCTGAAACACAAACACTTCAGTTCATCCAACAGGCTCAACGAAGCGGCAACTCAAATATTTCAAAAGTACCAGTGTGTGTGTGTGTGTGTGTGTGTGTGTGTGTGTGTGTGTGTGTGTGTGTGTGTGTGTGTGTGTGTGTGTGTGTGTGTGTGTGTGTGAGAGAGAGAGTGTGTGTCCTGACTGTGACCCAGGTGAGGTTCAGGGTCTTGTGAGGATAAATCCCGTTAGCGGCTCACTGACTGACTGACTGACGACTGGACTCACGTGTCGTCTGCTCTGTGCAGAGTTTGGCTGCTGATGTGCGCCACTGCACCGTGACCCTGGGAGATCCAGAAGGACCTGCGGGGGGGGGCAGGGGGGGGGGTCATCAGGCTGGACTCTACTGGCTGCTCAGGACCGGCTCCGTATGACAAGAGTTAGTCACTCTGAACACTTCCTCCCACAGAGAATTCATAACGTCTGAGGAGATTCAAAATGGCCGCCCACCTCTTGGTCACGTGACCCTCTGCGTTTACTAAACAATGTTAATTGAGCTGTAGGGGGCAGTGTGACCAGACCATGAAGACACGGTGGCCAATCAGAGTCCTGGAACAAAGTGCTGATCAGCTTCCTGCAGGACCAGGACCACCATGAGGACCATGAGGACCAGGAGGACCATGAGGACCATGAGGACCATGAGGACCATGAGGACCATGAGGACCATGAGGACCAGGAGGACCATGAGGACCATGAGGACCAGGAGGACCATGAGGACCATGAGGTTCCTCAGGAGCCACATGTTGGACTCCTCCAGCGTTATGAAGTCATGAAGGAAGCTTTGGTCTGAGCAGCACATGCAGCCAAACACATGCAGCAAAGCAGACGACCAGTTCGTCCTCCTGGACCAGTCTGAGTGTTAGAATCCACACTGGGAGCCGCATGCAGCTGGTCTGGACAGGAAGTCCTCCATGAGGAGAAAGCTGCTCTCTCTCTCTCTCTCTCTCTCTCTCTCTCTCTCTCTCAGAGTTTATCCTCCAATCAACTATGTACATGTCTCAACTCTCCAGATAAAGTGTTTAATGTGTTCAATCTATTTGGATCCTTCAGTCTCCTGAAGCTGTTTGATCTCCTCGTCCATTATTACCCAGCGCTGCTAGATTAAACACCTGCTCATTTATGTGTGTGTGTGTGTGTGTGTCATTGTAGTCAAGGACGTTTGTCTGCCATCGCAGCTTCACAACTCCTGCCACTGTCTGAGTCTTTATGATGAAGAGGAGGAGGAGGAGGAGGAGGTGTGTTGTAGAAACACAAGTGGACAGACAAAGAGCTTCAAGGAGACTCTTCAGCAACGAGCCAAGTTACAAAGTCCCGCCAGTCACATGAGGACACACACACACACACACACACACACACACACACACACACACACACACACACACACACACACACACACACACACACACACACACACACACACACACACACACACACACACACACACACACGCGCACACACACACACACACACACACACACACACACACACACACACACAGCTCAGTGTTACACAACAGCATGATCCTCCAGATCAGCAGTGAATCTGTTTAATTGCCCGCTCCTCTCCCTCTGCCAACATCCTCTGATTAACACCAGCTAATTATTCCACAATCTTGTTGCAGCGACTTGCTTCTGTCTCACATCGTCTTCCTCTGGACGTCAGTCCTGCTCTGAGACGCTCCATCTGTTCCCACAAATGACTTCACACACACACACACACACACTACCAGCTGTCACTCTCACGAGTCCTGAGTCAGCACACAGATGCAGCCCCCCCCCCCCAGTGTGTGTGTGTGTGTGTGAGAGGTATTAGCCTGTTTGTTCACGTCAATGTTAATGCAATCAGGAGGCTCTTACCTTCCTCCGTGTCCTGCTGATGGACGAGTCGGGACGAGCAGCAGAGGACAGAAAACACACACTCATTCATGTAGGAAGTGAAGAATACATGTGTCTCTGATGGTGTGTGTGTGTGTGTGTGTGTGTGTACTCACGGCTGAAGAAGCCGTTGCGGTGTAAGACGAGTCCTCCACAGCTGCAGATGACCACCAGCAGGCAGACGACCACCACGGCCGCCACCACCGCCGTCACGTTGACGTCCTCTGGAGACACACAGGCTCAAGTCAACACTCACTTCATGTTAGGAGACAATGGAGACACGTTACCAGTGTTTTAATAGATCAACGTTTCACTTCCTGTTAAACCTTCACAAGCTTGTATTCTACAAACAAGTGTGTTTCCCCCGGTGGAGGAAACAAGCGTCTCCTCCAGGCTCGTCACTGAGCAGAGAGCCAATCACTGTTATATGTCACAGTTCAGCTGCTGACCTGCTCACTGGAAACACTGACTTCACCTTAAACCTGCTCATCGTCTCATCTCGTCCTTTTAGTCGGCTGATTCTCTCTGTTTGGAACATTAAACATGTAAAGTGACACTACAATCTGGTTTGTTGCATTCTTCTTTACTGGCGTTTCCCCAAACTGGGCCAGTTCGTGCGATAAGGAACAATCGGTATTATGTAACGCATAAAGAGCTCCGTCCAAATAATCCTTCACTTTATAAACATGAGCAGCACTTCTTCATATTTTGACTTTAGTGTAGTTCAAACTGGATTTGTCTTGAATTGTGACAATGTGAAGGAGGATGAGGTGTTTGCTGATAGTTGTGATTGATTGATTGATTTGTGGACGCTGGTCGTTTAGTGGCTCCGCCTCCATTTCCATACGCGGCGGCGGTGATGGTGGAGTCTCGTGTGTCTCCAGTCATGTGCCGCCGTTCACATTCACACTGTAGTAAAGCTCATTCTGGTCGTCTAGAGATCAATGTGACTGCTGGAAGTAAAGGAAGTGTAACTACTAAACTACTAAACTACAGGAGAAAATCGAGGCTTTTCCTCTGCTACTAAATACCATCAGCGTATTATTGAAGCTTCTTTTCACAAATGGTTGCTGTTTACTTTGTCATTTGTGTTTTGTTTATGTTTTTTTTACATGTAATTGTCACTGTCTTGTCAACAAAGAGCCTGAAATCTCCTCGACTCTCCTGCTTCAATAAAATGATCCTGTGTCGTTTAGTTACTACTTTATTCTGCTTGTGGGGAATTAAAGGGTTAATGTATCTTCCTGTCTGACACCGTGTGTGTGTGTGTGTGTGTGTGCTGCCTCCTCCACTCTGTGTGAGGAAGAAGGAAACTCACCTATCGTCATGTGTTTCCCGTCACACATCTTGGGAGAGCCGACGCCGTTAGAGGCCAGACAGCTGTACTGACCAGAGTCGTCTTTGGACACCGACTTGAACTCCTGCACACGCACACGCGCACACACACACACACACACACACACACACACACATTGACGTTCGTTAATAAAAGCTTTTTGTAGCAGAGCTCAGGTTTGGATGCTTCGTTTCTCAACATCTGCTTCCTGCAACGAGGGACGATTCTCACTTTGTTCAACTCATCAGTTAAAACACATTCCTCACTTTGTCTTCAGGGACCAAATTAACACTTCCTGTTGTCAACCTGGAGGAACCTTATCAAAATAAACTCGCTGAAACTTTCATTCTCCACCTTTTCAGCACAAAAACACGACTTCAGCTGTAATTTGATCAGCAGTTTCATCATTAGTCACTAAGATGAACGACCACATCCTCTAAACACGTCACATCACCCCTGAACAAGTACCGTCACTTCCAGACATTCAGAGCAGCAGGACCTGAGCCACCGCCAGCGAATTGAAAAAGAAAAAGAAATTAAAGTTCAGAGTTACGTGATGCACCTGAACACATCATCCGAGAAGCTTGTTTCAGCGTAAAAAATCCATAAATTAGCCACAAGATTCAAAGCGTGTGGAGAAAAGTAGGAGCTTCTAGTGTGTAAGTCCCTACAGAGAGAGCAGGACGACCCACCAGCACTCCAGTGTGAGCGTTGATGACGTAGGAGGCGTTGGCGTGTTGCGCCACACTGAGCGGCTGCTGGTCCTTGTACCAGGAGTAGGTGGCAGGAGGGATGCTCTGCTGGTCCCGGCAGCGCAGCTGCACCACGGAGCCCGTCACCGCAGAGCTGGGGATGTCGCAGGTCGGGGTGTGTGGCGGCACTGGGGAGGGGGGGGGGGAGACCAGGGCGGGGTTAGAGACGCAGACAGTCAGCAGGGGGTCTGGTGGCGGGGTGGGGGGGGGGGGTCGTACCGAGGACTTTGAGCGTGACGTTGGTCTCCCCCAGGCTGACCGAGTCGAAGGGAGCGCTGATCTCACAGCGGTACTCGCCGGCGTCCTCCTGGGTCACCCGGTGCAGCGTCACCGTGGCGCCGTCGATGGAGGCTCGGCCCTCGAACGGCCCTGAGGGGAAGAGCAGCAGGTCACGGCGTTTGGCGAGGAAACGGCGAGGAAACAACGAGGAAACGGCGAGGAAACAACGAGGAAACGGTGAGGAAACAACGAGGAAATGGCGAGGAAACGGTGAGGAAACGGTGAGGAAACGGTGAGGAAACGGTGAGGAAATGGTGAGGAAACAACAAGGAAACGGTGAGGAAACAATGAGGAAACAATGAGGAAACGGCGAGGAAACAACGAGGAAACGGTGAGGAAACAATGAGGAAATGGCGAGGAAATGGCGAGGAAACGGCGAGGAAACGGCGAGGAAACGGTGAGGAAACAATGAGGAAACAACAAGGAAACAACAAGGAAACAACAAGGAAACGGTGAGGAAACAATGAGGAAATGGCGAGGAAACGGTGAGGAAACAATGAGGAAATGGAGAGGAAACGGTGAGGAAACGGTGAGGAAACAATGAGGAAATGGTGAGGAAACGGTGAGGAAACGGTGAGGAAACAATGAGGAAATGGTGAGGAAACGGTGAGGAAATGGCGAGGAAACGGTGAGGAAACAATGAGGAAATGGTGAGGAAACGGTGAGGAAACGGTGAGGAAACAATGAGGAAATGGCGAGGAAACGGTGAGGAAATGGCGAGGAAACGGTGAGGAAACGGTGAGGAAACAATGAGGAAATGGTGAGGAAACGGTGAGGAAACGGTGAGGAAACAATGAGGAAATGGCGAGGAAACGGTGAGGAAACAATGAGAAAATGGTGAGGAAACGGTGAGGAAACAGCGAGGAAACAACAAGGAAACAACAAGGAAACGGTGAGGAAACAATGAGGAAATGGCGAGGAAACGGTGAGGAAACGGTGAGGAAACAATGAGGAAATGGCGAGGAAACGGCGAGGAAACGGTGAGGAAACAATGAGGAAATGGCGAGGAAATGGTGAGGAAACAATGAAAAAATGGTGAGGAAACGGTGAGGAAACAGCGAGGAAAGAACAAGGAAACAACAAGGAAACGGTGAGGAAACAATGAGGAAATGCGAGGAAACGGTGAGGAAATGGTGAGGAAACAATGAGGAAATGGCGAGGAAACGGTGAGGAAACGGTGAGGAAACGGTGAGGAAACGGTGAGGAAACAGCGAGGAAACAACAAGGAAACAACAAGGAAACGGTGAGGAAACAATGAGGAAACGGTGAGGAAACGGTGAGGAAACGAGGAAATGGCCTCTGGAGACACACCGTTACACACTACCTGCTACACACACACCAACACACACTGTGACTCTGGAACAACAACCTCTCTCGGCAGGTTATTTAAAACAAGTCAGCAGGTGCTTAAAGTTATTTCTAATTTCATTAATATTATTAACAGTCGTAGTATTTGACGGTTTGTCCAAAACAAATCATCTCAGATATATTTTTAAACAAAAACCTGCTCCAGGTTTCAGATTTCACAGCAACATGAATAACGACGTGCAAAATGTGAACTACACTTTGGTTCGTCTGAACGGAATCAGACAACTTGATCTTCCTCAGACGGAAATGATGATGATTTTAAATGTTAGTGAGGAAGAAGATATTGATCTGCCTTCACAGGGGAATAAACAACAGCAGCTATTTACTTCAGTCAGAGAAACATGAAACCAGTGAGAAGGAACAACAACTGATGTGTAACTTTACAAACGAAACACAGGAAACACAACATTTTGTGACACTTTTTGGAATAAAAGTATCATAACTGATATGGAATGTTTACACTTGATTAATGTCTCAGCCTGAGACACAGGCTGGCTTATAGTGCTGTGATGTGGGAGGAGTCACAACCTCTGGTGTCAACAACAACAACAACATATTATTATTATTATCATCCTGGCGTCTGGCTTGACTGAAGCAGAGAAGTGAAGCTTCTATCTGTAGCGACAGCCTCACTCACTCTGTTTCCTTTGTAATCCTAAATGAAACCTGATTTTTGGCTCCGTCTCACTGAATTACACAACAATCATGTTTGTTTTCACTTCTGTGACTTTTCCAAGTTACTACAAATCCTATCTGGGTCATTTACATCTACATTTACACACATAAACTCTATCTAGGAAACGTTAGGAATTTCTTGCTGGATTTAGCGAAGTACTAAAATAACCTTGTGTCTGTTTTTAAGGTATCTCTTGAAAATCAGATCTTGTTTTTAATTAGAAGAACTGTATGAATAAAGTTTAAATTGTGTTATTTTAGAATAGATGACCATAGAATCTTAAGTTAATGATCTTGTTGTACATTACATTTCTATTCTGTTGTGTTCATCACATTTTCCTTTAAATATTCAATGTTTATTGTTGCTTTGTTACAATTATCTTGTTATTTACTGCATTTTTATTTATCTAAATGTATTGGTTTTGCCTTGTTGCCTGAATATGTGATACAAATAAAGTTTCCTCGCCTCACTGCTTCCTCATATCAAACATTTTTCTTTGTTAAACAGTGGGAGACGTGAAGTCAGAGCAAAACCAGTGTTGGTGTAAACATGCGACGCTGAAAGCAGAAGTTATAAAACTTCAACTGATAACTATTTAATCACAATTCTGTTCATTTGGAAGAAAAGAGAAAATTACACAGCGTCTGTCTCACAACCAGATAAACTGATCATTACAACTCCAGTTAAAGTGTAAAATAACTCACTGCTTTTTATGTCTGAGTGGTTTTCGCCATTTTATCTCTCTATTTAAAGTGTTTTATCTCTTTATATATTTACACCGTGTGGCTCATGCACTCGCTGTTAAAAACAAAGACAATAAAGAGTACTCTGTAATAGTTTGTCATTATAAAAGACAATATTTTCCAGTGTGACTCCACTGAGCTGCTATAACAATAAACCTGAGAACATTCACAATGTATGTTTAGAGCACTTAAAACAATTCCTATTAACATTTCTTTATAGAATAAAAACGGTGTCTTTTTTACATAATTGGGAAATAGACCTTAAATATTTTATATAGATTGATTTAATGTTTGCTACTAAGCTCATTATTACTCATACTTATTCTACAACTTTGTACTATTACTTGAGTATTTTCCCAGAAACTGTACTTATAGTTGAAGCAGAATACAGTTTCAGGCTAAATTACAGAATTTAATGTATTTTACTGATATTACACATATTTTTTTTACCTGCAATTATCAAGTTGAGCAGGTGTACTGTGTACTAAGACCAATATGTTGCCATTAAAAAATTTAAGTGTGCATTTTAGTACAATATGAAACAAAAAACCGTACATACCTATTATAAAAAATATGCAATAAACAGTTTTATCGCTTGATATTTAATTACAGCTGCGCTAACTCATTAACATGTAGCATCAACTCACCTGGTTAGCCTCGTTAGCATGTTAGCCAGCTATCGCTAACGTTAACGTCAACGAAACGGAACCAAAAATAGCAAACTTTCTCATATCGAAACGTTATGTATTTGCATTTTCTGTCATCTCTTACCCGTTGTGGTGCTTTTTCTTCATGAACGTGGGTTTTTTTTCCCGGAGATGTTAGCTCGTTCCGTTAGCACAATGCTAATCCACGTCATGTTTACAGAATATGCTGCCAACACCCTCCCTATTTTAATCTCACTTCAACTCCCGACAGATTCCGACGACTGAATCGAATTTGGTCCGACTTGTTTTCTTCCGTTTTAGGTGTTTTATCCTTATTTATAAAATAAAAAGCTGATATCACAACAAAGACGTGTGAGCAGGTTGCGCATGCGCAGAACTACCTGGAAGCGAGGGTCAGCTTGGGCACTCCGGTGAACCTGACAGTGAATTACAGTATTCAGTAATAAAAGTGGGATTTTAGGGGTAGTTTTATAATGACGTTTTGTTTAACTGGTGAAAAACACCTTATTCAAATTAAATGTCAAACTTGGGCCTGTTTGCTGCACCACAACCTTGTTATTATTTGCTTGTGTCACATGTCATCCATTATTTCAGTCTTATATACATTGTTATGATGTTAATATACTGGTGTCATCTTACATACTGCTCTGATCCTCCATCATCCTGATCTGATCCTATATCCTTAGCTCATCCTGGAAACTAGTCTGAACCTTTACACTTCATCCCAGTCTGATCCTGTGTACATCCTCTTTGTTTAATCCTGCATAAACAATGGTTGTGACATCCTCACCTCACCTTACATACATCCTATATGCTTCACCCTGGTCTGACCCTTAAGACGCCATCCTCACCTGTCTACTGATCCAATGTAAGTCATCCTGATCTCCTCCTTTCTACTGGTTTGATCCAATATAATTCACCCTGGATGCTGGTGTTGACCTATACACTCCATCCTGGTTGGGTTTTACAGCCATAATCTTTGTCTTCTACATACATAATCCTTGTCCAACTGTGGCTCGGTGAGCACGACCTTTGACCCCAGCAGCTCTCTGGGACGGGTTGACATTTCACTGTACAATAGTTTGTATATGTGCACAATAAAGCATTGTTCTAAATATAAACCGGCCTCTTCCTATGCACTGCAAGGTATTTCTCAAACAGTGATGTGTAATTAACTTCTAACTGTTGTGGAGAAAGTGGAAGGAGGGCATCAGTCTGGTCAGCTGTCTGGTAAAACCAAAAGAAGAAGTGAACTCCTGCTCTAAAGCAGGTGAGAGGTTGAAGGGAGCAGGTCGACGGCGTTTCAAAGCTTCGCCACGGTCGTGAAAATAGTCCAGGTCCCTGAATAACACGTGGACCGGAGTGACCAGGTGAGAGCTGCTGTGTGATTCATTATTCATCCCCTCCCCATTAAATTCACATCCTCTACACCACAGAGAAGTGAGACTGAGGACAGCAGACAGGTGAAGACGGTTCTTCCTTCCCCTCACTCTTCCTCCCCCTCAGCTGCTACCGCAAGCTGATTAAAACACGTGGCGTGTTGGTCAACCACAGTCGTCTCACCTCTGAAGTGGCCATCAAAGTACACAAAGGACACGTCCTTGCCCTTCTTCTTCCACTCGATGCGCGGGTTCTGGTCCTTCTCCGTGTGGAACATGCAGGACAGCTCGGCATCTGAAAACATCCGCCGTGTGTTTATGGCGTTTCTGTCAGAGGGAATCTGACCGGAGAACCGAGTGTCTGACAGGAAGCTCACCTGAGAACTCGCGCACCTCCACCTTATGTTTGTTGGTGGACACAGTGACGGGGGCGCAGGGGGAACCTGGAGGAGGAGGAGGAGGAAGAGGGGATGTTAGAAGACTGTCACTCATCAACCAGAAGAGGGCAAACGGCCAGAAAAGGCGAGGTGAAGACGACGGTCGTCTTGCTCCTGAAGGTCGGAGGAGAGGCCGGGATTTAGTCCCTCCTCCGCTCTAATCCTTAAGGAGCCGCCTGACGTAGGTTTACTTCCACCGGGGTCAACAAGGTCAGTAATCATGTCACTCCTGCCGGGTCCAGGTTGACCACAGCGAGCTGGAGGCGGACGCCGCGCCGTCTGAGCGCGTTTCCCGCGCCCTGATTGGCTTACGGAGATTTGGCAGAGGAGAGTTTCCACGGAGACAAACTGAGGACAAACCAGCTCCAGCCTGAAGGGGGACCACCAAACCCCCCCGAGCTCCCGAGACATTGTCGTTACAACTCAGCCGGATTGGATTAAGGGTTCAGCCTGTCGGCCCGGGTCAGCCGAGGAAGTGGGTCATTTCCCAAGGTTGACGGTTCAGTCCTCAACCTTGCCCTGCCCATGAGCCAAAGTGTCCCAGAGAAAGACGGCGAGCCCCGATTGGCACCCAGCAGATCAGGTTTTACTCACAACATGATCGTATAGTTTAGTTTAAAGTCACAAATAATCAAAGAAACACATTTTGACTGTATTTTACTCTCCAAGCAGAACAAGGAGAAGTAGAAACGTGTGTCCAGACAATTTCTTCTCCCACAACAAATCATGACGAACACAAACTCAACGAGCACACAAAGCGCTCGTATTGCATGTGGAGGAGAGCGACGATATCTGCAGACAGAAACCAGGGAGTCTGAAGCTCAACGTTGAGATATTGCATCACTCCTGCTCGGCGCTTCTGATTTGCAGAGGTTGAAGTTCAGGACGCCGCCTGCATGCTGATGTCTGGTGTAAATATCCAACCTGAACGATGCAAAACATCAGAGGCACTGGAAACGGGAATAACAGCGTTGGCATGAAATAAACAAAAAAAGCTGGTGATGTCACACTTCTTCTTCTTTTTGTTTATTTTACTCATCGCTTCACGCTTGAAGGCTTGAAATAGGCCGAGCTCGTCCAAGAAGGATGAATCAGAGATTCGTTTGAAATGCCGTGCTAATAAAAATAAATAGTGAACCAAATTCAAAACAGCTCTCTGATTTTGCCAAACAGATTTTTGTTCTTTTTACAGGATTTGGTTTCCATCTGTCAGGAAGACATTTAACTCCAGTGCAGTCTGCTCCGTCCGGAAACAACAACGGAACATGTGACATATTTGTTCTGTCACCAGAAAGCTGGTTTTTTTTTTTTACTGCTTTTAGTTGCTGGTGTCGTGGTTAAATATCATTTTATCATGACACTGGTCACCTCGGCAGCCCAGCAGAGCTACACTCGCTGCCGTGACCCAGCAGGACGGTTTCCATGGCGATGGTTGGGGATGAAACGTGTCCCAAACATCTGCAAATTAAGGAAGGAGCAGGACAGTCAGACTGGAGGCTCTGCCTTTTACAAAGTGCATAATGAATGTTGAATGGGCCCCTGAGGCCCCCCCCCCCCCCCCCCCCACCCCCCCTGAACGTTAAGGGCTTTTAAAACACTTCTTAGCTACTTCTGATCTGGCGTCATGACGACGTCACCTTCACACGCGCTTTCCTGACATTGTCCGTGCAAAATGTCAGCACGCAATCAAACCGTCCTAAATATAAAAACACAAACTGTCCAGTTTCCTGTTTGTTTGCAGACTTACAGTTTCCTCTGCAGGGCGAGAGAGAGAGAGAGAGAGAGAGAGAGAGGGAGAGAGAGAGAGGGAGAGAGAGAGAGGTGATGTGGAACAATGTAGGCCAAGTCGAGACAAAGGGCAGGAAGCGTGGAATGAAACAGGATGACGGCCACGCTGGACGACTGGACCAGCCCAGCATTCAGGCCAAAGGTCTCACGCCCAGAGAGCCGGGGGGGGAGGGGGGTGGGGGGTGGGGGTGGCAGTTAAACACGCCGCCCCACGAGCACCTATTCAATAATAATGTCACCGAGCAAAGTCACTTCTTTAAAAGCTTTTTCCTCAACTGGCCACCGTCTCCACCGACCGGCCCCGGGGGGCGTCAGCAGAGCAGCCCCCGCCTCACCCCCGCCTCCCCCCCGCCGTTAACAGGATTACCGGGGCGGTTTGGGGCTCGTGTACCTCGACACCCTCCACGGAGATGTGTCTCACTGGTGGGGGGGGGGGGGGGGGGGGGGGGACGAGGGAGGGGGACACAATGAGATTAAAAAGGGGGACAAGAAATGAAGGAGAGATGAGCGGCCCTAAGAATAGAATCCAAATGGAGAGTGGTGGAGGAGAGTGAGGAGGGGGGGTGGTGGTGGAGGAGAGTGAGGAGGGGGGGTGGTGGTGGGGGGGGGCAGGAGATGAATAAAAGAGAGAGTGGGATTGAAGGAGAGGGAGATCCTCTCAGACAGTGGCACCGTGAACGAGAGACGCTCTGTCACATAGTGTGAGACCAGGCCTGCCGCCACCTTGAAGGGTGTCTCTTTGAGGGAGAGGAAGTGAAGCAGGGCTGACAGCCTCCTCGTCCTGGGTGTGTGTGTGTGTGAGAGAGAGAGTGACACACACACACACACATCAGTAGAATGAGCAGAGCTCCGCCAGCCTCACAGGCCTCAATTAAGCACCAGAGACGAGGACGTGGACGATGAACACACGGCGCCTCGGATCACTTCAGTGCCGCCGCGGCACTAGCCAAACGGCGCCACGGCGCCGCGCCGCGCGACTCCGCCGTCCAAGAAGTCCACACAGAACCTCCGTCACGCCGAAGTCCGCCAGCGAGCACGGCTGACCCACTGAGCCACGACGTGTCACTTCAATTATGCTCCTGCACTGAGGCTCACGTGGAGACGTCACGCAGGAGGAGGCGTCCTAATGTACAGTGGACAGGAAGTCCCTCTACCTGGAGACCTGGAGGGGCCGGGGGGGACATGGGGGGGACAGGGGGGGGGGGGGACGGTGATCAGACCTCAGAGGAATAATCCTCCTCTCGTGCGACCAACAAAGCGAAAGTGCACAAACACACTGGATCCCGTTTCTTCAAGCGTCGGAGTCGCAAACGACCAACAAACATGTGAAACTGAGGTCTGACCTACACGTCACATCCAATCCTCGTCACGTCAGCCCGTTTCTACGCCGGCGCGCTAAACCAGCCCAGGATGTCACCCACCGGGGGTGAGAGCGGGACGCAGGCGCCACGACTCCTCTGCAGCCAGTAAATGTATAATATCACTGTAATTATTCACTGCTTCTCCAACGTCCGTCCGTCCAGACCCACGATCTGAACCCACCGTCAACGGCGGCTCGTCCAGTGGGCGAGGCCACGACAACAAGTCCAGAGTGAAACAGGGTGGAGGAAATATCTGGGTCGACGTTTCCATCGTGCAGCATCACCACCGCGGCGGCTCTCTGGTGGTCCTGCAGCGCCGCATCAGATAAGACACTGTGGTAATTAGAACGGGGTGTTGACGCTTTGAAGCTCAGAAACATCTAACAATAGCAACACACACACACACACACACACACACACACACACACACACACACACACACACACACACACACACACACACACACACACACACACACACAGAGTGTGTTCACAGTGTTAAAACCCAGCAAACACAACGACAGTCTAAATTCACAGCCACCCTCCTGCCTGAGCGAAAAATAGAAGGATGTCAGGCTCCTTGGCATGCAGGGTGATTCTCATTATGTGGGCCGTACAGAGTGTTACTGGTGGGGGGGGGGGGGTGCCAGGCCTGGGGGTCAAAGGCAAGTCACACTTATAATTGAGGCACTTATTCAAATTAACAGGGAACAAATGAAAGAGGGAGCGAGATGCACCCAAAGGAAACGTCCTGTCCGGCTGCCTGATGAAGATAACGTGGACAGCACGCACGTCTCAAGGCCGGGGGGGGGGGGGGGGGGGGGGGGGAGGACGGACTACGCCTCTGTGTGGGTGTGTGTGTGTGTGTGTGAGCACTCTCCAGTCGAACAAAGCCTGCCTGTATGACTGTAACACTGTGAGCAACAGCTGTCCGGGGCAGACACAGCCTGCATGAGGAACGGGAGGTTGACACACACACACACACACACACACACACACACACACACACACACACACACACACACACACACACACACACACACACACACACACACACACACACACACACACACACACACACACACACACACACACACACACACACACACACACACACACCTCGGTGACCTCCTGACCCGACAGGTGGTGACATGTGGAGACAAACTGAGCGTCACTCACTTTCACGTCTCTCCACGTCAGAGCGTCAACACGCCCCCCCCCCCCCCCCCCTCTTCACTTCCACTTGTTTTTGTTTGCTATGAAACTACAAGCCCACAAGAACAGCTTGAGGTTGCTGGTGCTAATCCAAGCGGCTGAGCTCACGCACAGATCTGCCGGCTCTCGTGCCAGAGACGCGGCGCCCCGCGCGCCGCCGCCCCGAGGTGGAGCGCCGCCAAGGCAACTTCAGGGCCAACTTGAGGGGACCCAGGCTGGCTGCAGCGTCACGGCGGCCCACTGTCACCGCGGGGGGGCTTCGGCGTGCCAGGACCTCACTTAAACACGCACAAACAAACATCCACCCACACACACACACTTGTAACGTTATAATAAACAACAATAAGAGATTCGAGTAAAGCAGCGGCCACAGGAGCGCGCGCGCAACAACAACAACACACACACACACACACACACACACACCAGAGTTTCCACTTACATTGCATCAGTAAAATCAGAAGAGGGAGAAACAGGGACGTCCCCTCCATTGTCGCTGCTTCTTCCCTGGACGGAGCGCGAGGAGGAGGACCAGGAGCCCCGGAGCTTCACTTCTTCTCTTCTTCAACTCTGCGACCATTCATCCAGCTTCAGGGAACAACCTGCTCTCCGGGGGGGGGGGGGGGGGCGGAGGAGGGTGAGGGGGGGGGGGGGTGGGGGGGGGGGCGACCGGACCGGCCCGGAACGGAGAGAGGAGAGGAGCGGCGGAGGAGGAGGAAGAGGAGGAGGAGGAGGAAGAGGAGGCGGCGGTGTGCGTAACTCCGGCACCGATCAGCCGGGAGGTCCGCGGTCCTGGCGGGGAAACGGCGCGTCTCGACGTGGATGAGAGTCCCGCGTCCTCCTGGCGTGCCGCTCGGTGCAGACTGAGGTGGAGACGGAGGTGGAGACGGAGGTGGAGACGGAGGGCGGGGAGGGATTTCTGACGAGCAGCGCGGCGGAGCGCCGAGAGCGCAGCGCCGCGTCCGAGACGCGCACTGCACGGCCGAGCGACGCGACGCGGCGCGGCACTGCGCGGCGCGGCGCGCACCGTGCGCACAGCTCACCGGCACCGGGCAGGGCACCGGGGTCCTCCACCGGGACTGACCCGGCTTTACAGCCCTACTTTAGCCGGACTTGCCGCTGCAGGAAAAGCTCTCTAAGCAGCGGCGGTCATTAAAACCTCAGCGGGTCAAAAGTCTTCAGGACTTTCTCTCCATCACGTGCCAACATGAGGCTCGAGGGCCAGAACCGGCCGACCCAGGGTACAATCCCCCCCCCCGGATGACGTCACAGTGAACCTGTTGACATGACCTGGAGGCTTTAGAAATATAAACTGATTAGTGAGAGAACTTCAAAATAAGAGTCTCATTGAACCCGAATCTGCTTATCAAAGGGTTTTATTTCATATATTTGACTTGTTTTGTGTGACTACTTGGTTTTCTCTCCTCACCATAACTCTTCTCCATCTTTACATTGAGAAACAAACTCCATCAGTGTAAAAACCACAAATGGCAATGAAAATAAAACGGACATCTGCTTTTAGCTAAATATTCCAATGCTTCTGGGAAGTTATATATCTTCCATTAGCCGCAAACAAATATTTACAAAAAAAAAAATGGAGGACTTTGTTAAGATGATTTTGCAGAAATGATGGAGAATTCAATAATTTTTTCACTGAAAAGGAGAACTGTGTGTTTCTATGTGACCTCTGGATGATATAAGAGGCTCACACATGTTGATTTGGTCTAACCTGTGAAGAAAAGGTGCTAAAATAGGCTTAAATGACTAATATTGATCAGTATTTCAATGATTTCTCTCTGGAGGGTTAAATATTTCTTCTGGTATTACACTTTTATAACCTGGAAGCAGGAGAACGACAGACTTTTAGAAGACGAAGTGATGAATTAACATGATTAAACTACATTCTCTCAGAAAACACTAAGCAAAGCTATTCAATGGGACGTTTTAGTAATGTTTTGGCATTCTAATCATGAATTCCTAACTGGTGCTCACACCCTCCAGGGCTCCAGGGCGTGTGGTTAAATGAATCAGACAACTGGTGTGGTATGAAGTGTGACGGAGGACCTGCTGCTGGACCTCAGGCCTCCACATCTCCACTGCAGGAATTCAGGCTCCGGTTCAAACATCTCAGCGGCTGCTGCTGCTGGTGTCCCAGGCAAATGTCCCGGGTGTGTCTCTGGCAGGACGTCCTGGGGGGTGGAGGAGGAGGGGGGGGGGGGGCTGAGCCACAGCAGCAGCTGCACACCGGTCCACTCCTCCGTCCTGATGGAGACGTTGGTGGAGGAGTGACAACATGAACGGCGTCTCCACTCGTCACGTGAACTCCACAAACTACAGCGGCTCAAATAACAAGAGGGATTATTCAGAGGGGCGCTTTTGTCAGAGCGAGCGGCCGGCGAGGTGAAGCAGCTGCCTCCGCCCGCCTCCACCCACCTCCACCCGCCACAATCTGCACAGAATCTGGAGTTTCTGAAACATTTCTGAGGCAGAAATCCTGCTGAAGCTTCCTCACTGCGGAAAAACACTGAGGCACCTGTCTGACGAGTGAGGAGACACAGCAGCTGCACGCACACACACACACACACACACACACACACACACACACGCACACACACAGGGATGTTGTTGAACACACTGCTGATAAAAGTGTCCAGTTTCACTCTCCAGCTAAAGTAAGAAAAACAAAAACACATGTTGAAGTGATCCATCATGTTTAAACATATTTATTAAACAAGTCAGATAATTGGAACCATGTGTGTGTGTGTGTGTGTGTGGGGGGGTGTGTGTGTGTTTATTGGTGTGTTGGAGGTTGAATTGACTCAGACGGAGGCGGTGGAGAAGATTCTACAGGTTCGGGCAGCTCCACCTGAGTAAGAAAGGAAAAGAAAGAGAAAACTGATGGTTGAAAACTACCAGTTGAACAGTGGATGAGGAGGGTATGGGGGGGAGGGGACGGGGGGGGGGACTGGGGTATTGGGGGGGGGGGGGGGGGGGGGGGTAAACCTCTCACAATGCCTCGTTACTTTGGTCCTGAAGTTTCACTGCAAGGCGTCGACGTTTCGTGTCTCATGTAAGAAGCAGCGTTACTGAAATACCAGAGCTGTGAGGAGATAAGATCCTCCTGGTCGTAACTCTGGGAGACGTTTGAAACATCGGCCTCACGGAGACGCTCCGATGTGGTGAAGGAGGAGGAGGAGAAGAAGAAGAAGCCTTCATCCCGGTGACTCATGGTGTTTGTGGTTTCAAACGACCTCCTCCTCCTTCAGCACAAACGTCCTTCAGGGTAACTTTGGGTTTTGCTTTACGGCGCCGCGGCGGGAGAGGGCGGGACCGAGGAACGCTGACCCCCGGTGGCGGGAGGCGGCCGCTGCGGCCCCGCATGCTAAAATCCCAAGACGTGATCCAAATCATCCGCCGGTTCCGCGAGCTGCTTTTAAAGTCCCAGAATAGCGCGATCAGAGGAAATGCAATGTAGGCCAGCGAGCGCCATGTCATCAGCTGCCAAATCAAGTGTGTCTATTAATGAGCCGCTATTTTTTACTGGTTTTTTTTTCCCTTTTCATTATGCAATCAGTGATGCAGAGGATGCCAGAAACACTGCAGCAGAATGTATTCGCCTCGATGGCTCCGTCCAAAATTAACTCGTCGCCCGGTTTGATGGCGAGGATTTATGCGTCTCTTTGCAGTCAAACCCGTTTATTCAGACTCTTCATCAGTGGAAATGTCACGCCGGCCGACGGGGAGGCTGAACCTGGAGGGTTTAAAAATACTTCCTCTGTGGCTCGTCTGCTCTTTGATGTTCACAAAGCAGCAGATTGCCCTTCATCGGGACTCTGCTTCTCACCGCGGCCCACAATGCTTCACTCCTCGCTGCTTTTGCCAAAAATAATAAAGCAAAGCAGCGAGAAGCGGCGGCGTTGAAGCCGAACCCCTGGCTGCCGCAGCAGACGCTCATTTGGACGAGTCTCCGGCCCCCAAACCCCCGAGTGGCGCTGTGGTTCTTACCAGCTTCTCCGCCCGCTGCCTCAGCTTCCTCCACACCGTGTGATGAGCCTGGGGGGGACGGGAGGGGGGGGACGGGAGGGGGGCAATAAAGCATCTTTATGCACAACAATGTTCAACATCACAAGGACATGTGAATGTCACAGTTTATCTTTAGTCTGATGGAGTAGTTTGTTCAGCGTCTCAATACAAGGTGGACTATTTTATTTTCTCCCCTGGAAACAGACGTGACGGACCCCGGGGTCATTCGGGGGGGGGGGGGGGGCTGCTGGACATGATGCACACACACACACCACACTGAGCTAGCAAGACTCCAGGGGACACGTTGGACCCAGGAACTAAAAATAACAGAAAATTAAACTTGAAATCCTCAAAACTCACTGCAAAAATGGCATTTATGTCAAAAGTTCAATCAGCTGCTGCTTGTCATGAACACATGTGCAGCCTGTCGCTTTATTATTATTGTTTATTTATTCATTTTGCAATTAGAGGCCAATTTTATGCCCAGTTTCTGGCTCCAACTGCGACCCCCAGTGGACAAGTTGAGAACAATAGTTATTGGAAGTTTGCAGCTCATATTTTATATTTTTTTACACGTTGAAAGCTGCTGGATGTTTTTGGTCGGTGACGCATGTTTGACCCCCGACTGGACAATATGACACTTTTCAACGTCAACGTGTGTGAAGTTTTCTAACTTTAACTTTGTGGCTGCAAAAACAACTGATTAGTAAACAATGGATTCTCCCTGGCCAAACATATTGCACATAAAAAAACATATATTTCTTCAATCCCCTCAGATGAGAGAGTGCATCATAAATAACAGTAAAATGCTCTATGACGGTTCAAAACTAATAACATATAACTATTTTGTGATTCTTTTGTTTAAAGAAATCTTTATTTCACTGTTTGTAACCATTATCTGATTTTTACCTTTTGTCATTTCAGTGCTCTGAATCATCTTGTGCTTGAAAGACATTCTATATAAATAAACCAGCCAATTCTTCACTAAAATCCATAAAATGTGACTTGTGAGGAGATAGTCTGCATCTATTAATAAGCATGTGGTGCGAAAATGTGTGCAATGTTTCAGTTCTCTTGTTCACATGGACTTAAAAAGCTTCTATATCACACAAAGTGGAAGAGAATAAAAAGTGCAGGTGCTTTTACACATTCCTGCTCATAAAATACAGTCACTTTCAAAAGCCTTGGTCACAGTACAACTAATGTAAATGTGTTTTATTGTGATTTTATGTGACAGACCAACACAATTCAACTGTTACAATAACAAACTGGAAAGTCTTCCTCCGTGTGAGTCGGTCCTTTGTGGAGCAGCTTCAGTCTGTTGTGCTTCATTTCTGATTTTAACAGATTTGGATCGATGCTCAGTTGGAATAAAGTCTGGACTTTGATCTAAACACTTCTATCGTAGTTCTGTAGCTTTTCCTCTGACATTAACTCCAATTTTCCTCCATGAATTGTCCAATTAAATGTATTTATCTGTGGCTGTAACGTGACAGACTGTAGAAGCAGTTTTCCTACCGGCAGCTGCAGAGGCAGCGAGAGGCCCTGGGCCCTGCGGTGGAGACCCCCGGGTCCCGGTCCCAGGCTGTGGACCGCCGTCACCTCGTACTGCGAGCACAGGCCCGTCCTGGCCACTAGGGGGCCCCCACTCACCAGCACGTGGTCGCCACACCTACAGAGCAGGATCCATGGTTAGGGTCTGGGGGGGGCTTCTTGATCGGATGGAGCAAAATGATGGGCGTTACCTGTAGAGCGCCACGCTGCCTTTAGGACTCTGTGAGGCTCTGAGCTCCACCTCCTCCTGCTTACACCTGCAACACAGAAACTACATGAGACCAGAGGAGGCGAGTCGTGAAAAGAGGAGGCCGAGCAGCGGCCGGACTCGCCTGCTGTGTGAGAAAACCTCCAGCGCCACGGACAGGGACACTTCCAGAGGCTCCCAGGCCAGGTCCTGGTGGATGAGCTGCTGGGCGCCACGCGTCAGAGAGCGCAGCGCCTCCTGAGGGGACACACAGAGCTGAAGGACGCTCACCACACACTCACTTCTCTCACTACAAACTCATGAAATGCGGCGAGCTGTTGTCTCTCGTCCTCGCTCACCTCGGAGGGCGTCCACGCGTCCAGCTGGGGGTCGAGGGCCACGTCGCAGCAGAAGGCCCCTGAAGTGACTGCAGCAGGAAAGCGCCCATGAGCAAGTCTTCAACCACACTCAGAGGAATACCAGTGAACAACAGGTGGATCTCCTACCCGGCACCTCTGGCGCGCCGAGCAGCTCCACGCCGTAGTCGTCTTTAAACGCCGTGTCCAGCACCTGGCCGAGGAGGGCGGCGCACGAACGCCAGTACGCCTGGAGGGACGGCGCCAAGTCACGGTTAAAAACACCCAAACAGGAGCTGACGGAGAAGCAGGCTGTGTGTGAAACGTCCCGGTACCTGGTTGACCAACGTTGGGTCTTTGTCCCCGAACGTGAGCAGGGAGAGTGTGCAGGAGTGTGTGAGGGGCTGGTTGAGAGGCCACGCCTCCCCGTCCACCAGAGCCAAGGCCGAGTTGGTGACATGATGCTCGGTCAGATCTGAAGATAAAAAAGAACAACAACAAAAAAAAAAAACAGAAGACGAGATTATTGCGAGGACTGAGTGTAGAAACCCCCAGATTCTGCTGGTGTTTGACGTACGGCGGGCGCAGCTCAGCGGCGTGGACATCCCTCGGTTCATGACGAGCAGCGTGCCGTCCAGACCCGGGCCCTGCAGGGACACCTCGATCTTCTCCACGCGGGGGAACAGGGCTCGCTGCCTCGCCTGCTCCCTGGAGAAGACGGCGTGACGCCGGCCGCGGATCTCAGCCGGCGACGGCCGAACTGCGGCAGCGGCGGACGTGAAGCCTGTAAAGATTCAACCCCAGGCAGCGACGTTATGAAGAGAGGACGCGGTTGTCTCGGCAAGATTTCACACAGCAACAGCCTGCAATTATTTTGTATTTTTATCATAATGTCAACTATTTTCAAATTAAATCAGATATGATCTTTTAATTTATTTTTGAATAACAATAGGTGTGTTTGTACTAATCTGTAAGCTACAAAACAACTTGATTTAATCATAAATTGTTTTTGTAAAGAATAATTGTTATCGTCTGTAACCATCAATAAGATCCTCATAGTTTCAGCTTCACTCATCAGCTACTATAATACAACAAACATCGTCAGGAGCGAATTATCGGTGGCGTCATACATGAATATGCATGAACCTCAGCGATAGTTATTAAATGAACTAATGTAGCGCGCAGGAACGAGAGTCAGAGGCACAGAAATGCATAATTAAGAGTTTTTATTCCGATGCCGAAGATAGAAGAGTCGAAACAAGCTAACGGCTAACATGCTAACAATGATAACGAACATATTTCAGTACTTACGGCGCTGAAAAACTCCACAAGCCGTCCTGCTCGCCATTTCCGCACACTCGTCGCGAAACCCACGAAATAAAGCGGTAAAACAGGCAAATACGAGTCAAAGTGTCGACTTCTGTCACGGACGGTTCCTGAAGGACGCCATGTCTGCAGTGTGTTCCGGTGAAAGGAGTCCGGAGGGAACCTCCAGCAGCGGCGTTAGTTCCGCAGCGGCGGCGGAGCTTCCGGTGTGCAAGTTCTTCTTCCGGGCAGCAGAGGGCGCTGTTGGAAGTCGCGTTGATGACGTGCAGTTCAATGGAAGTGACGAATATGAGACTTTAGAGACACTTTATTGAGGAATTTATTGTTTTTGACGCCATTTGGACTTTAAAAAAATAACATCGAGTAATTTAATTAAACTATTTCAACTCAAAGGTTGAGTGATCATGGAAATATACAGTCGATCTGCATCTCAGACATAAATAAAGACACAATATGCTTTATTGCTCCAGACTGGTATAAACGGTGTTTATTAACGTGGATCAGCTCATTCTGGGTCGTTTGCATACCTTTTCGTGTCCTGATCCAATTTGCCATCCAGGAAATCAGCAGAGCTCAGCAGCTTGGTCTGAGGGGAGGCCTGCAGATCCACCCTTAAAAAAAAACCTGCAATATTTACTGCACTCTGAAGAGGGAAAAAACATGTATATCAGCAATATTTTCATCAAAGCAGCGATTTATCTCTGGCCAGTCCTTGTTTCAGACACGATAAGACACTTTCACTGCACTTTTTTATTGATGGTGCACAATTTATCTCCAAAACTGATTGGACACAATCCAAACCTGTGATGGTGGATCTTTAGTCCCACAAATCCCCGATTTCATCCACTAATAGACTGTAATGGTGCGGCGCATTTGACAAATGCTCGTTGGATTTCTGGGGACTTAATGGCCGGGGGGGGGGCAGGCGCAGGAACAAAACATCATAAATCATCTGGATGCGGGGCGAGATAAGAGCCCAGACCACTGCTGAAAAACACAAAGTGCAAACTGTATGAAAAGGAGGGAAAAGAGCCAGAGGGTGAATAAACACACCGGCCTTGTGCATAAAGGTTTATTTTTTTCTTGAAAATAAGTGTTTCTGACACTGAACCACTAACATATCAGAGGTGACGATAGACAACCTGTCGATGAGCTACACACTGACGGTCACTTCATACATGGAACAAGGCATTTGCACAGTTGCATCATCGTCTTCAAGGTGTGAAGAAAAGTGTCGGTACATTTCAAAGCCTGACAGACGACGGAGTCTCTCTTTGGGTGCGACTGATTGTACGACTTCATGCACTCTTCGCCCGCAGCGTGTCGACATTCTGGGATCTGCTGCAGGACGCCCCCCCCCCCCCTCCCCCCTCCACCCCCCCAGGTTAAAAAGGTGCAGTCTCCTTCATGGACATTCTTTTCATTCATTCATTGATTCATTGGTCTGCAGATGTTTGGGCTGCTCTCCCGGTACGCCTCCCTCACAGTGCCGCTGCGTTTCAAGAGTCCTGCACCGTCAAAAAGTCACCAAAGTGCATTAAAATGAAAACGACAAGCGTTGGACGTCGTGCCGCCGCCGCCGCCGCCGCCCGGAGCGATGGCCGCCGTCGGCGCCGTCGTCCCCTCTGCCCGCGGCGTTCGACCTCGGGAACTCACAGCGATGGTCCTCCGTCCTTCCCGACCCGTCCCGTCCTCTTCAGTGAGTGATTCCCTACGACTCCCAGAACGGCGGCGCCCGTCGCCGCCCACCGCAGAGAGCAGGCAGACAAAGTCCAAGCACCAGCGTGTTTTTTTTCTTCTCAGAACCCGACCAAAACCGCCCTTCGTCGCGTCGCGGCTGCTACTGAATGCTGCAGGCGGGACAGCACGTCTCCCGGCGGTCCGGCAGAGGACAGAAGTCCATCTGCCTCACGATCTCGGCGAACAGCTCGTCCACCATGGTCTTGCTCTTGGCCGACGTCTCCATGAAGGGGCAGCCCCAGTCCTCGGCCAGCGCCTGGCCCTCGCCGGGCGACACCTCCCGCTCCTCCTCCAGGTCCACCTTGTTCCCCACCAGCACCACCGGCACCTGCTGGTACCTGCGGGACACAGAGACGCGTCGTGAGGACGGAGACAGGGTGTCCAACCATAAGAGTGGCCTCGTCTGCCCCCCAGCAGGGGGGCTACATTCGTCCCTCCATGCATCCTGCAGCGCCCCCATCAGGCACTGGGAGGAAGGATGGAGGAAGGATGGAGGAAGGATGGAGGACGCTCCCTAACCCCGCTTGTCTCGCCTCGCGGCCTCAAGACAAGAAAACCAGACGGTCAGAGGTTATTGAATAATTGAATGAAGCTAATGGGCTTTTCTGTGTGTGTGTGTGTGTGTGTGTGTGTGTGTGTGTGTGTGTGTGTGTGTGTGTGTGTGTGTGTGTGTGTGTGTGTGTGGGTGGGTGGGTGGGTGGGTGGGGGGGTCGGAGGGAAATCATGGCGAGCGTGACTGACGAATCAGGAAGTGGCTTCAGTTCAAGACTTCTGCTAAAAATCATGTGGTTCACGTTAAAAGGTGTTGCTATGACGACCGTGACAATACGAGAGCTAGCATTTAGAACGAGCTAGCAGCTTGTTTCTCCAATAACTGTTGCATTGTGGGTGTTGTTTCTTTTTTTTTTTTTTATAAACTCTCTGACATCATCATTTTGAAGATGTTTTTTTTTTTTTTTTTTGAGAAAATGAACAAAAAACACGCCCAGATGAAAACACTCCTTCATTTCTCCTCTGCTTGAATTATTAGAGAAAGATGATGGTGTCAGGCAGGTAATGACGGCGAGCGGCGAACAGCCCCAACCGTCACTGACCATCACTGACCATCACTGACCATCACCACCATCACCACCATCACCACCACCACCGACCCCTAAGTGCTCCTGAAGCTGTGCTTATTGATCCACTGTTGCTACTGAGAAACTCTTATCGGCAAATTGATGGCCTGATGCCACGTCGCTCAGCTGGGAGGAGAGCTGGAACACCTCGGCGAGCTGTGAGGTGGGGGGGGGCGGGGGGGGGGAGGAGGAGGAGGAGGAGGAGGAGGAGGGGGGGCAGCTCCTCAAAAACCATAAATGATGGAGGCCATTTTCACTCTAATTGCTCCACAAACAAGCCGAGAGGCTGAAATGCCAGACTTCCCTGCAGCTTGACCCCCCCCCCCCCCCCGCTGCACTGACCAACACACACACACACACACACAGCGGACCTCAGCAGGTCAGTGTCTGCAGGGTGTGAACAGAAGGAGCACCCGACAGCGGCGGTTGCAGGAGGAACTCTATATTTAACTCCACAGACCCGGAGGGCAGCCGGCAGCTCGCCGCCGTCGCCACGCCCGGGCGGCGGCGGCGAGGAGTTCAGAGAGAGAGAGAGACTGTGTGTTGCAGCATCAAGCCGCCGCCGCCGCCGCCCGGCGAGGGGAAGCTGCAGCTGCTCAGCGCTGGGATTCATCGGCCGACATCGTTCATTATTGATTCACTCTGAACTCAGGAATGAACTATTTCAACCCGATTCTTCATATTTACACTTTAAACTCTGCAGGTCGGGAGAATTTCACCTTAATTTTCATCAATTTTTATAATAATTTATCTTCAAACTTCAGACCGAGCTTCGTCATCATTGATCATTGTTGTGTTGAGTTTGTATTTTGATCAAGAAATAAAGTGACATAGTAGAAATATCAGGACTTTACCTCCAAACAAATCCACACTTTGGCCCACAAGTTCAACATTAAGCTAAAAAAATAAAAAAAATAACAGTGAAAGAGTTAAAATGCCGAAACACGCCGAGCGTTTCCTGGCGCCGCCGTTTTCCTGTTAATGGGAGGTTCTATCGCAGCGTTGCATGCTGGGACGTCTGCTGACTCACAAACCAACATGGCCGCCACATGTGGCGTTGGGCCTCGAGGCACAACAGACTTATTAAAGATACCTGCTGCGCTAAACGGCGGCGGTGACTTCACTCTCTGGCGGCCATCTTTAAAGCATCTGGAGATGATTAGCAGCTGGCGCCGCTCCCGGGAGGAAACAACAACAACAACAACAACAGCAGCTTCATTCCCACACAGAGGAAAACTCTAGTTGCTGCATGGATTCCATCTTTTCTTTTCTTTTTAAAAAAAAAAAACGTTTTATCTGATCTCTACGTTTATGATTCTATTTTCCAGAAGAGTCTGGAAACAGTGGAGGCAGAGCGACAACAGTCAACATGGCCTCACTGTGACGCTGGGAATGATTCTTATGTGGTGTTTTACAGGAATATTAAAGCCACAAGTCACTTCTGCAACGAGAGGACGAGGAAGGACATGTTACCTTCTCACAGAGGATTAGTCAAAAATCCTTTTTTTCCAAAGTTCAGTGGGCCGTGAGGGGCTCCAGGCGGGACTCCTTTGCCTTCTGATCCTGATATATTCATCTTAAAACCGATAAGAGGATTCAAACCTGCAAACATGGTTTTACTCTAAATCCCGGGAGGAACTATTGTAACCTGGAACACAAACCACAAATCTGAAGCAGATGTGTGAAAAAACATCCATGCTGTAAACAGGCCACACACACACACACACACACACACACACACACACACACACACACACACACACACTTTGGCTAATGGCTTTAAACATGCTGGGTTAATTGGACAAAGTATTTTTCCAAGGTTTAGTGTCTCTGGGGGGGCTCCAGGGGGGCTCCGGGGGGGACTCCTCTCCCGCCAGCATTGAACACTTCAGTGGCCAACAGAGGAAGGAGAGACAGGATCTATGAGTAAACAGTGTGGTGGTCCACTGAGGGGGGGTTCCGGGGGGGGCTCCAGGGAGGGGGGGGTTCTGGGGGGGCTCCCTGGAAAAGCTACATGCAGAACAAAAACTCCCATTCAGATGTTAATCTGGCGAATCGGGTCAGAACACAGTTCGGTTAGCAGATAAACAACTTCACAGGCCTGAAGTTGCCCCGTTGCCCCCTGGGAGACGGCGTCCTGGAGGCTCCGCCCCCCCCAGTAGTGATGGCGCTGCTCACCTCCTGCTATTAGACACAGCATCAGTGCAGCGTGAAAAACGCACTTCCTCCTCCCGGGGGGTTATTGGACCGTGTGGAGGGATACACCCTGATGTTCTCACAGATAGCAGTGATCTGCTGGTTGCTGGTTGGGGGGGGCTAGGGGGGGGGTAGTGTACAGGACAAGGCTGCACTTCCTGCATCGTGAGGTTTATACCAGCGCCTAATGGAGGCCTGATGTCTTCTTGGCTTCCAACACAACACAATCCCATTAAGTTCTCCACACTGAGGCTCTGAGTCGCTGCTGGCTCAGCAACAAGTTCTGGGGGGGGGGGGGGGGGGGGGGGGGGGGTAGGAGTAGGGGGGGGGGGGGGGGGGGGGGGGGGCTAATGGAAAGCAGGAGCTGATTGTTTCATTAGAGACGGACACCCAGAAGACTTCAACACCCCGGAGAGGATCAGAACGGCACAAGCAGTGAAAATCACTTTGTGCTTCCTGCAGTGATGCTTCCAGCAGGACGAGGCCAGAATCACCGTCCAGACTGGGTCTTTTCTCCATCTCCTTCTGAATCCTCCTGCTCGTCTGCTCCTCCTCACTGACGGGAAGAATCCCCGCTTGAAACCCACAGCAGTGTGAAATAAAAGGATGAAATATTGATGGGTGGAGGGGTGGAGGGGTGGAGGGCGGCCTGGTGCAGCAGAGTTGGGTGGCGGCCGGCGCCGCTCCACTATATTATTAATTTCAGAGGAGTCCCCTGGTGCATGCGGCCTCGTCAGCAGTGACGCTCGCCCTCTTTCAGCTCCACCGCTGCAAAACGCTGCAGCGGCTCCACTGGAAACCCTCTGGCGGGGAAATCTTCCCCCCGAAGCGAAGACCCGGGCTGCAGATACCAGACGAGCCCAGGAGGCCAGATGTGACGTCTCCTACTCTGAGGTGACTGATAATGAGACGCTGCGCTGCTTCTTCATATTTAACTGCAACATGACGAGTTTACATCTTTAAACAAATGAAAAAAAAAATCACATTTATTGGCCCAAACATCAAAGCAACAGTATTCATTAGGCCTCCAGGACGTTCAAATTGAATCCATGCAGGCTGACGTCACACAGCAGACTCCTTTGTCTCCACCAGTCATGGGACATCATCTTATTAACCCCGCGTCGTCTGTTTCCCATCACCAAGAGGACAAACTACAAGAAATCTTCACATGCAAAACTGCAGTCGGCCAAAAATACCAGAAGCAACGGGAAAGATCCCTGCTCCTCTTCCCCCCTCCCCCCCCCCCCCTCTCTCCCTCTCTTCCTCCCTCTCTCTCTCTCTCTCTCTCTCTCTCTCTCCTCCAGCCGTGAGATGAGCTCAGTGGATTTGTTGAGTAATGGACTGGAGTGATCAAAGCCCATCCTGAGTTAGTCATGTGTGAGAGACAGAGAGAGAGAGAGGGAGAGAGAGAGAGAGAGAGAGAGAGAGAGACAGAGAGAGAGAGAGAGAGTTCACCGGGTTGATAGATGACAGGTGAGCTGCAGCTGGAGCTCTGATGAAGAACATATGAGCGGGTGGCAGCTTCTCACGGAGACGTGGAGGACAGAGGAAGAGGAGGAAGAGGAGGAAGGAGGGGGGGGGGGTGTTTTTCTCAGAGTTAGGTGGCCCGAGGGGGGCTCCAGGGGGTACTCCTCTGCATTTCTGTCACTTCTGAGACTGGAACATAGCGTGGGAGGGAAACATGGGCCTTCGGGGGAAGATTGTACGACTGACAAGAGGACGGCGGGTTTTCATAAGACCAAGACAACATGTAAACTAAAATATGCTAATCAGGGCTGCTTGTGATAAATAAGGACTGCATGAAGAAGATAAGCAAGTATAATGCTGTGGTTACACTCATATTTCCACGCTGTCGTCGCCTCTTCAAATCAACACCACCCTCTTGATTTGTAACTGACAGCAAGGTGCTTACATATTCCTAAATGAGTGTTAATATCAAGCAGAACAACACAAACCATGTCAGTGGAGCAGTGAGAGGAAAACATCGACATCACCATGAGCGACAGCTTTTAATACCAGGGTGTGAAAGGACCAGGAATAAATGGACCTTCAGACAAATGAAGCAGCACAGTGCTGTAGGGACTCCCTTTGTTAACTATTTTATTAAGATTACTGGTCCTGGAGGTGCTGAAATATTCACTTTTCAATGATGTCATCGCCCGTCCAAGACTCCAACACTCTTATTGATGCATCTGCACCTGACGACAAGGTGCTGCTGAGCCTGACTCGCTTTCTAACACGAGTCAGGAGCAGAACAAAGAAAACGCAGTGGCCCCAGAAGGGCTCCGCGGGGCACCCCTCCAGGTGGGACCGCGTTGAACGGCCCTTTGTCTGCAGACGGACTGACCTTTTGACCCTGATGATCTGGTCCCTCATGGGCTTGATGTCCTGGAAGCTCTGCTGGTTGACCAGGCTGTAGACCAGGATGAAGCCCTGGCCGTTCCGGATGTACAGGTCCCGCATGGAGGCGAACTGCTCGGTGCCCGCGGTGTCCAGGATCTCCAGCACGGAGGGCGACGAGTCCACCTCGATCTCCTTCCGGTAGAAGTCCTCGATGGTGGGGTCGTACTTCTCGATGAAGGTGCCGGTGACGAACTGCACGGTGAGCGCGGACTTGCCCACCCCGCCGCTGCCGAGCACCACCACCTTGTACTCCCGCATGGCGGGGAGCGTCTCCGGGAGGGCGGCCTCACACTGCGGGCATGGCACCGGGACCGGAGGAGGAGGAGGAGGAGGAGGAGGAAGGAGGCAGGAGATGCTGCTGCTGCTGCTGGAACATGGACCTACTGACACGTTCCCACGCTACCCGGACGGGACGCCGCTCCACCCGCATCCATAATGCAGCGACGCGGCGGCGCGCCGCAGGAAACACGGGCTATTATTAGAAACGCCGCACATCTTCGTCCGCGCCGACAAAACGGGAGGCTACATGTCCCTGCACGGAGGAGGAGGAGGAGGAGAGGAGGAGGAGGAGGAGGAGAGGAGGGCTGAGAAACCGGGGATCAATCCACGCCTCTGGAGTCAGCGCGCGACGCGGCGCGCGTCCACTGATGCTGCGAGTTCCTGGAATGTATGGAGGCTGATTAGTGCCACATGACAAAGGAAGGGAGGAGAGGAGGGAGGAGATGGGGAGAGGAAGAGAAGAGAGGAGGGGAAGGGAGGAGGAGGAGGAGGAGGAGGAGAGGAGGGGAAGGGAGGAGGAGGGGGAGAGAGGGGGAGGAGGAGGAGAGGAAGAGAGGAGGATGAGGGCCCTGCAGTCACACAAAGACTCACCTCATCTTTCACTGGAGGGGAGGAGAGGAGAGGAGGAGGAGAGGGGAAGGGAGGAGGAGAAGAGAGGAGGACAGGAGAGGAGGGGAAGGGAGTAGATGAGGAGAGGAGAGGAGGAGGGGAAGGGAGGAGGAGAGGAGAGGAGGGGAGGAGGGGGAGGAGGAGAAGGAGGAGGAGAGGAGAGGAGAAGGAGGAGGAAGGGAGTAGATGAGGAGGAGAGGAGGGGAAGGGAAGGGAGGAGAGGAGAAGGAGGAGGAAGGGAGTAGATGAGGAGAGGAGGAGGAGAGGGGAAGGGAGGAGAAGAGAGGAGGACAGGAGAGGAGGGGAAGGGAGTAGATGAGGAGAGGAGAGGAGGAGGGGAAGGGAGGAGGAGAGGAGGAGGGGGAGGAGAAGGATGAGGAGGAGAGGAGGGGAAGGGAGGAGAGGAGAAGGAGGAGGAAGGGAGTAGATGAGGAGAGGAGGAAGGGAGGAGAGGAGAAGGAGGAGGAAGGGAGTAGATGAGGAGAGGAGAAGGAGGAGAATGGGAGGAGAGAGGAGGAAGGGAGGAGAGGAGAGAGGAGGAGGAGGAGAGGAAGAGAGGATGAGGGCCCTGCAGTCACACAGACTCACCTCATCTTTCACTGGGAGGAAATAAAGAAAGAAGACATGAAAAACCCACTTTTACAATAGAAACATCTAATCAGCAAATGTCACTAATTGATTCTTCGATCTGGGATTGAACCAGCAACCTTTCAGTTGAGAGGCGACCTGCTTTACACACTGGTGTGCAAAACACATGCGAGCTTCCGTGAAATATTGATAAACCCTGTCCAGATGTCTTTCAATTCCACTTCTATGTTTTTCCTTTTTCTAAATACATATTCATGTTTTTTACCGGTCGCGTTCCGTCATACAGTGACCTCTGGTGGTCTAATGTGGTAAAGATCGATGTCACATGACCGGCCAACAATCACAAGTGTCATAATACATCCATGATGAGAGAATATCAAGTTATACCGAACTATAATTATAAAAAACTGCAATAGCAGGTCATTTTCATGTAAACTGTTGTTGCAAATTGAGAAAATGAGTGAAACTTACTTTCTACAGGATCCTGAACATCTTTTTATTTTTAAAGCGTTAAAAAACTTTGACTCAGGTGCAATTTTTCCTCCTGATTTACTAAAATGATAATAAATGTTGGTGCGTCACCATGGGGGTATTAATAAACCCTCATAGTCCTTTCCCCCCCAAACTGCTTCCCAACAGTAACAGGAAGTGACTCAGAAGATAAATAATGGAAGAGCTCCGTCCCAGCCTTCATCCTCCTCCTCCTCATCCTCATCTTCCTGATGCTGCTGAGCTTTAAATCGCCGTTTCCTCGGGAGCTCTGGGTTCCACTGACCACCAGGGGGCCCCCGAGAGCAACAACGCCCCAAACAAACAAACAAACAGGCGTCCTTTCACTTTCTTTATTTCATTCTTTCAATAGATTTTACACTATCTCGCTGGAACCAAAGAAACATTCGACTATAGAAACATAAAATATATGCAAAACAAAAGAATACGTTTAAAAATGATTACAGTGAAACTATAAATCCGATGAGGGTCTTCCCGTCAAAATCATCCACATGTTGTTTTTACTGTTGGTTCGCTTCACTGCAGCCACGACGCCCCAGGCCTCCTCGGTCCAGGGCCTCCGGTGTGGCGCCCCCTGCTGGCTAAAGCTGTGAGCTCCTCCAGAGTTCCAGTGTAAGGCGACGGGACCGGAGCTCCGGCAGGAGGAGAGGCCGGCTGCTGCGTGGCAGTCGCCACCCGTCCGGCTCTGTGACGCCTTGTTTTTCTTTTGTTTTTTTTAAAAAGATATAAAGGTACACGTCCTATACGGAGGGGGGGGGGGGGGGGGGGGAGGGTGGGGGGGTCTGAGGGGCGAGACGGCGTCCCGGCTCCTGAAGAGATCCGTCAGAAACATAAAACCTCAAGCACGATGGACTCAAGATAAGGCAAAGAGTTTGGATAAGCTGAGTCTGCTCAGTTGACCAACTGCTCAGAAAGTGCTTATATTCCTCCATTTTTTTGTCCTTTTTTTTTGTTTTTTTTAACCATCAGTCAATCTTCTCCAACACATTTAAAAAGAAAAACAAACATCTCGGTAGGATTCCATACACAAGGGCCATTGTGGGTCTTCTCTAGTTCTTTTTTCTTTTTTCCTCCCATTAGAAACATTCACGGTATCGTCTAGTAAGAAAAACAAAGTATTGTTTTATCCATGCAACATGATGAATCAGAAATTATTACCCGGTTGATTTAACTCTGAAGGAAGTGAAAACAAGGTGAAAAGTGCAATCCTAAAACTTAAAACGTCTCCGTCGTCAAGGGGAAGAGTTTCACATCTCAACTTATTAATTTATAGATTATTTAGTTCTTATATATATATATTTATATATATATATGTAATCTATGTAACATAGATGACTGTAAACCTCTAAGAGTTACAGTCACAGCTCTATACAGGCCGTTGCTAATGAAAATATTACGCCGTCGTCATAATCTCAGTGAAGAATAAGAAATGTTCATATCTTCTTTACAATCTACCTTGTGTACAGTGTTCTAGCAAAAAAACAAACGAAATAAAACAACTTAACAATGCCATTTACAAAAATACCCAACTTTAGTAATCGCAACATTTGGTTGCCACGGCAACAACTTAATATTGTTATGAAATACTATTATACTAGAGTGAAAAGTACATCTGTTTTTTGTAGTTTTTTTTTAAAAGATTTTCCAGAAGTTTTTTTTTTTTTTAGGTAAAATGTCATCTATACAATAAACATTTTTTTTTTTTTGTCCAACAACACAAGCGACTCTATAGCTATGGCCATTTACTGCGACGCCCAGATCTTTAATAATCGATGAGAAGGCAAGAAAAGATCGGGCGAGCTCTCCACTAAGCCCCGCCCCCTCAGGCGTGTGCGCGGCTCCTCATTGGCTGGCCTGACGGGGTTAGACCTTTTTTTTTTTTGTTTGTTTTGTTTTTTAAAAACGACCGACCGTGCAGCACGTAGCACAGCTCAATAAATTACATTCATGTCAAAATAGAATAGTTTACAACATCGTATCGGACTAAAATTTGAGCAAGAGTAAGATAAATTACAACAAAATAGAACTTTGACCACCTGCCACGAAGATTAGCGACAAACCGGGCGTGGATGAGGAGACGACCGGAACCCCGAAAGAAAAACGACTGACAGACACGTTTCCTCCCAATGTGGTTGTGGATTGTCAATGTGGATCAAGCACCATGAAGTTACACTGAATTTAGGTTTGTCAGTTAAAACCATTACAAAATAAAAGAAATTACAATCTTGGCTTGAAACGAATGTTCAGGTGTTGTTTTTTTTTGTGTTTGTTTTGTGTGTTTTCTGGGCGGGGGGGTGAGAGGGGGGGGGGGGTCGAACATACCTGGATAGTGGACACAACACAAATCTTTAAATAACTTTGAATACATTTCTAAAACCATGAATATAAACCGTCAAAGTAAGAGACACTTTACGTACGTTACACGGTTTACAATACGCTTTTTTCTCCTCTCGCTCCTCATGTAAACTACAAACCCATAGTAAGAAACGATGGTACACCAGACGTCCTACAAAGCTATTTTTGATTTGTCGTTAGTCTCTTGTTGTTTTGTCCCTCCGGCGTGGCGTCACGTCGACGGAGCGCCCCCTGGAGGACAGACAGAAAAGGTCCTAGCGGCTCCTGACAGCCGCCGACTTCTCGTCAATGAGCATCTTTTTTTCTTCCTTTCTTTCTTTTTTCTTTTCCTTTTTTTTTTTTAGGCACTTCTACAGTTTTCTAGAATGAACAGGGTCGTCGGTGGCGGCGGGGCTGGACGGGCTCCGGGCGCCGCCGCCCAACTTCAAGTCTTCTTGTTGCTCCACGAGCGTCAAATGCACCGTTTTGCTTTTTTTTTTTTTTGTTAATTGTTTTTTTTGTTTAGCACTTTAATCCCTCAACCTTCCCCGACACACACACACACACACTCTCACACACACACACACGATGGCCACGACTTTCTCCGTCGTCCCGAAGCGACCTGAACCCAGAGCGACTGAAGACGTCTCTGAGCTCCTCTCGTCCAAACAAAGCGAGACGTTTCCAGAGAGTTTCTCCTAACGTGAGCCCGTCGACGGAGAGAGACGTGACGGTTGTGGCGGCTTCCTGTCCAGGTGTGTAGAATAAATAGACGGACCCTCGGTTACATGGCCTCTATAGTGTGTCTATGTGGCGTCTATACATCAGGGTACTTTTGACTTTTTTTTGTGTTTGTTTGTTTTTTTTTTTCTGGCGATACATATAATATATTTCTGTTGTTGTTGTTGTGGTGTTCGTGTGTTTCAGCGGCGCTGCAGTTGTCCGTGTGACACCTTAGCATGCAGGTTGCTGGGCCTCCCCAGGAGAGGCCAGGTAGTATTTACACAGGGGCTGATGGGGGCTTCCCAGCGCAGCGCGGTGACACTCCGGTCCCGTCCCGACGCCTACTTCAGGATGATCTGCAACACAAGAGGGGCCACGGGGGCCACGTCACAGGAAAACTCCGCTTTCATGTGCAAAACTCTACAAAGTGTGAATCCATCAGCGAGTCTCGGTGCGTCAAGGAAAGTGAATCAGAGCCGCGCCGCAGACGGGGATCAATAACAGACTTACACTTCAAACTGGATTAAACATCCAAGAGAAGTCAAAGTTTTCTGTTTCACCTCCAGTCACTTTAAGCAGCAGAGCGACTGCCTTTCAGGCGTTTGGTTCCCTGTGAGACGACTTTCTTTGAAGCACAGCGAGACTCGGAGGTCGACGATCTGCCGCCGAGTCGTTCTTCTTCTGCTTTCAGTCGTTGGGTTGAGAGAAAAACTAAAGAAAACACAAAACTGTGGTTCTGCCGTCGTGTGACGATACGAACAAGAAACGCTTCTTGTGGTCACCTGGGTGTGTGTTCTCTCTCCAGGAGGTAAAGACGGGGCGGGGGGGGGGGGGGCAAGGTAGAGGAGCTGCTGGTGTGTGTGTGTGTGTGTGTGTGTGTGTGTGTGTGTGTGAAGGGGGGCCACTGGCAGCGAGCCAACGCACAACAAAGCAGCGTGGTTGCTTGTTAGTAGACAAAGGACAGAAGCCGCCGGTCACACGTCACAGAAGGTCACCGTGCTGCGAGAGCATGTGAGGAGGAGGAGCGGCGAGGAGGAGGAGGAGCAGGAGGAGCGAGGAAGAGCACAGTGGCTCCACGGTGCCAATGAAAGATGGTGGAAGGCGCCAGATGGGCGAGATTAACTGGATATGATGGTACAAACAAATGGCAAGAATTGTTTGTGGCTCTTGTTTGCTGTAGATCTGGTGCAGTGATACGAGCCTGGAGGAGGAAGATGATGATGATGATGGTGGTAAACAAGCACTATAATCTCAGGGCACAGTATTATATGTGGTATTAATTTGTTGATTCCAGCACTGTGTGTCTGTGGCGTTGTGGGGAAGTGGAGGATGGAGGGATGAGTTAGTTTCCCGAGGCAGTGAACTAGGTGTAACTCCACGTGACGGGCCAGCAGAGGGCGCTGCAGCTCCACAAACGTCACCCCGCATGGTGACGTTACCACAGACCTGTGCGGCGGCCACACGGGCCGACGTGATTGGCCGCTGCCCGTGGTGTCAGGCTGACGGTTCAGGGGGTCGTGAGCTGACCAGACGGTGAACCTCGCGTCACGTCTGCCGTTAAAGACGCAGGTCGTCTCAGAGGCGAGGTTGAGACGCCGCCGCCTGATGGAAAGTACCAACTGTGGACTGTTCAGGGCGTCTGCAGCAACAATAGAGAGTGACGAGGCTGGAAAACAAGGCGTGCGCCGTTTGCAGCACAGCTGATGAGACCTGGAGGAGGAGGAGGAGGAGGAGGAGGAGGAGGACAGACGGCGACAGACAGCCGAGGCTGACGTCAGTGTTTCTCGGGCTCCTCGTCCCACATGCATCTTTAAAGAGCAGCTCTGCTTCCTGCTGCGACCGCTGCCGCATGCCAATTACAGGACGAGGCGGCGAGTCAGGGGAAGTGCACGGCGCCGGCCAATGGGGGGCGACGACGCGCGGCGTCCTGGAAACACGTCACCGTCACGGGCGGGTCCCAGAAACGTGGATGATTTGCATGTGACCAGGAGACGAGCCCGAGGTCGAGTCGGCACAAATATCTGGATTTCTACTGTGACCTCTATGAACTGTGTGTGTGTGTGTGTGTGTGTGTGTGTGTGTTTGCAGAGCACACAAGCAGAGCAGACAATGCCCCCCCCCCCCCCCCCCCCCCCCCCCGCTGCAGATGGAGCGTCTCACTTGACGACAAGAGAAGTGGAAAAATAAAACTTAAAAACCAGAACATGCGAAACAAAACCGAGGAAGTAGTGCAACACAACACGACTACGACTTGCAAATGTGGAGCTCTGGAGAAGTGCATGCTGGGGTTTTTTTTTTTTTTTTGGTTGAGTTTGGAGGGGAGGGGCCGGGGCGTGGGCGGGGCTGCAGGTCGCTGCAGCGCCGCTGACAGACGGCGGCACTTCTTCAGAGCTCCGGGGACGGATGAAAGAAAGCTTTAAAAGGAGCAAACCTGATTGGCTGGTGCTGTTGCTGCGTAGGGGACACTTGTGGCAGGAGTTGTTGCTGCAGAGACAGTAGCAGGCGTAGCACTGTACATCATTGGGACTTTGGGAGGGAGGAGGAGAGGAGGAGAGGAGGAGGTGGTAGCGATGGACAGGTAGGTGGTAACCGTGGCAACAGATGTGGTGTTGGTGTGTGCATTGTTGTTGTTGATGTCACAGAGAGCCATCGTTAGGGTCACACCGGCAGATGGCATGCAACCATTCACAAGGCAAAGCAGGGAGGACGGGAGGAGAGGAAGGAGGAAAGAAAAAGAAGAGCGTGGGAGAAAAAAAAACAAAAACAAGAGGAGAGAAGCTGATTACAATCACAAGTAAGGAAATTTATATGGAAAATCAGTTTGCTGCTTTTCCCAGAGAAGTTGAGCATCATGTCAGTGTTTGACACGCCAAACACACGTTTTCTCAAATATCACATTCAAATCCTCGCCCATTAGGCCACTGAGACTTTCAATTTTCTCTTTTTTTTAATTTGGAATAAAAGACGCTTCCAGATCGGCTGAACTTCTCCGGGAAACTGATTTAAATTTCCTGATGGACAGACGGAGGCTGTCCTGCGGTCAGTCTGCAGCACGTCACAAACACTTCCATCGTAAACATCAGCAGGAGGGCGGCCGGCGGGGAAACGAGCGGCCAAGCGCTTCCAGGTGACACAAAAACCAACACGACGGGTGTCGGGGGGCGAGCGAGCCAGCGAGCGAGGGAGGGCGCCACATTTTGTTTCACCTGCAAGTGCCGCCCACTCCTTCCACACCAAATCACTAAGACCACCCCCGGATCACAGTGTGAGTGTGTGAGAGAGGGACAGAGAGAGAGAGAGAGAGACATAGAGGGAGAGAGAGAGAGAGAGAGAGAGAGAGAGAGAGAGAGAGAGAGAGAGAGAGAGAGCAATGAGTGGGTCAGGACCTACCAAGACTGCTAGCAGGAGTCATGCACAAGACTGACCCTGTTGTATTCATGCAGAGAGAGAGAGAGAGAGGGAGAGAGGGAGAGAGAGAGGAGGGAGAGAGAGGAGAGAAGAAATGGGTTAATTGAGAGGGAGGAGAACAACAAGGTTAGACAGGGCAACACAAAATAAAGCTCCGAGCTTTGAGTTTCTACGGTTACGGAGTCACTCAGAGGCGGCGGCGACATTAAATCGTGGCTCAGCGAGAAGAACACGGTTAATCTACGGCAGCTTTGACGTGCCGAGCTGCAGGACTGGTCCAGATTGTGTTTTCAGGAAGAATAAAACATTGTTTCTGATACTAACTGGTCTTCCAGGGACTCAACGCACCACCTAGTGGTGCACTCTTGTACTGCAAGGCTAAACATTTGTCTCATCCTGCACTTTAAATGGCACACAGACATATTACATTTTTAATGGTAGAGGCAGAGTAATGCAGGGGTTCATGCAGTGTCAGGACAACGGTGAGCACAAAGCTGACGTCCACATCTGGATCAAAGACAGGCTTTTCAGTGTGGGAACAGCTGGGAGGCGGGGATGTTAGGCATCTCACACCGAGGGGAACCAAGAGAGCAGGTCGTTTGAGGAGTGAGAGATACTCAGATACTCAGATAATCCTGCCGACTCCTGGGTTTTGGCCTCAGGCTACAGAATTAGCAGCAGTTAGCTGGTTTAGCCGGGGGCCCCGGGGCCCCGAGGAGCAGACATATGACAGCACATATCATAACACACACATATCCTGCATTCAAATCCAAATACAACAGGCTTATTTAATGTAACCTAATATAAACATCCTTTGTTGAAATACAGAACTTTGCTGTTGTGTGTCTGCTGGACTTTGTCTCAATCAACATGTAAATATGTCGAGGAAGACGTTCTCCTCTGGAACAACATGGAAGTAAAGTATATTATTGCTCAATAGCAGATGGAGGAACGGTGGAATTTAATGAGTTTGTGCTTCCTCCCACGTCATCTCCAATTTGTTTTTGATGCTTTGCATAACGATATCGTTGCCTCACTTAATGCTGGAGGTAAACAAAGCGAATGTCTCCCTGCAGGTTGGGACAATGTGTGGCTGGTTTAGTGTGGCGGGCCGTGAGCCTGGCAGGTGTCCCACAGTGAGGCGGTGACACCGCATATCTTTTATTTCCGCCATCAAAGCCGGCGCTGCCCTTCCACCTGCCGGCAATTACATGTTTGTATCCGGAGCGGATCAAAGTTGAGCGACGGCACGGCGAGTGATTAAAACAAGACGCGATCGAAAAATGTGTTTGCTATGACCAGGAGGATAGCCGTGCACTTCAGTGTGTGTGTGTGTGTGTGTGTGTGGCTCCTACCTGTGGGAAAGAAAGCGGGCTGCTGGAGCTGTGCGTTGGCCAGTGCCTGCTGGTAGTGCAAAACACTGGGGTTGAACAGGGAGCTGGCTCCGTTGCTCTTCTCGAGTGCTTGTCTCTTTGGTAGCGGCTGCAGGACGCCGTGGGGGAACGCCTGGCCACCCAACACACACACACACACACACACACACACACGCACACACACACACACACACACACGCACACGCACACGACAGAAGCACAGAGGATTTGAAGTGTGTGCCTCCACAAGTCGAAGCTAATCACGGCTAAGTCTGTTATTTGTCTACGCACAGCACAACAAGGCAAACATGGAAAGTTGCTGTAACTATCACAAGGACAATGAGAAACTACACCGTAGCAAGGCAATCATAAACAAACACATTAAAGAGAAAGTAGAGTGCAGTTTACTTTTAGCATTACGGAGCAGAAGTTACGCTATCAATGTACTCAACACACTAGAATTGCCACAGGTGATCATAAATGGTAGCTAGCTCTACTTTTAACGTTTTTCACAAAAAACAAAAGAGCCAAATTAAAATTTGTGAGTGGCTACAGTACAATTAAAGAAGCTACATGCAAAGCAAAAGGTGAAAGGTCAAAGTACCAGGTCTACAGTTGCCTCGAGGGGTCGCTTCATTGCTTTGGCAGTCGACTGAGTCTTTAATTAGCAGGCAGCGAGCACATGATGGCAGTGGGCCAATGGGATTCAAGCGTATTAACATACAGGTAACAGCAAGCAGAGGTGCGTCATGGGGGACAGCATTGCATTGTGGATAGGTGAGAAGGAAAAAAACAAAAACAAAAAATAATCTGAATGCAGGTATACCACATACAAAACAATAGGCATGCACATAAACAAAAGTCTGTTTTGTTTACTTTTAAAGAAACATTGCTACTATTTGAATTAGTACAAAAGCAAAAAAAAAAAAAAAAAAAAAAATTAAATAAAGCATCTACAGTAAACTTTGGTTAAAAAAGCAAGAATCTAAGATGTACTATCAAACTACTGGGAGAGCATTTCGTATTCATGTAAGCTAACATTCTTAATGCTAATAAATAAATAAATATATATATAAATAATAAATAAGTAGCAGGATAAACACAACTGATTCATTTAGGTGAGACAGTTTTCAAAGCAACAACAGTCACTGGAGGGTGTGCGCTGCTACTGGGGGTCTGACACTCGCCTCAAAACAGAAACAACATGGCCGCAGCGCGGCGGCGCCGCTGACGTCATGAAAACAAACAGCACAGCTCCTCCTGGCCTCTGCCGCTCTGCCTCAACAGTCCAACCTGTCCACTGCTCTCTGCTCTGACTTCTGTCCAGTGGTGAAACACGAGACTCTGGAAGGCGTTTTAGTTTGGCGACTTCCTGTCTGGGACTGCTGTAAACGAAGGGACGTACCGGGAGGAACGTCTACCTTCAGTCAGCGACACTGTTGTAGTTTAACAGGAGAATGTGGAGCTCTGTTTATTGCTCTAGCTGCCCTCACAAGGTATTTGGGGTTTCGTGTCTGTATGTTGAAGAAAAAGATGAGGTGGAGGTGATGAGCGGCGCCGACAGGCTCCATGCACAAGCCTCTTGCTTTAACGTATGTGGATCTAATTGGGCGTGTTGAAGTGCGGCAGCGACAGACCGGAGCGCCGTCACTCAGCTCACATGGAGGATGGACGGCCGCGGTGACATGACAAGCACACGACGGCTGCATTCAACCGGCGATGGAGGACGATCACGGCGTGGCGAGCAACACACGGCGTGGCACAGTAACACAACAGAACCTCAGTAACAAGATCTTCTGACTGGAAGTGTCTCACTTAATGTGAAACCTCATCTCCAGTACACTTTGCCCTATTTGATTTGAAGGGCTGATTCATGGATAATGATATCTGAAGCAGCGCAGCAATACAGCTTTTATGGGTCTCTGCTTCAATAAAACAGAAAATTGGATTCCAGGTGCTGACTAAACAAGTCGTGGTCCTGAGCTTAACCCTCCTCTCCCCCGGCACACATCGTCCCCACGCCGGGTAATTTGACACTCGGGTCATAAAGTTGACAAACCGGGTCATGTGGGGAACACAGGAGGCGTGTGAGCGACCAGAATAATATTTATGCATGTTTCCATTGAGCGGCGTCGAGTTTCCTTGTTTCATGCAGCAGCATCCAGACCAGACCTGCACACACGTCGTCTTTATCATGGAGGAAGGAGAGCGAGAGCAAGCAGAGCGATGGAGGAGGTGTGTGCAACGCGTAAAGCATGCCCATGCCATGAGAGGGGGGGGGGGGTCAGCGAGCACTGGCGCAGTGCGAGGTGTGTGAGTGCAGCAGCCAGAAGGAGCATGGAGAGGAAGCCACTCAGACCCGGAGGGAGGTTGGAGGAACAGCCAGAACATGAAGCCAAACTCAGTCTACCTGTCTGCCTCTCTGCCTGTGGTGGATCTTTCTGGACTAAAAGCAGAGGAGGGCACATACACCCCCCCTCCTCCTCCCCCTCCTCCTCCTCCCCTCATCCATCCCAGATTCAATTTGCACTGATCTGCAGAGGGCCGCACTTATCATTGAGAGCAGTGGGGTGGGATGGAGAGGAGGGGGGGGCGGTGAGCTGGCGCATTGTCTCCGTACGAACCAAGGGCATCGGAAAATAAAAGAGGACTGCGGTGAGATAATAACAGATTGTTCTTGCGGCGGTACATTGATGTGTTCAGGTCTGGCTAAGCCCTGTTTATTGTATACAACGGCCTCTTGTTGTGGGAGAATTGCACACTGGAGTCCAGTGGAAGGAGCAGCCGGCCCAGGTGGGGGTGTTTAGTGCAGTAATAAAGCAGCGCTCCACATTTTGATGTTCCGCTAAAACAACCTGTGTCCAAACAGGGTTTTCTCAGTGTGTGTGGAGAGTTTCACTAGTCGTGTCTCCTGATCGCCTCTGAGAATAGCTTGACCTTCATAGTTATAATATTGTGAACATACACGTCCCTATAAGTCCGACTCACTCACTTTTGCATCCTCCAGTAATTATGTATTCATTTGAAACACGGGTATTAAAACAAAACCTCATGCTTTTACTGCAAAGTGCTTTAAAATAAGCTTATTGTCCCACAAGCTGTTTCTATTAGAAGCATAATGTGTTCCCTGCTCTCCCCTGCTCTCCCCCTGCTCTCCCCTGCTCTCCCCTGCTCTACGGTTCAGGAGGTGGGCTCTCTCACCATGGCTGCAGCCGTGGCGGCGGCTTGCGCGGCCACGGCCGTCTGGTTGGCCTGATGCTGGGCGGCCTTGATCTTGGCCTGGAGGTGGGTCGGGGGGTGAAAGTACTTGCACTTCTCGCGAGAGCAGCGGCTCTTGATGTAGTCCATGCAGACGGTGACGGTGTTGTCGCTGGTGTCGATCATGGGGCTGTCGCTGGGGTGCGCGAAGCGGCAGTCCGTCTCGCCGCGAGCGCAGTTTCCCCGCTGGAACTCGCGGCAGACCTGCGGAGAGGTGGGCGGACAAATGTTGACAGACAGGGATGAATGCATGGGGGGGGGGGGGCAAAGAGAGAGTGCTTTCAATCAGTAAACAACAACAGGCAGAATCATCAGAAGCAGAATTCACACAATGAATTTGAGCCTTTATCATTGTGAAGCCACTCAGGATGTTGTTAAAATCTTAAAAGTTATTATTCTGCTTTTTTTAAAGTTGTTGACATTTTGCTGAATGATTGTTTTTGGATAAATGAACAGGCCATGTTTTGTTTATTTCAGAAATCCTTGTTATGTCGGAGCAGCTGCTGATTTAATGGAAGAACAATGTTTTTTGTTTATTTCTCTTTGAAAAGGGTGCAGATTTGTTTGAATAATGTTTTTCTGTCAGAGTTGAACTGTGAGTAAAAAACTAAAAGAATGACATAAATCAGTTTGTTTGTCTAAAAACAATCCATGTATTTAGGGGGAAAACCCAACAAGCGACATGGTTCTAGGAGTTGGCACAAAATGCATTTTACTCCCCAGGAAGCAGACATCTGTGAAATGTTCCAAATGTTCCTGAGCACAACAAATCCCAGCAATTTATTTTTTTTGTTGTTGTTCTTTTTTCCCACAGACGATAAATTAGTTTTGGACTCGACAAAATGTAAGAGAAGCTGCAGTGTGAGCCAAAGCGGGACGACTGCGGTCAGAAGCCTGGGCTACACGCACACGCACGCGCACACACACACACACACACACACACACACAGGGACGTGGAGTGTGTACACGTGTGCACACACATGATGTGTGGGAGTGAGCGAGTGTCTCAGAGGGAAACTGTTTCATTAGAGGCAGCTTCATTCAGTTGCTAAGTGATAGCACTCTAGCAGAAAAACACATACAGGCACACACCTACGCATCACCTCCAGGTTTTAGGGAGATTATTGTTTATCTTTATAAATGTAGTGGGGGGGAAAAACCCTCCTCCTCGTGCCCTCTTCCACAATGGCAGAGCTCCTCTCACTGAGGCTGAGTGCCAGGGGGCAGATGGAGACGGCTGAAGTTGCTGAAACCGTCCCAGTCGAACTGTGTCTGTCTCGCAAGCACCAGTTAGTGTTGAGCAAACTCCAATCTAAATCACTGTAATCACACATCTCATTTTTCCCCGACACAAGCTGTAATTATTTCTGCTAAGTGATAACAGCGCCGTCTCCTGCTCCGGGATACGGCTGACGTAAAGAGCTATCAGGTACCGAGCCGCACAGAGACGTCCACGTGGAGACAGACGTGATATGCTTGTGTTTCTGTGCAGATAGCAGCCGCCGGTTCCACATTTAATCATTTCAGCACCGTTTCGGGGTGTTTCTATCGCATTAAACTTCTCATTTGGGTTTGTCCAAAGCGTGTTGTACTACTTGGATCGTTCTCTGCCCGGACACACTGATTGAAAGCAGGACAGGCGGATCACCTCCAGCTTGTCGGTGCGCAGGAGCTTCTGGCCGGGGGAGGAGCCGGTGGTCATGGAGATGGGCGGGCTGCCGGGGACAATGACGGGCGTGCTGGGCAGGATGTCTGTGGGCACCAGGCCCATGCTGTGGGACATGGGGGTCAGGTAGGGGGCGTAGCTCAGACCGCTGGAACCCAGGCCCTGGCTGACCGGAAACGTCTGCTGCAGGCGGAGACGAGAGACACGACAAGTTCACCAACCAGTTCATAAAGACATGAGCAGGGGGAGGGAGAGGCACCGGGGGGGGGGGTTGAGGAGAAGAACTGCAAAGAGAGAGGAATTCTCATCAACCTCCATGTATCCCCGCACCATTTCGCTGAGCGTGCATGTTCTCTTTCAGCGAGGCCTTACGCTGATGCAGTTACACACACTTACACCTGGCAGCTGCACACTGCAACAACCCACAGCGGCTCAGTGCAGCAGTGCAGCAGTGCAGCAGTGCAAGGGCATTACAACAATAACCGTAGGAGCAGGTTTACGGAAGGCAGTGGAAAAGCACTGCGACACTGACACCTTGCATGAAACTGAAGTTTGCGACGGCGCACTTACCACCGGCTGCATGGTGGTGCCGGGGATCATGAACTGCATCTGCTGGGCCAACATGGCCGCCGCCGTCTTCTGCTGGATCAGGTTGTTTCTCCCGTTGATCTCCAGCTGAGTCTTCAGGTGAGCAGGTGGATGGAGGTATTTGCAGTTCTCTCGTGTGCAGCGGCCCTGAGCAGGGAGAAACACACACGCACACGCGCACACACACACACACACACACACACACAGTCATTATCCTGGGAGCTCAGCTGAGCAGACGGAGCTGAGAAGCAGCTCTGTTTTGACGACCAGCAGGTTCCTGAAGATGTGGCAGACATGTGGGATTTGATTTTTAACGCTGCAAAACATCATGTTCTTGAAGGCAGCACACATATTCCTACTGAGGGAGCGTGAGAGACCAGAACACCGTGAGGAATGTTTGCAGTGGTCCAGTGGGGAGGATGTAGAAGCATCTCCACGGCTTCTTGATGGACACAAGGTGTGGTATTCCTCTCGAAAGGTAACTACAGGGCTGGAGGGTCAGGCTGACACACACCCTGGTGACTGAAGGCAATTACATTGTCAAGCCAGAGGCTAAGGGCAAACACAATAATCCAATATGGTGGCAGGAAGAGAAGAGGGAGGTCAAGGAGGAAGGTGGAACAGCTGGAGACGTCGGGGGAAGAGAGGACGTGACACGACGGCCACATGTGAAGGTGAAGCCAAACTGGAAGCAGAGCTATTTATACAGCCTTAACCCCGGATGAGCCGCGGCACACTGACCTCATTAGCCATATCATCGCTCTCATTTCCTCCTACGACTCGTCAGCCCAGTGATGAGTACTGACTGGGGGCCGTTACCCAAACACCCCTTCAAGTCCAGCACCACAGTGAAAGTGAGTGCGGCCCTCCAGACGAGGCCTGACAGCCTGCTGGGTGACGAGCTCGACTCTACTTGACAAGCGTGGGACTCCAGCTGAGCGCCGCAGTCATTTGTCAGGCCTAAAGAGCAGCAAAGCATATATTATTAAATGCTTCAATACGCTGACGGGGTGATCGTGTGCAACCTGCAACTTCAGTCAACACCAAGATGCTGCAGCCTGGATTTGACCTTGGATCCTCAAGGTCAAGCAGGACTGTTCAGGACTCAGTGTTATTCAGTTAGAACTGACTGGAGTCTCCAGCAGAGCCTGAGGAAAACATCTTTAAAACACATGATTCCCACTATTCTTAGTAAGGCACATAACTGGAACGCTTCCCGTGGGATGTGATGCAAATGATCAAAAGTATGATATGGATTGTTTCTGTCACTCGCCACCTGACAGGGATGTGACACTGAAGCTGAAGCGTCGCAGAGAGCCGACCCCCCCCCACATTAGCCGGGCCGGCAAACAGAGAGGAGCTTTTAATCAAGCGCGGCTCAAGGTATAAGCCCGGCTCGCAGTGTAAATAACCTCCTCGTGTCTCATCGAAGGGGAAACTAATAAAGCCTCGCGATGCGGGTCTTCTTGACAGATATTAAAGCAGAGCATCAAACACGCCGTTAGCGATGTTACAATCATCCCTCATTGAATTTGAGGGACACATATTTCCGCGACAAAGGATATTACATTTGTGAACGCTACCGGACTATTTGCAATCGTTGTTCCCGCATTACTGACAATAAAAAGATACGCGTGACGGAGTTCCACTGAACATTCAGCCGACCTCCACAACCTGGAGCCCCTCCGTCTGCTCGCAGGGCTCACAGGCGCCCAGTCACACCTGCCCACACATGCATGGCAACGCTCTCCATCATAACAAGCCTCACACACACACACACACACACACACACACACACACACACACACACACACACACACACACACACACACACACACACACACACACACACACACACACACACACACACACACACACACACACACACACACACACACACACACACACACACACACACACACACACACCTCGGTCCTGTCCAGACCAGAGGAATGATGTTAGCACAAAGCCCTTAACCAAAAAAGATTCGGTGATACTGCATGCATTAACCGCCAGCAAAAAAGTGTGCGTGTGTGTGTGTGTGTGTGTGTATGGGAGATAATGCGTGGGCAGGTGTAAGTGTGCAGGAGAGAGTGTGTGTGTGGGCGGCTGTGAAAAAGGGAGCGAGAGCCGAGCTCTGGGCGACTTCCCAAAACTGAGCCTGCAGGGGAGCCGACGACACCGCCGAGCCCCCCCATACCCCCCCCAACACACACCCCGTCACCCCTCCTTCAGCTCTCTGGCGTCTGCGTTTTGCCGAGTTAAAGTGAGGAGGGAAACGGCGGCGGAGTGGATTGATCAGGCTTAAAGCTGCGTCTCTCTCAGCCTTGGACTCCAACCTCCTCCTCCTTTCATCCTGTCAAACTCTGAGAGCCTTTTCTCACCGACGTATTCATGATCTACCGCCGCATTGTGCTCAAGTCTCTGCATAAATTAGTTTGAATTCATTTTGGCTTTTGTCTCGTTTGAAGGTGGAAGAAGCAATAAAAAAACTGGCTCCACAGTAATGGAAGCTCTATTTTAAATCTCTGGCACTCATCAAGGCATCGCCTCAATTTTACAAACATCTATTATTTGTAGTAGATAAAGTTACCTTGAAGTGTGAATTCATGTATAAAAAGAAATGCTATTTCTAATATTCACACACGGAGCTGGATGTTTGTATTTCCCCAGGAAGTCCCGTTGAGATCAGGATTTCTAACATGTTCTCTCTGGATTCCACATTAGATTTGGTTAAAATAGCAAGAGATGTCCGTGTTGCGCTGTCTGCAGGTACAGGCAGGTGAAACACGGATTTGAATGGCAGATAAAACTGGAGACATCAGATCAGAGTCCAATAATCCTGCACGGAGCCTTTTATGATTCATTATTTTACAGCTCTGGCTTTATCACTCACGCTGCCATTTACAATCTTAAACTCTTCAAACTCTCCGGGCTGGAGAGCGGGGAGGGTATGGATTGGCTATAAAGACACTTGAATGACCCATAAATGGGGCTGTTAGTGTATAATGCTTGACAAAAAGGAGAAGATGAGTTAAGTCAGTGTTTAACCATGGGGGGGGTGGGGGGGGCAGCCAACTCCACACAGTGCAATCTGAAGTATGGATACTCTCATATCAGACGCTTCCAACCCGTGTTGTGACGAGACAAACGTCCACGTGTTTGATGAGGGAGTGGGCTTCAAGTCAGGGTGGAAACCCAACATCTGCTTCATCGCCGGAGAGATTCCGGCTTTAATAAAACGAGATAAGGCCAATTGCATGAGCCATGTAGCGACGGGGATACGCAGCAATTACAGTGCATCTGAAGTGGGATAATAATGATCATCAGTGAAGGGTTCAGGCTCCAGGCACACTTGGGGATTCCAGGCACATAGGATGAGGTAAGGCGTGTAGGGAGAGCGGCGCTGCAGCACATATAAAGCAAGAGACTTTAAACGGCGATGACGGGGCCATACATCATGTCGGGGCTGTGCCGTCAGCTGCTCTCAAACCTGGGACATTTTCAGGGGGTGGCAAACACACACACACTCACACACACACACTCACAGGACAGATGAAGCAGATGTACTACGCCTCCCGTCAGAGCCACCCACTCAGAGCCGAGCCGAGCAGAGAGCCATTCATCTGGGCCGTCGCTCTGCAGCAGCCGTCTGTGAAAAGGCTCTCTGGAAGCGCCGCAGCGCCTCCGTGACTCACGGCGTGTCGCCATAGCTACATGGTGAAATTACACCTTCCACCGGGGTCGCTCGCATGGCAATTTTTTTATCGCCGTATGACCGCCATGATAACGGGCTCCGTTGCAATTGGATAATTATCTGTTTGCGCCGCGGTGAAACAACACATGACAATGAGAGGGAGATGGAAGAGAAATCAACAGCTCCCGTTACCTGACAGAGCCTCTATTCATCAGCTGAAATGGCACATGGCTCCTGGAAGGCGCTCTGAATCCCCACAGCCGTCGCCAACAGACCAGCACCGGGTGTTTGCCAAGTTTTCATACAGTAGTATTGTCAATAAAGCGCTTCCACACTGGGCCTGATCTGTGGGGAGGCGAGAGGAGGCTGCTGGATGACACTCACTGCATCCTTGACTGTTTTTACTACTTGGAATTAGAGCTCATTCGTTTGTTTTTTTTCCCCGGAATTCATTAAGGAATGTGTGTGTTGATATTAAATGTGGGTGTGGATACTTTACCATCTGCAACCCATTTATGTTAAACATTTACTTAAATATTCCAGCAAACAGCTCTGAAGCAACTAATCATGACTGAATTAAATGGTGAACAGTTTATTGTTGACTTCAAATACTTTCACAATAAAAAAACCTCATTAATCAGCTGTTATTATCATAATAAATTATGCATATTTTTTGCAATTTATCTCATCAAGTAACATCCTGGCTGCTTTGGGTTGTTCATCATTTCACAACACACATCTCGATAAAGACGTGTTTGTCCGTAGAGCTCATTACTCTCCACCTCTGCCGTGACGCTCGGCCGTACAAAGAGCCAGAATCATTCCTCTGCAGCGATCCGCTGAGCGCTCAGCATTTAGCTGACAAACCTCCGGAGAGGCCACATGGAAACGCACACCGAAAGAAAGAAACGTCAGCAAGCGCAGCGAGCGACGCAGAGAAACACCCCTCTGACCACGGACACCGAACAGTGACGCACTTCTCTGTTGTGATTTCACTCAGGGTCTTTTCACTCGTTTCAAGGCCTCGACGTGTCCTAGTGGAACCAGAAGTACCTTCAGGGGGTCGAGAGGAGAGAAGACCCTCCAGCCTGACGACAACATGAACTCTGTTGTGTTCTGGAGGGGGGGGGGGGGGGGGCCTCAGTGACCGCCTCCCCTGGGGGGCGCCAGAGAGCTTCAGGGTGGGATCAGCAGCAGGACAGATCCGGGGTCGGGGTGTGTGAGATGTGGCGGTGAAATCTACATTTGTCTCTATTAGAAAACTCATTTCTCGATCACAATTTGTGCTTCCAGAAACTCCCAAGATACTGTGGGACTCAGTTCTGTAGTCGTGGCTCAATAATGTGATAAAAATCTATAAAAATAACTATTTGTATGGTAAATATTGTAGCTCATACATGAAAAAGGCAAAGCTTATTAGTGACCTGAGAGACACTGACACTGAAGGAGCTGGAGCGGCGGACGGAGCGTCCTCCTGCCTCAGCTTCACCTTCATCTGTCATCCTAGACCCGTCCCCCGTCCCACGTCCCCCACCTCCTCCACCGGCCGGGCTGAATGGCCAGAGTGATGACTGCTGGGTGTCTGTGGGTGGCACTGACACAGAGGGCCAGTCTTCCTCCCCCTCCGCAGAATAGCGCTTCACTTGTGGCCCCGCCGCTCTCCACTGTAACATTTGCATTTCTCCCTCAATGAGCGCTCTATCCCCGGTCTGCCGAAGACACAGAGCGGCTGCCGGGAGGCTGCAGCCGACATGGGAGCTGTGGACGTCCTCACAAAGGAGACTTGAAGCGCACATTTATATCACACCTCTGTGGTTCCTGGTGTCCTTTATAGGGGAACTGGCGGTGTGGTGCTGACTCAGGACGGACACGCTCTCTCCCATGTCAACAATTCCGACCCAGAAACCATATTGATGAATTAGTGGCTCGAGTGTGTGCATGCATTTCTCCATTAAGCTATTTTGTACATGCCGCGGCTCTCCTGGGGTTCTTCTGCCGCTCAGTGACGTGATCAATGGCAGTGTGAGTGGCAGTATTGGCAGACCCTGAAATCCAGGTGAAAGGGCTTAGAAACTCTGGAGGGTCAGCACTAACCGCCAGGGCGTTCAGCTCCATCAGGACGGTGGAGGTGGTGTGGCTGTGCAGAGCAGCACGGAGCTGAGCCCAGCAAAAAGAAACCTGCAGGAACAGGGTCAGGGTGTGAAGCCCACACAGTCTGCTGCACCAGAAGCATCTTCACCAGAGTCCTCTCCCCACCACTTTGTCCCATTGTCCTCCTCAGTGTGGAAGGAGGAGAGCTGCTGTGAGGAAATGACACGAATGTTTCTGACATGAAGGCTGTGAGATGTGTAATCCCCTTACAGCACAGCTCAGGAACCTGTTGTGTCCCGAGTGGCCGGCGGAGGAAAGAACAGAACAGAAAAGAGGGCTGGAAAGGCGTCACTCTGCCGTCTTATCCCTCATTATCCCCGCACGTCTCCTTCTTTCTCCTCCGATGCTTCGTCTCCACATTCATATTAATGCCGTTTGCCTTGTGAGATGTGCTCTAGCTGCGTTGTTGACGCACGCTTGTATCCATGGCGATAACTATCTGAGCATTTCTGACTGGCAATGGCCGTCACAACGGCGCTCACACAAAAGACTAAACATAATGAAGTGCGTTTTGTCACCTTGTGCACATTTGACCCGGGACAGTAATTAAAGAGGAGCTTTTCCTCCTCATTCTCAGTTTACTGAAAACGTTTTCCTCCACTAACAGCTGGTTATGGGTCAGCGTGTCGCAGCGGGGCAGGAAGCCACTTTGCAGCGAGCCGCTGATCCCAGAACTGGATGCACACGGACAGGACCCCCCTTCATCCACACACTCCCTCTCAAGGATCCAGTTTTGTTTTGGGGCCCTAATGGATCCGCTTGGACTAATGGATCCGTTTGAAGCAGGGATGCTTCGGGATACTTGAAAATCCATTATGAAATGACAGCCAGGGGCTTTTTGCTTACCTCGGTAATGGAGAACACGAATCAATGGTGAACAGTGGCGAAGAAGCAGCCGTGTGGATGTACAACAACGGTAAACTTTGCCGTTTTAATTACTGCCATGAGGTAGATTTGACTGAGCTACTCGGATAATCTCCAAATAACAGTAATGTGGGTGTATACAAACAAAAAAAAGAAGCTCCCAGGTGCTTTAGGAGCAGGTTTGCCTCCACAGTCAGCAGACACACATAAGACAGTGTTGCCTCAGCAGTAATTAAGTGCCTTTGTTTCGCTCGCTGTAATCCCACAGATGAAGGAGTGGTAGTGCTGCTGACACGCCTGAGATTACCGAGGAGGAGGAGGACTAAGAAGGGATGCACACAGAGAGGGGGAGAGGAGGATCAAGGCCAGATAAAGTCTGTTGTCTTATTTCTTGCCTGTTTGTCCTGGGAGGCCTGGAGAGTGTGGATCTTTCACCCACAGGCTTTAAAAGCAAACACCCCCACCTCCATGTGAGACACGTAATAAAGCTGAACCGGCTTCTCAAAACCACTGAATGCTCCTGCTTGTCTTGATGCAACCGGCCCAGTTTGTAGGTTTGGTGTGTCTAAAGTCTGGAAATAGTTGCAGAATGTTGTTTATCAGCTGCGGATCACATGCCGGCGCTGCTCACAACCGACTCACAAGTCTCAGACTGCAGATCAGACGCTTCGAGGAAATCACAACCGTGTCTTTAAATTCCAGTGGAAATGTTTCAACGACGACACGACGCTTCAGACAGGCTTGTGTGTAGTGCAGAGCAGCGCTGCCATCCCATCGGGGAGGCAGAGAACAAGCCCACAGCCTTGTTCTTACAACGTGGGATGACAAATGTAGTAACGAGCAAGAAGCTCACACCTCAGTGGAATCAAGACTTCAGTGTTCAGAGAGAAAACGTGAAACATACGAGTCTTTAAATGGTAAGAAATGATCCATCCAGATGAACAAACCTGTCTTTAGATGGCCTGCAAGATTCAAACCAAAGCATTCAGGTTGTGCAGACAGTTCTTACCACTGCACCACTCTGAAAATAACCAAGAGATCAATTTTAACAAGAGAAATAAACAAACTATCACACGTTACGAGATAAAGAATGAATTGCCAGATCATATCTGTCACATTATATCTCAGTATACTGGGGAACCTACATCAGGTATTCCACTCAGTCAGAAATGTGCTCTGATGCCCTGCTCAGTCCAACACCGCTCCATTAAGACTGCGCTTTCTAAAACATCCATCACAGCGTCTGAGCTTTCATGTATTTGTGCAGCAGTAAAGGCAATTTAGAAGTAAATCACGGCTCTCAGCATTCAGGCGAAGGCTGAGGTAGCGGCCCATGTGTCATCTTATCGCGGCGGCGTTGCGTGGCACCTGCAAAGTCCCGGTCCTGGTGCTAATCCAGCTGGAGGCCGGAGCCCTGCTTGAGTTAATCTGATCATCTGTGACCTGCTGAGACATGAAACCCACCCTTCAGAGCTCCTGTAATCTGCACACACAAGCAGGCGTTCATGGCGGCGCGGAGAGGGACGCCGGCACGACGCCGGCCGGTCCGCAGCCGTCAGCACAGGTCCCACCTGAAGGGACGCCACCTGTCCGTCTGTCGGTCGGTGAGACGCAACCGACACACGAGAGGCTTTGTTCTGCTTCCAGCGAGCTGCAAGACGCTGCCGCTCTGCCCCGGTTCTACGCTGGGCCGCAAAACCAACCAGACACAAAACACGCTTCTTTACAAATAGGTTACACATCGTTGATGGCCCAGTTTGATTCAAATAAAATAAAGTGTGTCACACCCTCAAGGGGAAACAGCAGAAACTAATTATACGTTTGTCAACAGACACGATGCGAGTCAATCAAAGCCAGAAACTGCCCAAACACAAATCCAATCCGTGACGAGGGGAATTACACAAACAATATTGAGGAATTTTTTGAAAAAAAAGAAAAGTGTAGCTCGTACAGTATCTTCCTCCCCACTGACACTATCGACCACGTGTCCGCGCGTGTTGAGGAGTTGTGTAAATCCATAAAACAGATAAAGGAGGATAATGACATGGAAGGGAGAGAGCAGATCTATTCATCAAAGCCTCTTTCGAACACACTCAGCAGATCGGGGCAGAAATGTTGTGGAGCTGCTTACTCTCCAGTTTGGAGATTAAAGCCACGGTTGCTGACAAAAAACAGAAACGTTGAGGTCCTGCTGCAGTTTGGCAGACGTTTACAATCACACTGATCTTCCTGATAGGAATCTTATCTCCCACCTTTGATCACGCCCGAGATAGAAAGTCTCAATTATTTAGATTCCTGCAGTCGTGAGACAGACAGAGGACAATAAGAACATGGCGTTTACGTGCACAAATAAACACAACGGGAATAGAAACCCTGAAATTTCTCTGCTGTCATTTCATTTTTCTACACGCGGAATCACAAGGGAACGAAGTGCTGCGTCGCCTAGATGGGTTGTTGTTTGTTGGCTGTGGTGATGAGGCCTCTGAGACTCCAATCCTACGAGGAGATGATGAAAAACATTCTCGGAAGACAAGACAGCGCAGAGGAGGAGAGTTAAACGAGTGCATGTGCTTCTCTCCAGTAACAAGTGGCTTCTGCTCAAAGATAAGAGATCGATAAAGCAGCCGACTCACGAAAACCATCTGATGCAGGTGAAGATATGAATCCCAGCGTTCACCGTCATCCTGCTGCTTGTTTTCTAAACAGAGGCGACGCCGGATGATAAGAAAAGAAGATGAAACATGGTGGAAAGAGTTCGTATTCCTCCGTCTCCACGGTGCTCTTCCTCCCCCCCGGCCCGGCCCGGTCTGGTCTGGTCTGGCCTGGCCTCGCCATGGGGTCAGCCTGCTCTGTGAGGGGGCGCGCTGCCAATTAGCGTCCCCACCTGTCGCCGTGGGTCACTGGTGCAGACATCTGCTGGGTGTGAAATTGGCCATCTCACTTTCGTCCATGAACTTTGCATCCACCCCCGCCACCCCCTGCTGCCCCCCGCCCCCCTGCCACCCCCCCCCGCCCCCGTCAGCCAAACCTGCACAGGCACAGATATGCTGCTGTGACCTCAGGCTGACCTCTATGGTATGGCCACCGTGTGTGGAGAGAGACGATCCAAAGAATCCCTTTCGCTTGCTCAGGATATTAAAAGCTAACCCCCCCTCAAGAATAACCGTCTAATCCGCATGGAAAACATTTGATTGCTTGTTTTCATACCTGACGTCTACATTATAACTCCTGGTTTTAAAGAACAAGACCCAATAAGACGGATCCTGCTTTAAAAAGTCTTTATCCTTGAACAAACCTTCATTTGTTCTGCTGTCAGAATGAGCTTCATTTACAATCTGAATCATCAGAGTGTGTGTTGCAGTGGAAGCAGCTTCCATTTACAAACAGCGCAGCAGTTGGCTCCAAGACGTTCATCCAGACGAGCCCCATCAAATCACCAGGATTTGGAGGCGGCCATGGCCTCGCCTGTCAAAGCTCCACGTTCACCTCCAGCGAGCTGCAGCTTTGTGGGACTGTTTGGGCCGATCGGCCAACGATTTCATCTGATTTCCACCTTTCCCTCGTTCTAATTACGTTCACGGAGCAGGAGGATATTAAATCCTAAAGATGGCACCTGCCGTCACTTCGTCCGGGGGGGTTTCAGTCCTCCGCCGCCGCTCGCCGAGCCGAAATGAGACGTGACTCAGAAAGGAGAAGGGACAATGTGCGTTTAGAGACGACGCGTCACTGACAGGCCGCGCTCACGCCTCGCTTCCACCGGCAGCCATTCTTCACGGCGACATGCCAACGTGCAGCGCTCCGACATCCAGCTCAGGCGTGTCTTCACACGTCTGCACGTGGGACCGGGACGTCACGGTTAGCCTGGCTCTCCGCTGCATGTTCCACACAGACCAAGAGAAGGAAGACAAAAAAAAAGCAGGAGGCAGGGATCCCTTTCTGGAGCAGGGCCCCTACAGATTGCATTTCTGTTGCCTCATTAGATGAAGCCAATTAAGAAGATCTCTGTCTCATTATAAAGACCGGCCCCTGGGAGACAGCTGGGCCTGTCGGTCTCACTGTTAGCAGCTCCCGGTGGTGTGTGTGTGTGTGTGTGTGTGTGTGTGTGTACAGGCTAATGGTGGCTGTGCTGGACCTGTGAAGCATCTTGAGCTCTGCCTTTCTGTAACTTTGTCCGTTTTCCAGTCAGATGAGGATTAACAGCAGCCTGCAGGCTTCCAGTGCAGTTCTTCAGTCTATTGGTTTAAAATGACCATATGCTTCAGTAAACTGCATATGAGCAACATACTGCATCCAGCAGCAGGCAACAATGGCCTTTCCAAGGAAGTGAAAACAACTCCGGAGGCGACAGCTTTTCCTCCCAAGGTCTTCACTTTCTAACGAAACCACTTTCAACAGAACAGAACTGGATTTGAACGCTCGTCTCAGGCTGATTGAAGTCTGTTTCTGACTGATGATGAAACTACAAATCAATTATTAATGCCAACGACGGTAAAAGGTCAAGCACGCAGCGCGCCTTCCGCCCGACTCGCCACAGATCTGCCTTCAGCTTCACTGCAGCGGCGCAACAGTTACTGCTGCTGCTGCTGCTGCTGCAGCGGCAGCGGCGAGGCAGTCTGAGGCCAGCTGGCTTTGAAATCATCAAATGGCGAGGATGGCATTGACTCTGCAGCACGGATCGGTGTTGCTGTGAGGAAAAAAAAAAGAAGCGGAGAACGGAGCACTCTATCAGCACTGTGGGCAGCGGAGAGCGGTGGAAAGAGAGGATGACTCAGAGGCAGTGGGCGGACTGAGACCAGGTGAGACACTGGTGCAGCAGATGGGCACATTTTCAGCTCTCAGTCTCTCCATCACGCCGCAGCAGATCGCCGGGTGGAACAACACCGACGATTCAAGCCGACGTCGGACAACAGAAGTGCCACACTTGTGCGCCTTTGTTTTGCAGGGAAGATTTAAAAGGGTTTGGAGTTGAAAACAAGAGAAAAGTGTGCATTAGCGGAGTGCTGCGGCGAGTAGGCGGCCGCGCTGCGAATCCTACGTATCAGCTGGAGTTCAGGATTCACTGTCCACTTTAAAGTGTGAACATAAAGCAGCGACACCAAAGTGGCACGTCGGTAGAGTTTTATCATCAAAACATACAAAAATTCTCAAGCATGGAAGCTCCTGTCGATACCGAATAAAGACAAATGCTGTTCCTCACATCTGAAATGTTCCTAGTTCAAAAATCAATCTGCATTTTCAGTCCAGCTGCCCACATTGAGGCAAAACACCAGGAGAACCTGGAAAAGACTCATCACCACATTTATCACAAGTCAAGTCATTTATTAATAGAATTTGCTTTAAAAGTTTAAGCCTTTGTCAGAGTTAGCTGCAGTGCTTCATACTCAGACTGTCATGTGAGGAGTCGGCCAACACAAAGCCAGCAAAGTGGAAATGCCTGCTTAGAAATCCCAGAACAAGAGAAGCAGCGTTTCGTCTTTGCAGGAACGCTGGTGCTCGTCCCTGTGCTGTTATTTAGAAACCGTCACCTGTGTGGCAAAGTGAGAAGAGAGTCGGAGCGCTGGGACAGGAAGCCTCATGTGGTGCTGAAATGCACACACACACACACACACACACTGCCCACAGCAATATGGGTCAGTGCAGTGGCCCACTTCACACTGCCTCTGGCCTCCTGGATCAATTGCTGTGACCAACAGAAGTGATATGAAACGTGTCGGGAGGCTGAAGCTAAAAGGACAAAGTGGATCTAGACGTGTGAGATTGACCAAGATAGGATGAGCAGGTGCAGGATACTTTCAATATGAGAGGAAGAAATGTATTCAACTGAAACTACAAGACTTGATTTTGCTGCAAAGCACCACAACCTGGACTGGTGACTTGCCAGCCCATGTAATTTGTCCCCAGCATCAGCTCTCAGAGTCCCAGCTGAGTTTTGCTCCACCGCTTTGGCAGAGAGTTGAACCGTCACATGCAAAGTGGCGTTCGTCCAATCAGAGTCACACTTTTCCCATCAGCCCTGGACGGACTGAGGACCTGGACTGACTGAGGACCTGGACGGACTGAGGAACTGGACGGACTGAGGAACTGGACGGACTGAGGACCTGGACGGACTGAGGACCTGGACTGACTGAGGACCTGGACGGACTGAGGACCTGGACGGACTGAGGACCTGGACCCGGGTCAGGAGACACGGAGCCCATCACACTTCCTCCACGTCGCCATTGGAGGCTGCGGTGAAATCACACGGGTCAAATGAAATGTGTGAGCGTGCAGGCCCGGCGAGGAGGGCCGAGCGGGGGCCCGGCGGCAGCGGGGGTCTCCTAGGGGCCCATCAAAGCATGCCCCCGCATTAGGCCCAAGTCAGCGCCTCATTGTGTGTGTGTGTGTGTGTGTGTGTGTGTGTGAACGACCCCGGGGAACAGCAGCTCCCGCTGCGCCGCACACATTCCCCGCACATGTTTGCTCTGCCCAGGGTGTGGCCCAGTTCGAGAGGATTACGCTGAGGAATGCAGCCGAGCCCATCTTTTAAAACAAGAGAGGAGAAGGGGGCGTAAAGTTCATGTTCACCGAGGCTTCCCAAAGAGCCCCTGGAAGGGCAATAAGCTGGGGTGAGTGGAGGGAGGGTGGCTGGTGTGTGAGTGTGTGAGGACGGGTTTCTCAGTGACGGTTGTGGGCGCAGTGTTTGATCATTGGTTTCAAAATGTTCCTCTCATTTCCCCGTCTGGCCTGAAGAGTCGCTCTCAGAGAGGAAAGCCCTTTTTGAACCACTCTCTCCCCGTCCGTCCAGCACGTCCTCCTCTTTCCAGGTTCTGTACTGGCTTGGCTCAGCCCCCCCCCCCTCAGTATGCTCTCTTGCAGCAGAGCCTGGATTAAGCCGTTCTTATGAAGTGAGGGAAACCAGGGCGCCTCCTCCCCAGGGGGGCTGCCGAGTGTGTGATACAAATGAGAAAACAAGCCTGAGCACCTGAAAGTTGCTCCTATTGTTTCTCCTGCCTGAACACTTTGGTTCTGACAAGCTGAGGAAACACGATCCCCCCCCCCCCCCCCCCCGACCTCGGAGGCTGCTGAAGCTCAGCGACGCCATGCAGACCTGACGACACACACACACCTCCAAACTGCCTCGTCATCTGTGTGAATCCAAATGACCATCTCTCCACAAGCTGCTTATTTTTAGTGTCTAAAATCTGCTTTATGCTTTATTTAGAATCTGCGTGTGTGTGTGTGTGTGTGTGTGTGTGTGTGTGTGTGTGTGTGTGTGTGTGTGTGTGTGTGTTATGAGGGATGACAAGCAGCCAAACGCATCCAGCTAGACCGCCGTCTGTCGAGGCGGCAGAGAGGAGCCGACTTCCTGTCTGCAGACGTGGTCACATGACCCAAGTGATTTCATTAAGTCAGTTGAGGTGGGCATTGTCGCTCATTTCCTCCGGCGCTCTCCTCCGCCCGTGCCCCTCCTCCACCTCGCTGTCACAGTTTCCATGGTCACAGAGCAACAAGTATCAAAGAGCTTCAAGGAAATGGCTTCAGCTGGTGAAGCCGCTGCCTCTTCCATCGATTATCTCTCACGCTGTGACGGAGGGATGCTGAAGTTAAAGGGTGGGAGGGGCGGATCTAACCTTTCAGGGTCCTGCTTCAAAAAACAACACAAAACTGATGTCCAGGTCTGAATTAAGCTATTGTGTATTTGGTAACTTCCTCGGTTCTTCCTGTTTCCTCCAAACTAAGAATGAGGCAATAAAAAAAATCAGAGAAATAATAGTTGTGCAACCCACTGGAAGAGGTGCGGCTTGTTTGGATTTATGTAACTGCTGGCAACACACAACACTCCTGCATAACAAATGGAGTAATAATCAATAAACGGCCTCAGAACCAAACCAGTTCCTCCCAGGTAGTATAAAACCCTAAACATTTACTCATAGAACAATGAATAATAGAGTAACAACTTTCTTTCGGTTTCTCTTTGAACAATCAATCAACAAATAGCTGTGATTTTGGTCAATACTGCACTTTTCCCACAGATTGTGAGAAGAATAAATGTAGTGGAGGGTGAAGTGACCCTGTGGAGGTGTTTGAGTGACGGCTGTTCTCCGGGAAGACACAGGAGGACACATGGGTGAGAAAGCAGGCGGCGTACAGAAACCTCCGCAGCTGGAGTCATTTGTTCTCGTCAAGTCTGAATGGAAAGGAGTGACGCCGGGGGAGTCGCCTCTGGAAACGGCTGGACAGAGATGAAGCAGCTCGTCCTATTTGGAGAGGGGACTGACGCAGCACACAAATAACCCCCCAAACATGACATTATAGAAACTGGGTGTCGGGACGCTGCAGGCTTTCTGAGCGACCCGAGCTGGGGCGACGCCAAAGTCATTCCTCCTGCTGGTATTCTGGTCCCTCCTCTGCACCAGATGAGTAAAACCTGCTGGACTGAGCCCACGTGGCTCCCCGGCTCAGGCTCAAGGTTTCTCTCCAGGTCTCTGAAGATGATGCCCACACAGGAGCAACCACCCCTTCACTCTGTCATTTAATTGAACCAAAGGAAAAATAGACGAGGCATTTATGTCTCCCACGAGGAGCGGCAGCCGCCTCGCTGCATTATGTTTAAAATGAATTACACCTTTTAAAAAACACCTGGAATTTACATAACGTCAACTCACAAGTCATCAGAAGCTTCTTAAGCGCAGCCGCTGAGGAAGAAGTCCTAAATGAGCACGTGATTGTCAGTGCACGTCGTGTCCAAAACAAAGCTGAGGTAACAGGGAAACACTTCCAGTGTGGCAGGAAACAAGAAGCCATTGTGATCTCAGGGCTGTTTTTATACAAACTCGGCCTCAAACCAACAACCAAATCGGTGCGATTCTGCCGCGTCGACATGGCCGCAGCTCGCCTCGCCATCGGCGTGTTTGTGTAAAAGCAGCCTTCTGATGGTGGACCGAGTGATGCACGGCGCCGCTGCGATAACCCGATCAGGTGAGGAGAGCCAGGAAGACGATACGGCCGTAATGGGGTGAGAAGCAGCCTGCCGTGGAGCCAAACACATTTCCTGACGCACAAGAAAGCGCTCATTCTCTTAACTGTCACGAGGGGAGTCTCAGAGCGAGGGGGTGGGCTGCAGTCCACAGCACAGAGACTCGTGTATTCTCCTGCTGTCACTCGGTTGTGGGGGGAGAGAGAGAGAGAGAGAGAGAGAAACTTTGTCTCCTCTGTCCATACATTTACTGGGAGTTTACAGCCGTTGATCCAAAGATAGCAGTGAGTCACGTCCACGTTTGTCTTTTCTTTAAATGCTGTTGGACACAACGGAGGACGATTCTGGCCACCGGGGTCGAGTGTCGCCTCGGGAAACACATGAAATCTCATGATACCGATGACGTCAGTGAAGATGTGTGATGTCTCTCTGGGTGCTTGTCCTCCGACGGACTGATGACCTGACCTCTGAGGCCTGAACTTGTCTGGAGCAGATAAAGAAACGTACGTCCTCCTCAGTCTCTACATGCACCGTCGTCTGGGTTGCATGCGGCTGCCTTGTTGGAGCCGCCGCTGCACAAATCAGCCACTATTAAGAGTTGAGCTGTGTGCCCATGAAGCCAGCACAGTGCAGCAGGTCACAGAATCTGACAGCTGGGAGAAAATGTCACTCAGCGTCTGACTGTGAGATCCAACTCCAGCAGGCCCGGCTCAGAACGAGGCCACACACTGGAACTTAATGCAGGGGGACGGAGGATCACAATCCAATAATGTCCACAGATTTAGCACCAAACAAAAAACAAAAAAAAAGGACTGCACTCGAATTACAAAACAGCTCCCTCCTGATATAAATCTTGTGTTTGGGCACCGACCTTGTACGCAACCTTGGAAAGTGAGAAACACTTTCGATGCTGTGAAACGCAGCTCCGGCTCATATTCAAAAAAAGACAAACTCCTCACAGTTCCACTGTTCTGCTCCAGTTTCTGCAGCTATTTATCATTGTCATGTCTGTTTTTGTTCCCCTCCGCACTGCTTGAAAATAATGGTGCAGCCGAGTCCTTTGGCTTGTGTGAATCGACCTTGTTATAATTGGGGGGGGGAAACTTTAAAGTGTCCAGTTTTAATCAAACTGAAGATTCAACGCTGCTCTGAAATCGGTCAGACGCAGCGTCTTAACTTAATAAAATGGGGTCAAGAGATAAATGACGCCTTCATTAAGGGAATACGTGCTTCAATATAGCCTCAAGGCTGATTCTTATATCAACACCATGTAAAACACAACGCATATTCAGTCCATCCAGCACATCTGTCATAAACGGAGCCTACATGCTGTCTTGTATCCGTGGCAACCGGCCGCTGCAAAACAAGCTGGGACAGTTTATGCTGTTTGTTGGTTGCGTACGACAGCTGACGTGCCCCAGAAATAGAAGCGATGGAACGACTCAAGGCGATCGGATGTTCACCCACAAGTGGAGATGATGGACAAGGTGCAGTAACATTAGATGAACTTACCGTATTAAACACACACACACACACACACACACACACACACACACACACACACACACACACACACACACACACACACACACACACACACACACACACACACACACACACACACACACACACACACACACACACACACACACACACACACACACACACACACACACACACACACACACACACTCCGCTGGCCGTGTACATGACAGCCCTCATAGGTCAGGCTGGTCTCCTCGCTGCAGCACAGCATGGCCACTTGACACACATGCTAATTCGAGCAGACAACCTACACCCACTGACCATTAAGGGCCGAAAGCTGTAGCGGTTTACATCAGGGGTTATATTGGTGCTGCAGACGAGCACTGCAACCGGCCGAGACGAGTGTTAAGGTCACGGACAAATGGTCTCTGCATCTCCTCACCTTTAACGAGTCAAAGCAGGCGATCACCCTCCCGTTGTCCACCTGGCAGCTCTTGGGCGGGTGGGCGAACTTGCACTCTTCGTCGCTGCGCGAACACGTCCCTCTCTGGAACTGCCGGCACACCTCCAGGGTCAGCCACTTAGTGTCCCGTATGGAGGCGATGTTCAGGGCCATGGCAGCGGCGCTGGCTGGGGAGCCGGGGCGGAGAGGAGCCGCTCGGGGTGTCGGGAGGAGGCGCTCCTCTCTGGGGAGGAGTTCCAGTTAAAAAATATAGAAATATGATAAAAAAAATAAATAAAAAAAACCTGTCGATAAGAGAGAACTAGTGGAGCATGTAGCGCTGAAGGATGTGCGTGCGGCGGCGGAGCGAGGCTTGTCCTTGCAGGCAGGAGGTGGAGGTGATGGAGCAGGAGAGTCTGGGTGAGAGCATGGGACTGCGGAGGAGGTCGTCAGTCACACATCCAACTGCTCATCAATCAGAAAGTTTCAGGCGAGGACCTCTGACACGGCGGCGGGAGCATGCTCAGAGACGAGCTCGTCCCCAAAACGTCCCCCGAACGATGACTGATGATGTCGGTGCAGGGCCCGACGCAACCGTGCTGCTATTTCGAGGCACGACGCCGCAGCTCAGGACAGTTTGTGTCTTTCTGCTGTTGAGGAGTCGTGTGCGTCGGCGCCTCGGCCAGCGGCTCCACGTCGTCACACGGAGGACGGCTGAGGACGCGGCGGGGGGGCGGGGACGCTCGGTCACCAGCAGAGGGGGAAGCGAGGCGGGGCTCTTCAGAAACACTCGGGGGTCTTCAAGGAGGGACGTTGTCTCACAAGGCACTTTCTGTCAGCGATCTGAAATCAAGAGGAGAAATAAGGAAACGAGAGGTTATTCTCTGAATATGATGGGCAACAAGTCATCCAACGCGCCTCAACAGTGCTGGCTTCTGCACGTCAATCTGAATCTGTATGCACGGTCCCTGCAGGGCCTGATAAACCAGGGAAACAGGCAGCTGTGAGGTTCTTCAGAAGCCACTTGAGTGAACGTCTCCGGTCTCTGTCGGAGGCCACGACAAGCCCACCGGCTTCACAACACTGTCGACACAGAGCAGTGGACGGGAGCAGCACTTTTCCAGGCAGACGTCCAACACCGGGACAGACGGCGTCATGACGCTGGCCAGCGTCCTGCAACGTTCAGTGACATCCCAACGTATAGATGTGCCTCCTCTGGTTACCGTCTGGGGAGGAAGGCGGGGCGACAACCTGAGGAAGTGACCTTTCGCTCCGGCGTACCAAGTGTATTACTGAGCTGCTGCTTCTGTACATCTGGAAATGTTTTCCTGTTGACTGGAGGCGGGGAGGAGACACGAGGACATGAGGACATCAGGACATCAGGACGGGGAGGAGATCATGGGGCCTTGACAAAACTCTGGTCAAACGATTATACTGTCGTCGTTTCATATATGTGAATGTATCTTTGGGAGAAACGATTCCAGTCTCTTGTTCCTCGGCACCGTCGTTATACATCATTGGTGTTTATAGTTTTTACCACCAGACATGTGATCTGCCCTTCTGAGAAGACGACCGCTCATCACAGCCGTTAACACTCTGGAGATAATAGAGAATGTTTAGCCTGAATTAATGCTGCCCAGTTCAGATTTGCCATTTTTAGACTATATTCTAACTATTGAGTATTATTTTGACACTGTAAATGTATTTTATGCACGACGACCAAGACACCCTTGCAAAAGAGATTATTAATCTCAAAGTGTTTCTCCTGAATAAATAAAGGCAAGTGAATGATATTAATGAATTTTCATTAAATATTGTCATTTAGTTGACTGAAAGTCGTCACTCCGCACTGAGGAGAAGAAATAAAGATTTTCTTGGTGTGCACAGCTTCTCGTCAGATTGAAGCATCGTCTCCTGGACGGTGGACGGTGGACTGAGGTCACTAAATGTGGACACTTTGACATCCGACGTGTCGAAGCAAGAAAGGAAAGATTCACACCGTTTCGGTCGCCCGCCGACACGCCGATGAATTCTGACCACCGCCACCGTCTAACTCATCATATTGTCCCACTTTACTGCTGATCATGTGAAATGAGATCAGAAGCTTCCTCTCTCAGAGGCAGGATGTAATTTCACATCACCTCCCCGGGGAGAGAGCCGGTCGCTGCAGAAGAGACAGTCAGGTAAGAATCATGTCAGATCTGACCTTTCACAATTAATCTCTCCGTATTTTTAGATGCCACAAGAAGTCTGTGATCAAGCTAACCTACTTTTCCAGTGCATGAAGGGACGACGAGGCCATTTCTCTGGGAAACGACTTCCTTTCATAGTCGGTACATGGATGCAGTGGGAGTTTACGGCGCCGAACGCCCTGGTGGAAACCCAGCAGGACGGCGGCGAGGTGGCGGGTCGGCTGGGGTCGTCTGAGCGGGACGCAAACGACGTTGGCCTCGGAAGACCTCCAGAACACGTGAGGATCAAAAGAACCCTCATGTGGGCGGAAGCAAGACAGAAGCACACGCAGAGCCGCCATATTCTGCAATTCATCAAGCTCCCTGAGGAAGAGGTCCAACTTGAGCACACTGTTAAAAACAGGCTCTCTGCCGTCACCCTGCTGGGAGAACTGCTACCACTGACATGTAATAACATCCCATCTGCAGAGACTCAAACACACGGTGGAAAGAAAACGCTCTGCCATAATGACTACTTTGGAAAATTGGAGCTGCAGTCAGAGGCAGTGAGTACAGTTTTACTTTATGAGCTTCAGGTGTGTGTGTGTGTGTGTGGGGGGGCTAGCTTAGCTTAGCTGCAGGCCGGAGACGCTACGAGGACGACGCTGCTGATATGAGAGGGCAGAAGGACAGATGGTCAGCAGGTTGGAAAGAAACATGCATGTTTTGATCACCTCTTTCACGCAGGGGACGTTCTGCCGCTTTAAGTCGTTCCGTGGGAAATGCTGCTGAAAAGACGAGTTCAGTTCAGCTGGTCGCCACTTCAATCCTCAGACTGATATCTAACAAAACCTCTGCACATCCCGGGGTCAGGAGACTTCGTCCCCCTGTGTGGTGTACAAACAGTGGGCAGACCGGGTGACCTGATAAAGCAGGATGGAGATGTGAAGAAAAGCACCACAGCACTAGACTTTATGGATTACTGACGCTTACGAAGGCCAGCTGGCCGGGGCATTATCTTGGTCAGCCTGCTTAATTGAATGAGAGTCAGCGGGACTGGGGGAGTCTCCAGTGAAAGTCATTGGCGTGACCTCTGAATACCACGCATGTAACCCATTAGTCTGGTATCTGTATGCTCTGTCTGCCCGCCGCAGTTTATCTCCGCTGCTTGTGTTTGTTCACGGACGATAAGCTACCTGCTCGCTATTGGCCGTGAGCTGGCGCAGCGTTTGCTGTGGCATCAGCCAGGTGTTGCCAGCAAAATAAAGCGAAAACACAAACTACTGTGGCAGACAAGTGTCTGAGTGCCTGCATTTCCATTTATTACCATTTTACGCCGCCAAACCACATTTGTATAGTCATTTGCATGGAAAAGAGGAACAAGTGGTCAATGTTTTTCAAGGCTGTGGAGAGAGGGCCTCATTGTGGAACGGACGGAGGAAAATGTGCATTTTCCAGTGACTCATGGAAAATGAGGGAGCTTTATATTTAAGGCTTTATCAAAATGTTCTCTGTCCTCAAGGAAACCATGACGTCACCAGCCCGTCGACTTACTAAATGTTCCTTTTCGTCTCCGGGAGCCGATCAGGGCGAGTCCATAACCTGCAGCCTAATTCCCGTTTAATACTATGGAGCCTATAACGCTTATGAAATTGTCTTTGGCATAATCTACACAGCCGAGTTCAATATCATCAAGTGCCATTAGTGATAAGATGGGTGAGCGGGCTGTACCAGGACTAAGCTACGGAGGCAGACGAGTCAGCAGGTACCTGTGCCTCATATCATAATAGCCTTAGCTAAACCACAATGACCCCGACGCCAGACCCCACTGTTATTAGAACTTGTTTAAGCTTCTGAAACAATGGACGTGAAATAATGCAATATTGATTTGGGTGTTTAATAATAGCTGAAACATCCTGCAGTTTAACTTGAGGTGCACCAACAGTTTTTTTACAGGACCAGGACGTTTTTCTCCACAATTAATTGTGGATCCTAGTTTTTAAAGGGTTTGGCAGTGAGACTGAAGTAAGACGTCTGTGTTCCGGTGTCCAGGCCCTGGTCGGCTCCAGGAACTCAGGCTAGTCATCAACTAATTATAGCTCAGCTGGGAGCCAGAGGAGAATGTTTCTGTTCTGATAAGTGTAATAGTTTCTGTTCTGCCGGGTCCAGGCGACATACGACGCATCCTTAAATCAAGAAGAGAGAATGTTTGATGAAAGCTCTTGAATACTCAATTTCAAGAATAAATTGAAATCTTAAGCCGTCAGACTAAAGCACTCGAGAACATAAGAGCCCAATGATTCAGCAAACTCACCCTGGTGTCAGGCTACCGCTTTCATGCAGCGGACGTGTGAGAAACCTCGCAAGACCCAAATCCTTTTAATACCACCTCGAGGTGCAATTTACATGTTGGAGAGGAAGGGGGATTTCAGGAGCCGCTCTCAGATTTACCCCCATTCTGCTCTCGACAGGAAGGGCTGGACTGATGTTCCATTTGAGAAAACACCCACTTCCCCTTGATCCCGAGCCAGACGCATGACACCACTCTGGCCTGCTCCAGCAGCAGATGATATCCACCGCTTGGTGTGCAGAGCCAGGCTAAATCAAGAGCGGCAGTGGAAAGCTGAGGACACGTCCACTCTGCCATCTGACTGGAAAGGTTAATTATGATGTGAGGCCTCATCAGAACCGCGGAGTTCCTCCTCATTGGGGCCGTCAGCTATTCGTGTCGACATATATAAAGAGTGCCGACCCTGTCCTGCACAAACAACCTTCGTCTGCTCGTTTGCAAAAGAGAGAGGAAAACTTTGCAAAGGAAGACAGCAGTGACGCGACACAAGTTTTTCTCGAGACGGTGAAAAATATGTAGCCCATGTGGCAAAAAGAAGGCGCTCCTGACATTTGCACAGCGGAAGGGGCAAGTCCACTGCTGTGATAATGCCTCTCCCGCAGGAGTACAACTGGAAAGTCCATTACAGGATCTGTGCATTCAGCTCCGTCCAAATTCTCTCCTGCTTTCTGGCTTTTCAGCTTCCCACAGATAAAACATTCCCCCCGGTCCCTCCCCACCCAGACTGGTATGCAGCACACTGCAGCAAAACTCCTGAAAAAAAAAAGGAAACAGACAGCCGGTATGACGGTTCTTTCCCACCTCGTGTCACTGGGTCCCATCGCTCTGCTCTGTCTGTCTCTACTCCCAAACACTGGAGGCGTTTCTGCGACTCGGAGCTCCTTCAGCCTCAGCGACTGGAGTTAATGACCATGTGAACTGTTGTCATTCCTCGCGAGCTGCCGACTGCTGCAGCCGGAGGTCCATGCCGAGACAGGGATTCTCTCTCTCTCTCCCTCTCCCTCTCCCTCTCTCTCTCAGCCACAGAGCAGCGAGTGAAGCAGGCGGGCGGGCCGGCGGGCGGGCAGGAAGCAGAAGAGTGTCTACTCCAACTATCTGGCTCAAACACTTCCACCAGCACCACCAACTCCCCCTCCACACCCCCGAGAGCCGGCCCCTTCCTGCCCAGCAGCCTGCCCCCTCGGAGCTCCGGCCAATCAGACCCCGGCTGCTCTGAATCGCAGCTCTTTGTGTGGCTGGACTGGGAGAGAGTACGACCAAGTGATGGGCTGGAAACTGCGCTTACAGTAACAACTCCTGAATGCCTGATCTCACAAGTTATTTCCCCCGATTTCATGTGAATTTATTCTCACTGTGTTTCACAGGGAATCACTGCCGTCTGCGTCGTCTGCAACCGGAGCTGCACCGCAGGCAGTAAATAAAGTGCTGCTGCAGCGTCGGCGTGAAAATCAGCCGCGTCCTTGTCTGTGTTCGGTCATCATATTTACCACCATCCCCCCCAGGAAACAGGAGCAGCTCACCTCCTCCCCCTGCCGATTCTCCTCGACCTCCCCTCAGCATCCGTCCTCTAAACTCATCTCCTATTCAGACCCCCCCATCCTCCCCCTCCTCCCCCTCCCCCTCCTCCTCCTCCTCTCACCTGCACATCCACCACGGCTCTATTTCAATCCAATCCCCTCATTTACTGGACTGGAAAATGACACTGTTATTGCATCAGGATTTGAGGAGGTCTGGGTCTGTCTCCTCCCCCTGCCCGTCCTCTCCTCCCCACCCAGCTGATGACATGCCGGCTGGCATCATATGAGCCGTGAAACCAAAGCGTCACAGAACTGATGAGTCAGAGATCCAGCTTCATGACTTTTCGATCCGAATTCAATGGAACAGCTGTAGCGTCTGCCTCGCTCCGCTCTCCTCCCTCTCATACAAAGGTGGTGAATGACACGGCAGCCTGGGAGCTTCGTCGACATCAATGAGGATAAACGTGCTTGGCGGTTACACAATAAACAAACCTATTTGTGGGGATATCGGGGGGTTCGGGGGTGATCAACCTCCCCGGCGTGAAAACCGTCCACCTCAGCAGGCGACACGGAACCCTGACGTCATGTTGGGAATCAGAGCACCTGTTGGAAAACCACACAGACACGAGCGCTGCCACTGCTGGAAGGACGGACGGGGAATCTCAGCCTTCGCCGGGAGGAAGAGTGTCACTTTACAAAACATCGGCGAGCGGAGGCTCACGCTGCCGTACCGCTGATGGGGGAGATTTACAGGACGGCGGCTGGATTGCAACATCCCAAACATTAGTACAGGATGGAGCTTGTCCGGGATAACCGGAACGGAATATCAATCATCCCCAACAACAACAACAACAACACTCGCTGTGACAGATGAAGCTTATCAATCCCTCGTTTGGCTGCAGCCAACTTCTCAATAATCACATTACTGATTAACTGTCAATAACAAGGCCTGCTTGCTGCTAATTTCCACTGGCAGACCTCAGATAGCCGACCTCCTAAATAGATTTGTCCGACAGGAAAACAAACAAAAGCCTGGCAGACAAACAAGCCGAGCTACTTCCTTCCCACATGGTATCCCCTCCCCTCTTATTATCCCTGTCCTGTTTGACCCCAGCCGGCTTGGCTTGCTCACACTCGGCCCCGTTTAGGATTCCGTGGCCCAAAGCAGCTTCACTTTCAATTCCAAAAGGAGCATTTTGAAACAATGGCTAATTACAGAACATGCAGACCGATGGGTTAAAACTGTGTGTGAGAATTCTCCCTGCATGCAGTGTATTTGGACAGTGAGGCTACACACACACACACACAAAAAAAAACAGGGCTTAGAAATAGGGCACCAAACACAGATCAATGAAAAGGCAGCTGTCTTTGGCTATTATTAGCCGTAATCAAATATCAAGCAGCAAAGAGTTGCGCTTCCTTCTGCTCTGAGCTCATTGTGGGAAGTCTGTCACACAGCAAGTCCAAGAGATGATCTAGAAATCCTTCATGGATTTAACGACAAATGGTCAACCAGACTGTTTCACAGCAAAGCAAACAGAGATCATGATTAAGTTATAACAGAATAACCAAAACCATTCACATATTGGTGTCCAGCATCACGTATAATGCAATTACAGATCTCTATAGGTACATACATGTCCAGCTGTTAAAGTGCCATTCAAGAGGATTACAGTAACAACCGTCACAAACAATGTTTTCCATATAAATGCTGATCAAAGCTCCACTCAGTGCTGTAACTAATGCAGTCCGCACGTCCTACGTGGCCACAATTCCACTTGAATATGCTGCTTTGCATTTTGAGAAAGACCAATTATCCTCCGTGATCCTGCAGCAAGTCTGCTCACAACTCATTAACCTCACCCAGGTGTAAAAGCTCTGGGAAGCTGCAGTAGATTAAAATGTGCTCCCACTTAGGTTTCATTAAAGCTGCTTTATTCCTGCCTTGTCCGCTGCAATTCAATCGAACCAGCCATTAATGACGGAAACAATTAATGCACTGCCTTCTCGTGGTCGTTCGCACGCAGGGTGACACGACGATGACAGTGAATAAAACCACATGTGGAGTAAAAAGAGTCGGTAAGTGACTTCACCTGCTCGGTAACAGCGTGCAGCAGCATGTCCCGCAAAGCACCGGAGCTCTGCAGGAGACGCACGCGGGCACCGACACTTCAACTTGATCTGTGTTGAATCTGTGCAGCTTTCGCGTGATTTCACCACCGACCTGGCAACACGTCAGGAGCTAGCATAGCAAAGCCACCTGGCATCCGCGGGGGGGGGGGGGGGGGGTCGGGTCGGGGGGGTTTCACGAGCCTCTTTATCCACTCCTGCTACTTCGGGAGGAAATGTGTTAAAACTGAGAAGGAAAAGTCCGAGAAGCGCGCGGCGCTAACGTTTCCCGCTCGGCTAACTACCTGGAGCTCACCTGTCACATCCAGCTGCGCGTCGCGCGGCCGCTTCGGCTTCCGAACCGGCGGGTTCACGGGGGTTGGCAAGGGGGTCCGGTCCTCGGCTGACGGGCTGTCTTCCTGCAGCGAACTTTCCCGGGTTCGGAGAGGGGAATGCGGCGAAACGCCTCGGTACGCCTCCGCTGGCTACACGCTAGCTCGCTAACTACTTTTAAGGCTCGGGTCGGAAGCAACAAGCGATTTTGACAGTTCGAGGAAACGTTGAAGGCGCCGCGCGGCGGGGGGTTATTACACTCCTCCAAACATTAGCAACGCCTTCACTACCCACTACACCCGCGATATTCCCTGCCGGAATTCAACGTTACACTTTATAAACCGCTTGTAATATCACTCGTGGTGCAATTTAAGAGAATAAATGACTTTCCCTTGATAAACACGAGCGGCTCCCCCCTACAGCGAACATGGTACAGTCCAGTGAAAGCCACGGCAGGGGCGGAGGGGAGGGGGTGTAGGGGGGCGGCTGTTGCCAAGGCAACAACAGTGAATCTCCCTGAAGGAAAAGATGTGACCAGTGATTTATGAAGCAGCACGTCTGTCTGTCAAACTGGCCTCCAATCCACAAGATTAACACATTACCGACGTTTAAACGAAGATCTTTATCAGCCACGCTTCATAAAATAAGTTTAGACACTTTTATCTCAATGACGATTTCTCAGATTTTGCCATAAATTTGTCATATTTATGTCTCAATCACGGCACATGTGTATGTCGATGCACTATTTTTCCATCCCGCTGCGCAAATTAATTCTATGTTTCCAGCAGATCGCAGCCCTCTGGTTGTCCCTGCTCGACGCGGCGCAGCATCACGGCCCCTGCATTTTGCAGCCTAATTGCATACAGCTGGCTGGATTTAGCAGTTTGTGACACACAGGGACCCGTTGTCAGCAAGGAGCGCGACGAGTCAACAAGGAACAAGTCACAAATATCCCCGGAATGAGCAGAGAGGCACAAATTTAGCCCCACTGACTGCTGCCCACACCATGTGCCGCCTATTGAGCACATGAACAATGAACATAGCCACTGCAGACTGCTCTGTCAGGGCCAAGGCCGCTCCACTGGAATGCTGCTGGCCGATAAAGACATCACAGTTAGTCAGGACCCTTTGGCTGCAGTCAGGGATGGAGACGCTGTTTGTCGGCAAAGGATTGATCATCACTTGTATTTGAGAATGTGTCTTCTAAGAGTTCACAAAAGTGCACCAATACATTTCTTTGTTATATGAATCACAATGGCTGTAATGTCAATTTCTATAGTGACGTCAGTATGTGTTCACATGCTGATGATACAATCTTGATATTTATCTTAAAACTGACCAGAATTATACATATTTCCACTTTAGATATTCTCCAAATTGGCTTTAGCAGCTCAGATACGACGTGTTGTTTACAGAACAGGTCCAGTTGCTGGGTTTAACAACAGGATCCCCGTCTGAATCGTTTACTCAACAGTTGTTTTTTTTAGGCAGTAACATTAAGAGATGCACATGTAATCAGATCACTTGCCTGACAAGAGCTTTGGAGCATCTCTGTATTCGTGCTTCATCTGAAAGCTGCAGGAGAGAAAAAAAACAACATTCGACCGCGGTGGAAAAATGTTTTCAAGACGCAAGTGATTATGAAAAACTGCTCACATGGGTCAAACTCAGCCCCCCCGAAGCAAAACATATCGATCTCAATGCAGAGGAGGAGGATGTATTTGTAAAAAAGAAAAAGCAAAAGAAAAGAAAGGAAAAAAAACAACAGAAATGCTGCTGCCGGCATACTTTTCCAGAAGTCCCTGAACGCCTACACAACAAACACACAAGCACACACTGGGCTCACGGAAACACACGAGATGCAAAAAATATGATTTTAAACAAGACACTGTCTTTATTTGACTGGTTGGTAATGAAGTTCGAGAGTGAAAACGAGGTAGGCGGAGGACAGAAACACCGTTTTCAGTCTCGGGGAAGCGGTCGGGGTGATCGTCACACTGATTTAGGATTTAATTCACTGAACTTGCGTGTCGGAGGCGACGCGGCTCCACCTGAGGCCCTGGTTTGGACCAGTCTGAACCCACATGATGTGTGTTTGTGCTCATTAATGGGTTTGGGGCTGAGCGTTGGGCTGCGGCGGCGGCGGCCGTCTGCAGAGCGGCACCTCCGGATCAAGTGAGGAGGCGTCTGGAGAGAAAAACAAACCACAGTATGTTTCAGGACTCCGGTTCAGTTTCTCTCTAACGGAGGGTGAAGACGACGCGGCCGGAGACGGGAAACGGCGAACACTCGGGACGGGGAAATGCAGATATCAGGCCCAAATCACTCTCTCTCACACACACACACACACACACACACACACACACACACACACACACACACACACACACTGGAGCAGAGTATTGATCTTGACAATCTCTGCACTCTCGATGAGAACACACCTGATTATAAAAGCTTTTAACCCAAATGCTTAATGCAGCGCAGGTTTAATGGAACCAGCTTACGCCTGACGCAAAGCTCTGCAGTGTGTGTGTGTGTGTGTGTGTGTGTGTGTGTGTGTGTGTGTGTGTGTGTGTGTGTGTGTGCGCACTCAGATTTTCTCAATTTGATTGATTGTTAGGAGATCTCCTCGGCCTTTCGCCACCGTGACTTGATGATGAGCATTTCACTAATAACGAGGCCTGAAGTGACGACGGAGGGACGATGGAGCTGAGACTGCAGGACCAGAGACCCTCCGGTGACCCCCCCACAGTCCCCCCAGAGTCCCTCCAGAGACCCTCCAGAGTCCCCCCACAGTCCCTCCAGAGTTCCTCTAGAAGGCCGAGGGAAACCACTTGGAGGCTCTGTGAGCAGAGAGCCGACCAGTCGTGCATCCTGAAGAAGGTTTTCCACGTTCGCTCACCTGCTCCTCCAGGACCCTCCAGGATCCTCCAGGACCCTCCTCAGCATAACTGAAGATTGAGCCAGAGAAAACAAAGTCATGCAACTCAAGAGGAAATGAAAACATTTGTCCCCTCGGGCTCGGAAATTGCTGCGTTGCGAGTCAGGTGTAAGGTTATTGTCCTTTTCCCCCCGTATTTTGTTAATGAATTATTGATGCTTCTTTCTGCTCTGCTGTCGTGTCAGATAGAGTCGTTATCCAGACACTCATCAGGGACGTGGCTTCCCAGAGAGGACGGCACGAGACAAACGAGTTTGTTATGACCTGAAATAGTCCACACGTCCGCCTTAATGGCAGTTTAACATTGATCCGTGAAGCTTTAATAAATGTGCTGCAGTGTTTGCAGACGTCAACGACGAGCACGATGAAAGGAGAAGACGTGGACCATCGTTGCTTTTACTTTACATTTTAGACACTAAAACCGGCAGCGGTAATGGAGAAGAATCATTAAATGATTTATTAGCATGGCTTTGTGTGTGATTTTCTATGAGACGGGCTGCAGACGCCCCCCTCCATCTTTTAATTACTGCCAGAGCCGGGGAGATTAAACCAAACAACAATAACCCAAAAAGGTATAAAACCTCTGCACAGAACATTAGAGCGATCAAACAGGGCGCAGCGTTTGTCAGTACTGGAAGTAAGTCATCAGGGCACCATAATGAAGCTGCAGGTGGAGAATTACAAAACAGAAATCACTGAATTGAAGTCAACTGATGATGAAAATAAAGGGAAAGTTCCTCCCAGGAAAGGTGTAAAGTGACGGCAGAAGCAAATGAAGCAACAAGTTAATAAAGTTAATCAGTTGTTAAAACAGCCTTTAATTACACTTTTCCTCCCCACGAACATCTGCAGTGACCGGAGAGCGCTTCGTCTCCGCCTCCTATCGATACCGTCAAACTTAAGTTATTGACGCCGTCTCATTCCTTGAGGCCAATTCCTCTGATCCGCCGCACAAACGGAGTAAATCCAATAACGAACTGTGACATTTCTGAAACGAAAACACGCCGGCAGTAATTGTGAGAGATGAAAATCTTGGAAATGTCAGGAGGAACGACGTATTACCATGACAACGTGGCCATTGTCTTGTCAAGGTGGCGGCGGCGTGGAGCGACGCCAGAGCCCGACTGTTGCTCTCCATCAGGCATAATTGCAATAAACTGTCTATTTTCTGCAAAGCCCATTGTTCAGCCGCTAAAGCCGAATTGACCCGTTCCCTGAAATTGCCCGGTGGAAAAAAATCAATGTGGCATCATCAGTTTTCCAGCCGCCAGAGTGCTTCCAAATACAGTAAAGGAATGTATATTATTCATGAGTGTGAGGTTCGCGCGAGGCCGCGGCCCGGCCCAGACGCCTTAATGGCCGCTCCGCCCTTCATCAGGCCTCCGTCACCTCGCCCTCCTCACACTCCTCTCAAATATTCAATAGTGCATTAAGGAGCAGAGAGGAGCCGCCGCTCCGCCTGGACACTCGCCAGCAGGGCCAAGGTGGTAATGAAGTATTTCTGCAGAGGGGGAGACGGTGTTGTGACTCTACTGGACAATAATAATAATAACCTGCGTCAAGGAAGAAGCGTCGGCTTGAGATATTGACGGACCTGAAACAAAGACGTTTCTTACACCCAAACCCACAGAAGATTAATCGTATCTTCAAACTTACAGTTTGTCTGAAAAGAAAATATTTGTTTTTAATCAAATATTCCACTGCAGGATTCTACAAACCCCCAGTAATGATGCTTTTAGTCTTTCTCCCTGTTGGAAGAATGTTCACGTTGACATTTTTTGTCTATTGCTGAACATCTGGGCTGAATGCGTGAATCCATACAGCCAATTAACAGGCTTTTATCATGAGGAAGAACTTTATTAACCCTTGGATGCACAACCTACCAACACCTACACTCTTCCACACGTCCCAATTCAAATCAATGCGTTTTGGCAATACACTGGGTTGTTATTCTTCAAAATCTTTAAAACAAAGAGTTGTAATATCTTCATATTCCAGGTATTCCTCAGAAAACATGCTTGTGACATGAGGCCATTTGCATTTTTATTTGTTTTTCCATTAATTTGAAGAAATTGCAGTTTTTGTCTTCTATGAAACTTAATTCTTAGCAACGCTGACTGTCCCACTTAAACATTTATTTATTTTTTCATAAATATTTATGAAAAAATTTAAATGCAAATGGCCTCATGTCACAAACATGTTTTATGAGGAACACCTGGAATATGAATATATTACAACTTTTCATTTTAAAGATGTTGAAGAATAAACCTGTGGGGTCATGTTTGACTCCACGTATGAATCTAAGGGTTGAGAAAGAAAAACAAGATGCAAACACACCAGTTACCCCACCGGAAACCAGGAGTGGAAATACATTTGTTTATTTATCTATTAGATATTGAGAGCGACTGAAGAAAGTATGATTGAAAAGATGATTCTTTTAATCAAATATTCCACTGCAAGACTCTACAAACCCCCAGTAATGATGCTTTTAGTTTTTCTCCCTGTTGGAAGAATGTTCACGTTGACATTTTTTGTCTATTGCTGAACATCTGGGCTGAATGCGTGAATCCATACAGCCAATTAACAGGCTTTTATCATGAGGAAGAACTTTGTTAAGAAAGAAAAACAAGATGCAGCCACACTAGTTACCCCTCCGGAAACCAGGAGTGGAAATACATGTATTTCTTTATCTATTAGATATTGAGAGCGACTGGGTCAGTTTTACTCTCACTGACGTCAAACTGAGGCCAAAATGTCTTCAATTCCCCATCTTATCCTTTTATGGTGAAAATACCTCCCTGACCTTTGACCCCCGACTGCTCATCAGTGTGATGACGTCACTGTATCGTGTGGCTCAGCAGAGGGGCAAAGCTAGTAAAATACATAAAGAAATTAATTAATTAATTAACACACGCAGACAAAATGATTACTTTCACCATAACTTTTGTTGGCAAAGATAATATATATATATATATATATATGTTAAAACAGTAGAAGAAATAAAGTAACGACTGGAAAGAAAAGACTTGAGACTCGTCCTCACGTCTCTTCTCTTGAAATAAAACCTCAGTTTGTGGACGACCCGGCGATGAATTGAGCTGCGAGGAGCAGGAAACGTCCACACACGTCCCTCCAGCTCCCGACGGATCAAACTCCCATTGTGCTGCCAGATAAATCAATATTTCCCTGTAATTATCGATTTCCAAGAGGCCTTGTGAGCCGCATCAGGCAGCGCCTCCTTCAAGTACGGCAATTATTGCATTACTGTAACCATGGAGATTTATTTGCTTTGGAAATATATTTATGGATGAGAGTGGGCGGAGAGTGTGTGTGTGTGTGTGTGTGTGTGCAGTGCCAGGGGCGAAGTTAATTAAATACCTTGCCAACACACACTCCTGTCGGCCTTGACCTCTGAGCCACAGACGTGGTTGCATGTGATTAAAACGGAGATAAAGCCGTTCAGTTCGCTGTAAACAAACACTTTCAACTGCGAAATCCAAATCATCTCCTCGCTGCCCAGAGGCTGAAAACGCTCATCTGATCCCTCAAACGCTCCTGCTTTTCCCACTTAGACGTGATCTGCACCTTTAACAATGGTCGTACTGCGCCATCTAGTGGCCGCAGCGTGCAAGGGTTTTATTAGTGTGTGTGTGTGTGCACTTTATGTCTTCCATTCGTTTTGTCGGACCAGTAAAATAAAGACAAACTTGAATAAAGACCAGGCCAAAGGTCTCGATCACATCCTGCTAAAGTCTGCATGCATTTAAATTCCTTTCCATAAAAGTGAAAAAAAAGGAAATAAATGATAAATATTTGAGCTGCAGCAGCAGAGAACGACCTGTAGGTTCTACCTGCTTGAGTTTTCTCCCTTCAACACGTTCTTAACGTTAATTAATCAACCTGAACGCTCCTTGAAGGGAAGACCTGTCGTACTCTGACCTGCCACCAGATGGCAGCAGAGCAAAGGAAATAGATGTTTGAAGAGAAACTCAGCTGAAATTGATGAGTGTGTGTGTGTGTGTGTGTGTGTGTGTGTGTGTGTGTGTGTGTGTGTGTGTGTGTGTGTGTGTGTGTGTGTGTGTGTGTGTGTAAGAAGAAAGAATAAACAATAATCTGGAGCAGATCCTGATGTGCAAAAGAGAATGAGAGAGAAAAAAAACCCTTAAAGAGCTTGTGATGTCTTGTGTGAGTTTCCAGTTGCACACACACACACACACACACACACACACACACACACACACACACACACACACACACACTATAAAGAGGTGTTAATCTGCTTCATCTCCCCGGTTCTTTGTGACGGAGGAAATGGACCTTCTGTCCACTGGCTGCTCGTCACCCGGGTCTTTTGTCCGCCGTGGACGTGAGGGTCTGTCCCCCACAGCCTCCACCCCAGCCTCCACCACAGCCTCCACCCCAGCCTCCACCCCAGCCTCCACCACTGCCTCCACCACTGCCTCCACCCCAGCCTCCACCACTGCCTCCACCACAGCCTCCACCCCAGCCTCCACCACTGCCTCCACCACAGCCTCCACCACAGCCTCCACCCCAGCCTCCACAGGTATAACAATAAAGCTAATAAAGCTCACCATGACATCATTCTACAGCCGACACACGGAGGGGGCGGGGCTTAACGCTTCAGCACCACGGAGAGCGACTGTCATTCTGAAGTCCATCAAACGGACATGAAGTATCAGAACCAGGAGCAGAACAGAACCAGGAGAACAACAGAACCAGGTGCAGAACAGAACCAGGAGCAGAACAGAACCAGGAGAACAACAGAACCAGGTGCAGAACAGAACCAGGAGCAGAACAGAACCAGGAGAACAACAGAACCAGGTGCAGAACAGAACCAGGAGCAGAACAGAAACAGGAGCAGAACAGAACCAGGAGAACAACAGAACCAGGAGAACAACAGAACCAGGAGCAGAACAGAACCAGGAGCAGAACAGAACCAGGAGAACAACAGAACCAGGAGAACAACAGAACCAGGAGCAGAACAGAACCAGGAGCAGAACAGAAACAGGAGCAGAACAGAACCAGGAGAACAACAGAACCAGGAGAACAACAGAACCAGGAGAAGAACAGAACCAGGAGGCTCCTGGTGAGAGAACCAGAACCAGTCAGAGCAGTTCAGCACCACGGACAGCGACACGTCAGTTAACCTGTTTAACTAGTGAACCACTGACCTGCTGGTCGTCATAGTTACAAGGTTTAGTCCAACTGGACCAGCAGCACATGGTCGCCAACAAATACTTTCTATATGAAGTACTACAGACCTACTCTCCTCTATATGAAGTACTACAGACCAACTCTCCTCTATATGAACTACTACAGACCTACTCCTCTCTATATGAAGTACTACAGACCTACTCTCCTCTATATGAAGTACTACAGACCAACTCTCCTCTATATGAAGTACTACAGACCAACTCTCCTCTATATGAAGTACTACAGACCAACTCTCCTCTATATGAAGTACTACAGACCAACTCTCCTCTATATGATGTACTACAGACCAACTCTCCTCTATATGAAGTACTACAGACCTACTCTCCTCTATATGAAGTACTACAGACCTACTCTCCTCTATATGAAGTACTACAGACCTACTCTCCTCTATATGATGTACTACAGACCTACTCTCCTCTATATGATGTACTACAGACCTACTCTCCTCTATATGATGTACTACAGACCTACTCTCCTCTATATGATGTACTACAGACCTACTCTCCTCTATATGATGTACTACAGACCTACTCTCCTCTATATGATGTACTACAGACCTACTCTCCTCTATATGATGTACTACAGACCTACTCTCCTCTATATGATGTACTACAGACCTACTCCCCTCTATATGATGTACTACAGACCTACTCCTCTCTATATGATGTACTACAGACCTACTCCTCTCTATATGATGTACAACAGACCTACTCCTCTCTATATGATGTACAACAGACCTACTCCTCTCTATATGATGTACAACAGACCTACTCCTCTCTATATGAAGTACAACAGACCTACTCCTCTCTATATGAAGTACAACAGACCTACTCCTCTCTATATGAAGTACAACAGACCTACTCCTCTCTATATGAAGCACTACAGACCTACTCACCACTATATGAAGCACTACAGACCTACTCCTCTCTATATGAAGTACTACAGACCTACTCTCCTCTATATGAAGTACTACAGACCTACTCTCCTCTATATGAAGTACTACAGACCTACTCACCTCTATATGAAGTACTACAGACCTACTCTCCTCTATATGAAGTACTACAGACCTACTCACCACTATATGAAGTACTACAGACCTACTCACCACTATATGATGTACTACAGACCTACTCTCCTCTATATGATGTACTACAGACCTACTCTCCTCTATATGAAGTACTACAGACCTACTCTCCTCTATATGAAGTACTACAGACCTACTCTCCTCTATATGAAGTACTACAGACCTACTCTCCTCTATATGATGTACTACAGACCTACTCTCCTCTATATGAAGTACTACAGACCTACTCTCCTCTATATGAAGTACTACAGACCTACTCACCACTATATGAAGTACTACAGACCTACTCACCACTATATGAAGTACAACAGACCTACTCACCACTATATGAAGTACTACAGACCTACTCACCACTATATGATGTACTACAGACCTACTCACCACTATATGAAGTACTACAGACCTATTCTCCTCTATATGAAGTACTACAGACCTACTCACCACTATATGAAGTACTACAGACCTACTCACCACTATATGAAGTACTACAGACCTACTCACCACTATATGAAGTACTACAGGTAAATAAAAAAGGAGTTTGAATAAAGGCAGCGTCATAAGCCGACAGGCTGGTTTGAACTGTAAAGACCCACTCAGGGAATAAGTAACGTGATTAAACTGCAGTTTTCAGCAGAAATAGAGCAGTGGGTCAGAGCGGAGGTGTCAGAGAGGAAACGCTCGGCTGTTAATGCTGAAGCATTCGCATCCCCGTCATTAGCAGCTCCGCTTCACTGCAGACGTGACGCCTGCCGGAACTTTATTGTAATTATTTGGCTTCGTCTGGACAAAGAAGCTCCAGATAAACAGAACAAAGCTCTGGTTTGGAACCGCGGTTCTGTTCCTTCATCGTTCAAGCTGAAGACACAGGATTCTGCTGGCTCAGCACTTTCTAGACGCTTGTGAATAATAGTGAAAGTTCACCGGAGAACATGTGACAGGTGAAGCAGGTAAAGAGGCTGTTTTTAATGTCAATGGCTGAAAAATAAACTGATCTATTCCTCGTCCTCCTCCAGTGAATCTCTTCTGGATGACAACCGGTTCAATTATTGACAATATAATGATTCACATCAACGCAACTCCACAAGTTTTCACCCTAAAAATCAATAAGTCCCATTAGAGATGCAGCTGGAGACGCCACATTGAGACAATTCTCCCACTAAAACAGCTGTGAGGTGATTCGTTTCAGTAAAAGCACCTCCAGGTCAGAGATGCTCACCTCCAGTTCCAGCAGAACACGTGAAACACCTTCCCCCCGCCGCCACACTGAACCCCGTCTGGATCCACAGAGAAACTCACTGCCGCCACCGGGTTTCATTCTGGAGCGAAGGAAACGTAAGGTCAGACGTCAGAGAGGAGAATCAATGAGGAGCAGGAAGGAACACATCATATCAACCACAACAAACATCAATAAATAACAAGACGAGGTCAGGAGGAGATCAGCTGCAGGGGGTTTCCTTACTTTTCTGTTTAAATGATCTCCTTTCTGTTTGTGCACACACACACACACACACACACACACACACACACACACACACACACACACACACACACACACACACACACACACACACACACACACACACACACACACACACACACACACACACACACACACACACACACACACACACACACACACACACACCTCGTCAGCTGAGCCGTAGAAAATCATCCAATTTCACATTTTTTTCTAAAAAACATTTGCTTGAGTAATCCTGTATAAATACTCTTCACCACTAGAGGGCAGCACAGAACTTTGCCGGTGAAATGTAAAGTGACAGACGTCAGTGTGGTTCATCTCCACCTCCTGCTACCATCTTGTATCAAAGTACTGTGTCAGTGACAGTGATGGAGAAGTTTTTGAAAACCAGGATCTCAGCTCTTCATCCATCAGGTCCAGGTTTCACACTGAGGGAGGCACTATTAAAAAAAAGGACTTTGTTTCTGGATTTACTGGATTCCTGTTGATGAAGTATTGATGAGAAAGACTTTATATTGTTAATAGAGGCTGCAGAGTTTAACATTTTAACATTTTCGGGTGGAGGTGTGACTCCAGATTTGCCTCGAGAAGAAAAAAGTGTCTTGGCTCAAAAAAGGTTGAAAAACACTGGTTTAAAGCACAACATGCCAATAATTGATGCTGCAGATTCTCACTGTTTATCAGGTTGGTGGCCTCCGACGGGTGACGGTGTTCAGTGTGTGTGTGTGTGTGTGTCGTGGCCTGGCTGTTCGCCGGGAGGGAATTAAAAAAAAAAAGGTGCACAAACATGCGTGAGCTGCAGGAGCTGTTGTTCTAACGGAGCGTCCAGCAGTCAGGATCCCAGCAGGGGGCGACGCTGTGCAGCGGGAAGGAGGGGAAATTAATAATAAAAAAATCAAGTTCAGAAAAAACACATTTTGGACACAAACGGTTGAAAAGCCAGTTAAAAAGTTAAAAAGCGGCTCGGCGGAGAATTGACATGCGCATATTTGTTTGAAGCCTCTGAATTTTAGTTGCGACACTGGAAAGTGAAGCAGGAGTGCCGGGGGCCTCATGGGGGGGGGGGGGGCGTTTCCATGACAACAGCAGGTGAGGGCGGCGGGCAGCCTGGGTGGGAGGACGCCTGGGAGCCGCTGCAGGCCCAGACAATAATACACCTTGTTACTTGTAGTTTCTCTCACCTGGGAGTCACCAGGTGATCTGGGGGGGTTGGGGCCTCCCGCTCCCCAGGCTGCCTCCTCGCACGGTTATTACTGTTACAAATAATCCCACGGTGGCGCCTCGTCCAAACTGTGGCAAGAATAAAGAGAGGATATTAATTTGATGGTTTATGGAGGCTTGTTGTTGTTTGAGCGTTTGCAGGGAAACGTGTGTGTGTGCCCCCCCCCCCCGTCCCCCCTAACCCCCCCGGACGGCCTCTGTGTGGCTTGCTTATTCTACTGCAATGTGTTTACGCCTCTCCACGGTGTCCCTGTGGCCTCATGCTGTTACGTCTCCAAGGGGCAGAACCGGAGTGTGAGAGCGACTGATAGCAAACGGAGCTGCAGCCGCCGCATGGCGGCTCCGCGCTGCGCTGCTGCTTCACAAGGAAAATAAAAGCATCATAATGGAGATCAGTGTTTGTCTCTGCAGGGAGAACTGGATCCATTTCAGCTATAAATGGATCATGCAACGTCACAATTAAAGTATAGAGGAAGATTTAGAATATGACAGAGAATAGACGTTCATAAACAATTAAATATTCTTCACAATATGTGCATTTTCAGTTAATTCAAGGAGTTAACCACAGGGAGGAGGTGCAAACTCTTTCAAATGTTCATTCCCCCACATATTTCCAGGAGGGTTCATCCACAGCAGCAGAAGTGTGTCCCTGCTGCGACGCCACATCTTTATTTACTGCTTCATTTCTGGTGAAATCGCACGCCATTGTCCGACTCCATCAAAGAGCCAGCGGAACAAAGCCGGCTTGGTAAACACACGTTACCCGCCGAGCTAATTTGATTCAGATGAGGAGATTTATGCGCCGGGCCGAGGACACTCGGGAGGTTGGGGGGGGGGGGGGGTTTTGGGGAAGGGTGGAATCGTCAATTATTTTGCAACAGATGGGTCTCAGAGTGCAATTGAATTTGATTACCGCCTCAATGGAATACATGAAGAAGAAAAGAGGCTAATTTAAACAGAAAGTTATGAGAAGGCCATTTCAATTACTCCCCAAACTAAACCTCCCAGCCTCGCCTCCATTCCCTCTTTCTTCCTCTATAATGACGTGAATCAACGCCGCTTGGTGAAACGGCGCCGCCGTCATTGTTAATTGATCGCCACTCTTCACACTCTACAACTTTGTTGTCCGTCCCTCCAGTCGGTTCAGACGATGGCAGGCCGAGCGCCTCAGACGCTGACAGATGCGGCGTGCAGCGCGTTACTACAGGAAGTCGTCCCAGAGAGCCGCGGCGTGACGAGCTGTCAGCCGCTAACGGCGTCTCTTTGCTCCGCCGCTGACTGACAGATTCATTTTTAGCCGCTCTCCTCTCAGGTTGGCGAGTTCGCCCCGATAAAGGCCCTTTCATCTCCTCTGAACCACTGCGCCTGGATAATCCTTCATTTTGAGACCGAGCTGCTTCGTTTGTGTCCGTGTGGCGAAGACACGAACGGAAAGGGACAAATAACAGGTTTATAAATGGTACAGGTTGGTTTGCAGGTGGATTTTGACTATATGGTGAATTTAAAGAGTTTATAGACATAGAGGACTGTTTAAAACACCTTGATTTGATTAAAACAGTCCCAGTGTCCGTTCCCGTCTTCTTATCAAACATCTAAGTTCTGATTTCGTTCAGATGTATTTGAAGTCATTTAAATGCTTCATATTATGCAAAATCCACTTTCTAAAGGTTTTCCAACAGTAGTAGTCGTCCCCATACCTGGAACGACGCAGTTAAAGAGTTTAGTTAAAAGAATCAGAATTAAACGGTGTAACTGAGGAGTGTCAAAACTCATTTTACTTCAGGAGCCTCAAACACTCCAGTTTCATCTCGGCGAGCTGAATCTGTACATTAGTGCTATAATAACCTTTAAATTTGAACTTTTTCTTTGTAGTTATACAAAGAATTACTGCAGAAAACGATGGAAATCTCAACTTGAAGTCAGTTTTAATGAAGCCTTCTGGTGCAAAATACAGTGAAATGTCCAATAATCCCCTATGGCTGTTGCATTATGGGTATTAGGACAGGTTAGCTGTCAGTCTGGTTTGTTTTCATGGCAGTGACACCGATACGTCAACTACAGACTCACTGTTGTGTCTACAGACATCTATTCATTTTTTTAAAAATTCGAACTGTTTACTTTTAGCTTGATCCACAACTAAATGCTAAAGATGCACATGGTGGAATCGGCCTAGGGATGTTTTTGCCGTGAGCATAATTGGAGGTTAAATCCCAAATAAATCGTCCAGAAGAGAAACCAATGAAGGCTGATTTCAGTACAAATATCTGCCTCATAAAGAAAGAATGAAAGATTTTCTACTGCAGAGCAAATATGATCATTACTGGCAAATATCCAGGAAACAGAGTCCTTCCAGTTTAACCGTCTGAAACTGAACTGAGTTGAACGTGAAGCACCAGTTTCAAATAACCTGCGACGCCGTCACTCACATCCGACCCCCGACGCCCCGACTGACGGTTTCCGTGGCGACGAAGGGCGACGGTACCCGTAGACCCACGAGCTCCTGGTCGGACCGCCGGTCACCTCAGTTTTCCTGATGGAGGAAGACGCCTCAGGAAGAAGCAGCCAATCACCTCACACCACCCCCACCACCTCCATCAACTTCATTTCCTCCGCCGTGCCTCACGATCATGAGACTGCTGGCCTAGTTTGCGGCTTTGAACGGGGCGTTTTCTTTCCCTCTTTCTTCTCATTCCAATCATTTCCTGCTCGTATTTGTTTTCTGGGTCTGGATCCTCTGGAGGTGGGAGACGACGATGTCACAGAGGAAGGGAAGCGACGGTCCGCCTGCTGTTTATGCAAGACTTTGGTAATTGTTGTCGTCACTGGCTGTGCCCCCCGCCCCCCCCCCCCCCCCCCATGCTGACCCATATAGGTGCTTTGAATTGCTGGCAGGCCCGACAGGATTATCTGGGCCCCCTTCCCAGCAAGACCATTGGGATGTGCGGCGGCGTGCATGAGACGTATCTAAAAATGTAAGCTTGCTGTCAGCCTGTGTATGCGCGGCGTGCGAATGCAGCGCCGCCGCAGCCTCTGACAGCTCTTTGGATGGCGTTGAAAGAGATGTAAGGTTTAGTCTCAGGTGGTTCCCTTCTTCAGGCTGCCATTGAAGGAGCAGCGAGGAGGATACGGAGGATTTTTGAATTTTCGAATTTGTGATTTGTGAATCGCTCTTGGGAGGTTAGAATCCTGTTCTATTAATATTCTGCATGTTGAAATCAAAAGCCGTTTTCAAAGGCTTGCAACCATTTTAAATGTGTGTAACCCGACTTAACCAGGCCTCACCTCGCCTGGAAGCAGGGACAAGTCTCACTGCAGTAATGTAAAGAATTGCCACCTGGGTACCAGCGACTGCAGTGCTTCAAACAGCTTTAGATGTTTCCCTGCACACCTGATTCAGATGCACAGGCTCATCCTTCACGTTGCAGAAGCCTGGCAATGAGCAGCTGATGTAAATCAGGCGAGCGAGAGCAGGATGCGTCTTTCAGCACAGGAGCGTTTAACGGCAGCGTCTTCAACAATACCTGCAGGATTCAGGTGTGGTTGGTCCTCTTCCCCTGCTTCCACATTACTGCTCCGTCCGGTTACCCTTCATGTCACGTGTCCGGTTTAAAGTCAGAGGAAGCCTCTCCCACTTCCTGGACAGGGCACAGAGTCACTCACAAATCACTGACTGGAACTTCAGTCACCAACCGACACATACCTGATAAACCTCTGGAGAAAAGTCTCCTCTGACCTCGACGGATCCAGCGGGAGAAGTTGCACATGATAAAGTCTGTCAGTCGTGTGTTTGAAATGCAGCCACTGAGCTGGACGACCCACGACTGTGACGACTCGCACTCCTCCCGTATTAGTGACGAACGAATCGTTCAAAACCCGCGAGTCACTTTACTGAACGGTGACTCACGAGCAATCACGTTCATTAACTCGTTCACTGAGTCATTCTCGCTACAGCCTCCAGCCGCAGAGAGGAAAATATAAATGTCACTGTTCTGCAGCTATTCCAGGTCTAACTCCATTACTCCATTAGTGGCCCTGTGAGAAAAGCAGCTGTGATGCTAAAAGAGCTGCTAAAAACAGCTAGTAGCCTAGCCGCTAACGCTAGCTGCTAAGCACAGCAGCTCCCGGCTCCTGACAGTCACGTGAGGCTTTCTGCAGCTCGAGTCAGCTTGTAGGCGAAGTTCAGCACGAATGACCGCCTCACCTTGTTTCCGTCGTTGAGTTCACATGTAGAGTCACCGAGAAACTCGAAAGAGTCGTTCACTGAATCGTTCAGAAGCACTTCCGCTGTGTCGTTCACCACGTGAGCGGTGAGGCTCCGCCCCTTCCGCCCCTCCCTCACACAATAAACAATGTTAAAATACCACTGTAGCGTATTGTGTTACATTTAATATTGTCCCCTACAATTAGTTCTGCCCTATCAACGCCACATTATTTATTGATACTAAGAAAAAAAGACAATTAGAATGTTGGAAGGAAAATAAATGTAAAATAATATGTATATATTAATATATACTGTATATCTGCCATTCTGGATGCCAGGTATTTATTCAGTTTAGGCACTTATTTAATTTATTTTCTGATTCAAATTAACCTCAGAAACAACACACATAATCTAGAATAAGGAGACCAGGACCACTAAAAACTAATCTGTGGAAACAGTGCGCATGCGCAACTGAATCGAATGACTCAAATGACTCAGGCAACCGGTTCACTTGGACGAATGACCCAAAAACCCGTGAGTCCGTTCAAGGAGTCGGGTTTCTCATCACTCCTCCCATGTCTCCTTCCTCCTCATTACGTAATCCACACATTAATTAGTGGTGTGTCTCCCTCACTTCCTGTTGCACGACCCTTAAATGTGCTCCTCCTGCAATCTGGCCTATCGACTTGCAGGGCGCCAGAGCCGATTCTTTGAAGGCCGCCTTGGCTTCAGAGGCAAACCCACCCTCTGATGTGACGGCTGAAGGAAAGGGCCCCTGCCGACTGATAAAAAAAAAAAAAACTTAGAAAAACAACATTTGGGTAACACACACACTCACAGGGACGAAAAAAAATGAGGAATAATTTGGTTGTGAAAACAAGAGGCGGCACGGAACAATGACAATCTGGCTCCTTTGGTAATTTCCTGTCGGCGTTCATTCGTGTGATGTGGCCGTGACTGTTCTGCCGGGATCAATCAAACCTGTGAGCAGATGGCATCGCACTCCTCCGGCGGACTGGGGATTGTCTATGTTTTATTTTTTTTTTTTTGCACAAACGGTAATTGGCCCGCGATGTCACGGACCGGAGCATGCTAACAGCTCCTGCCACCGCCGCGGTGCAGCGACGAGTCTGCTTCCAACGGCTCGTAACGCTGTACCTGTGCTGCAGGCTCATTGCCTCGCCGCTGAAACTTGTGTTTAATGTTGCCGTAATTAATAAGCAATGAAGACGGAGCGATTCCGTTGGGGGGGGGGAAAACACATTTCAGCGAGCAGAGAAATGCAACATTAACTCGGACACCTTCATTTTTGTTCCAAGTCGTGTCTGCAACATCGACATAAGCAGCTCCGAGTAGGAAGCCCTGGCCTGCGGGCCTGCAGGAGAACAGTCACACATATCACAGTCAGGATCTGGACCTCGGTGCCGTGTTTGCTAACAGGATTTGCATTTAGGTGAAGAAAGCTTACATGGATAAATGGAACCGTGTGTGGGAGAGTCGGCAAGCTGTATGAAAGAGAAACACAGTAATTGCATGTGCACTCTGTGTGTGTGTGTGTGTGTGTGGCTGAGACGGCGAGCACTTCAAAGCTTTGATGTCGGAGCTCCTAAATGAGGGCCACCAGAGGTCCAGACTAATGGGACATCATGGGGAGATTAGAGGCCAAGTGTAGCGGGCTGACAACACAGCACCATGTATGTGTGTGTGTGTGTGACGGGGGAGCGGAAACATGAGTGTGTGTGTGTGTGTTAGAGTCCCCGCGTGTCTTCGTTCTGCAATTAAAAGTGAAAGTTTGGCTCCGAGTCTCAGACGGAGTCTGCGGGTAATTGCACGGGAAGACTTCAACGATTGTCGGAATGCCAACGCGCAGGCAATCTGTTGTTTCTTCGTGGGATAACGGTAAATAACAACATCTCGGCCGGCGCTGTTCGCAGTCTGGTATAAATCCTTTATTAAATAATCATAACAATAATTATAATAACAATCATAAAAAGAGCATTTCTGTACAAAGACCCCTTTAAAACAACAACAACAGCAGTCCCAGCAGTGCGAGACGGGGGGAGGGGGGGGGGAGGGAGGGAGGGAGGGAGGGAGGGAGGGGGGGGGATCCCGTCCTCTTGTGTTTGTTCGGTCCTCCCGGACAGAAGGGGGCGCCGCGGCGGCGGCATCAAATTACTGTATTCCCATTTCGGCTCCAAAGGCAAAGCTGGATCCCCGAGGCTCCAAGGCACTTTGAAGAGAGTCAGTGGGGTCCAGAGATGTGGGCCTCCGAGGGGAGGGGCGGCGAGCGTGTCAATGGGGGGGGGGGACGTGGAGTGCATACGTGTGGTGCATTCATGCCGTTTTTAGGGACTTCGGGGTCTCAATTTCTAGAACGCCTCTCAGCAGAGGCCAGCCTTCCCGTCGTTTGTCGATCTTCAGCGTGTCCTCGTGTTCTGTACATACTTCTGTATATACAAGTGACGTGTGTGTGGATGCTCGTGTGCACGGGAGGGAACTGGTGGACGCCTCGTCCTCTCGCCAGTCCAGTCTGACCACGAAACACGGGGACTCTTCGGAATCCCTCCCGGAAAAACCCCCCCAAAAAAACAAAAACGCTCGTCTTGTCTGTGCGAGAATCACGGTAGAAATGAAGAAATAAAACAGAATAAATCACAAGTCAGGCCGAAAGTAGCCCGTGTGTTGATTGGGGGGTGGTGTGATGAGGGAGGGGGGGAGGAGGGGAGGAGGGGGAGGAGGGGTAGGTCCTTTAAATCATGGCTTTTTGAGGTCCACATTGTAAAAGAGAGAGCTGCAGTCCTCCTCTCTTGTCTCGGTGTCGCCTCAACGTTCCTTTTTCAACATTTCCACCGACAGTTTAAGGCTTGTTGTGGATGAAGACGAGCCGTTTCTGCTTTAATCCCGTTTCAGGGGGAAGTTTTCTTTTTCTTTTTTCTTTCTCTGGTGTTGTGGACTGGAGCACAGCGCCCCCCGCAGGGCGGCGGGGGGGGTTTAGTGCTCCGTCAGTCAGTCTCTCTTTGTTTCTCTTCCTCCAGTGGTTCAGTCTCTGCCCTCACCAGCAATCCATAGGTTGCACCGACCAGCAATCCTTGACCTTTCTCCATTAACCACAATGTAAACATGACCTTCTGCTGGACAGGAACCAGCAACAACTAAATCTAACAATAACTTCTCTCTGCCATTAAAACAATGTGCTAAAATACCCATTCCCACCCCCCCAGACTCGAAACACAGAGACTTTCTTCGCCTTATTTTTTTTCAAACTTATCTTCCGCCACAGGCCAGAACGGAAACACTGAACAGAAAGAGAGTGATTGAGCAGAAAGACAAAACTCAGGGGACGTCAGTGACTAAAATACCACAGACTGTCAGGAACTAAGAGGATAACTGAGGCTGATAGGCAGCAGAGTCTACGCTGGAACAAAGGAGCCGGCGGGCCACACAGAGGAGGCCACTGTGTTCACATGTGATAAAAAAAAAACAAAACAACAACTAAACAAAGAAAAAAAAAGAGTCTTTCTAAGCACGTTCCTATCCTACCGCCGTTCCAACACAATGTGTCCTGGCGCTCTGGGTCGTTTACAGTATCCAGTTTCACAACTAGAGCTCGATGATGCATTTATAAACAGTTGTGTTGTGGTGGACCAGGGACCTGGAATTGATATGTGTAGATATTTGTTTTCTCTGAGGTCCAGCGTCCCCGTAAGAACAGTCCGTCTTGGCGAGACCCCGGCGTCTCGCCCGCTGGCCCTTCGACCACAACAACTCCCAACGCTGGCCCGCGCCACATGTTTCCAACAGAAACAGCTGGACTGTGGCTTTCTCACCGTCCTTGTGTCGTGGGATCCGCGCCACCAAGGAAGTATACTGACGCTAAAGTGAACTGGAGGAAATGACGAAAATAGTGAGAGTTTTTTTTTTTTTTTTTTTCACGAAAAAAATGGCTCAATCTCTCGCTTGGGGTTTCCATCGGGGGCGCCGGGCCTCACGCCTCGGTGCAGCAGCGCTGCTGGTTGAGCTTGACCTTGTGCTTGAGGCCGTCGTACAGCTCGAAGTTGTAGTTCTCCAGGGTGGTGGAGGAGCGAGACGACAGGCCGCTGTAGGAGCAGGTGCAGTAGAGGAGCAGGCCGGCGCACACCGCCCCCAGCAGCACGCCCAGCGAGCTCATCACGATGATGGTGACCAGGATGGGGTCCAGCGTGTACAGCCACGAGTTGTCCTTCTCCGAGACCCGCGTCACCGGGGGGTCCGAGGACGGCGACGCCGTGCTCCACTCGGGGAACTGCAGACCTGCGGGACGGAGGCGGGAAGTGAACCGGAGACCTCTACCGACGGCAGAACCGACGGGACCCGATTGAGCAAAACAGTCGTCAAACACAAAATCCTCGTTATTTTTTTAAAAAAGGCAATGATTGGGGGGATTTTGTTTAGCAGCATAGCGAGGTTTACCTCCACCCAGTGCGTCTCTGTCGCTGAAAAGTCGACCGTCTCCAAAGTCGGTGGGTCTCCTGACTGTTGACAGAAGCACAGAAAACACTGGCTTTAAAGCTTCAGTACGTACAGACGAAGTGGATGATATAAACTTTATTCCCTGTAAATCTCGGCTTCTTCTTCTCTTGCTAGACTGACGTCATGCTCCACACTGGATTGACCCAATAACCCACCTTGTGGAACAAACAGGTACTGCAAGACTATACTGTTGCCATATTGAGTTGAATACTTTGGATTATTTCTGATATTACAAACAAATTTCCAATTTCAGTATATTTGACACTGCCAACAATCATCAGTACACAAACATTTAGAAAGCCTGCAGCGATAAACAACCCTCCGGATATTCAGAATAGCTTTTTAATTCACTGCTGCTGATTGGGATCACTTGGAGACGTGACATCACACTGAAACACACAGTTAATAGTAGAAAAATATGACTTTATTAATAGAGAAAGGTCATTAAGATACATTCCTGTCAAACACACAGTCATCACGTAGGATGGTATAAGACTGCTCATTCTGTGTAAATAAAAATGCAAACACGTTTTCATCGAACAATCAACGTCACCCACCGTTACCACAGTCATCAACACGATTACACCGTCAAGTTTAAGAGTGGTGGATTAGCGGATTCACAGAGGAAACAATAATGAACTCATGGGAACAAATATCAGCGTTTAAGTCGCGGTTGTGGCGGCGGCGGCGCCGGAGAAAGTTGCGCCCCCGTCGCCGCCGCCGCTCGCCGTGGAGCTGAAGATTGAAATGTATGTGAGGGTCTGAACGGGAAGACTACAAGTGTGGTGGAACTCGCAATGGCTGCAGCACTTTAGCCGAGCCCAATGGCTCAAGTGTACTTACACTTTAGATGAGTTTTCTGTTTTACTTTGCGTGTGTGTGTGTGTGTGTGTGTGTGTGTGTGTGTGTGTGTGTGTGTGTGTGTGTGTGAGAGAGTGTGTTTGCGATGGCGGCTCTTGGCAGGCGTTCAGGAGTGGGAGTAGCTGCTTGGCAAGGCGCACGTCTCGATCTGGAGGTCTTCGACGGCCAATGGCATTATTAATACCGTTGCCAGGGCAACCGGAGTTGGCAGGCCGTTTGGGCGCCGGGGTTTGCGGCGGATCGCGGGGAGAAGTGCTCACCGCCGCCTTAATAAATGTTATCTGTCCATTAACTAATTACAACTATTAGAGGCTTGGAGCGTTAATGGTGTCGAGATGGATCAAGCAGGGTGTCCAATCCCTCCTTCCAAAGTTGATTTAAAAGCACATCGTGAGCTTGTGCCAAAGAACCCCCCCCTACCCTCCACCCCCTACCCTCCACCCCCCTACCCTCCACCCTCCACCCCCAGACTCACACACTCTTGAGAGAAAAGTGCAGCTACTAAATTATGACAACAAATGGAGGCTTTCTGCTGAGCTGTGTGCTCGTGGCTGATGGATCCCTGCAGCTGTGACGGACCGGGGGGGGGGGGGGGGGGGGGCTCAAGGCCCCGTTGAGCCAAAGACTGACGACCCCAATTTCGTTCAGTCGCTGAAGTGAGCCGGCGTCAAATTCCACCCACTTCTGCTCTGACCGATGACGGGGACTCGCTGCCAATTGGTCCATCTCCGTCACGTATTTGAGAACCTTTTAATTTGTGGTGAAATATCATTCCAGAGCCCAGATGTGTTGAATGTTTGCTGTGACTTATCTCACGTTAACGGCCACTGGCGGCATCTGATGGCACTGGGAGGAAAACCCATCAATCGCTGGTAGCCCTGCTCTGGTTTCCAGAACACCCTGGAGCCTTGTCAAGGCGGCGCATATACAGCACCACACTTGGCTTATGGCTTCCAGCTGTTGCACCGAGGGACTTCGCAGCATAAATCTCAGGAGGAGGAGTGATGGCGGACAGATGTGTCTATTTACAAGCCCAAAAGCAACAGGCGCATATTGAGGGTGAAAACAGGCCGAGGCCTGGCCGCGACTTTCATACGAAGAACAACGGGAGTGGGTGGTATGGAGCGGAGATGGGGGGGGCGGAGCCACGAGCTTTATTACAACAGAGAATCAAGATGAAACACTAAACACTGACGACGGCTGCATCCATCACTGACTGACGCCTTTATCAGGAGAAGACGAGACGTTCAATCAAACGGGCTGGTTATCTCCATTTTGTGATGCAGGACTTAAAGTATGATGGATTTGCATTCCTTTGTTTTTAAATGTGCACATGCTTTGTTGAATAAGGACAATGGGAACATTTTTTTTTCTCCTCTCCAGTTGCAACACCCTCCCTATTGGCACGACTCACATCTCGGCGAACCCGTGTTGTTCTTGCAGAGAGACCAGGAGCTTTGTGTTCTGGCGCTTGCCAGATCATTTCCAGAGCGAGCACACGGAATCCTCCCAGCCTAACAGTTTTCTCCTCTCTCGGCGCTGCTGGTGTCTCTGGGGTCTTGTTTTATCCTTGTGGTTTGGCAGCTCGACCCCCCCCCCCCCTCCCTCCTCCTCCAGCCCACACAGGTCTGTGTGCTTGTCCATGCTGGGGTCGTTCCAGGAGGACGAGGAGCCAGACGGCACTCAATGGTCCGAGTCAAGCTGCTCAGATAAATAACTTACTCAGACTTCAGTCCTTGTCGGGAGCAGCGTGGCGTGAAAATGTCAACAGCAAACTCCTTAACGGAACGGGGTTGGGGGGGGGGGGGGGGGGGCACCGACCGAGGCCACGTCCAGCAGAACCAGAGGGAGGGGCCGGCGTGAACTCCAGGAGGGAGGGAGGGAGGCAGGGGGGGGGTCGTCCAGCAGGTCCAGACTCACACTGTGTCCTCCTCCTCCGCCAAACACAAGCCGGCGTCTCTCTAGCAGAGGGTCCGGTGTCGGTCCCGGCTGTCCAGCCGCACCGTCAGGACTGGCTCCACCCCTGGGGCGGCCATACTGGACGACCAGTTCGAGTACTGGAAGCACTGCGAGGAGCTGTGGTAGGCCACCGACAGCTGGCTCTTCTTGGTGGCCAGGTGTTGCCGGCAGCAACAGAGGGCCCTGACCAAGATGGCCGCCGCCAGGAGAAGGAGGGCGCCCCCGGCGGCCATAATGTAATACCAGTGGATGGGCAAGGGAGGCACAGGAACGCCTCCCCCTGGTGGAGAGACACAGAATGATTGGCCGGCGGGAACAGAGAGGAGTGGCACTTGTTTATCTTCTACATTTGACTCTGTAATTCCAGTTTCTGAGCAGCAGGCGTGCACCTCGTACGAGCATGCACAAGCATGCCAGTTGCAAAAAAACAAATTTCAAATTCATCTCCAAGGCCAGAAAATGAAAAAATAAAAAAGAAGCATCCATTTGGGTTGCAGTTGGAGGACAAGTTTTCACACCAAGATCACCAAGAGATTTGGTTTGAAATTAGTCCAATCGAGGCTCCAATAAAATAAAATGCAATTAATTAAATTTTTTTCTCTCTCTCAAAGCTCCAATGAAATTACTTGGTGTGAAACAAACGCCAAAATAATTAGTTAAAAAAGCACTCACACACACTGAATCAAGGAGCTTCTCTTCCCGAACCGAAGCGTCTCGGAGCCATGCAAGAATCAGTCGGACACCACATGGGAATCCAATGTTCCAGCGCTCACACTGGATCCACATTTGTTATTTAGCTGGCTCAGGTTGGCACCTTTCTTTTTGAGTACATAATTTATCCTGGGCTTTTTTAAATTTTTTTTATTTTTCCTTTTTGTCGTGCATCATCCTCCCGGCCAGTCCTCTTCCTCCTCCAGCCAAGCGCCGTCTCCTTGGAGACTATCTCCACAGATCCTCTGCTCTGCAGCCCCTGGCTTCACCCCCCCCCCCCCCCCCCCCCCCCCACTCCCCCTCAGATTCTTGGTAAGAAGCGACTAACCATCTTCCAAGAAGCTTCTACTCTTAAATCCAAGTCCGCTACAACAAAAACCCCCCCGAGGACGTGGAGAACTGGAAAGATGGCGGCCGTGTGCAACGTTCCAGAGCGAAGCCGAGCTGAATACGTCCTGATTTTTGGACCGTGTCACGTAATTACGGGGGGAAATGGTGCGTGGTCCCGCTACTTCACACTGCACACGCTCATTAGACGGAGCCGGGTCGGCGAGGGGGGGGGGGCGAGAGACACCGGAGCTCCACGCCGCTCAGTCACTCTATCTGATTGCTCCTCGCTGGGGTATTAATGTGTGTGTTTGTCAAAGGTTAGACACTCTGCGTGTGTGTGCATGTGTGTGTGTGTGTGTGCAGGAGAGCACGGGAGTGGGAAAGCCGAGGAAATGCACACACATCACATTCGCAGTGAAACCACCAGCCTCTTATCTTATTGGACAACATTATGAGATGCCAAAACACTAACATCAATCTCCGCCGGTCCCCGCGGAGCCTCTAAATATTTTTCATGAGGCAGACAGTTATTTAAAACCCTCCAGGCTGCGTCATGCAGCCCAGAACCCACAATATGGAGCTTTTTCTTTCCACATATCGGAGATTTTGCCATTTCCGTGATTAATGTGGGCTGAAGTGATGTGCAGCAATAACTTACTGGGCTCATTTACATTCACTTGGTCTGTGCACATCTACATTTTAGATGTGATGCTTGCTTGTGCTCAACAACTAAAATAAAACCAATAAAAAAAACCCTGTTAATTTGCAGCCGTCACACAGCTCTGGCAGACGCAGCCTCTGTTGTCAGTGAAGGTGTTCTGGTTCGTCGCCGCCTTTGTGCCGCCAAGCAAAACAACCCAGGCCAGTGCAAAACCGACGGGCGGGAAGCAAGACCAGATGGAAAGATGGACGTCGGCGTGGAACTCACCTGGGTTCTCTGGAGAAAACGCAGCGATGGGTTCTGCGAGGACACGGGGGAAGCAGAGGGAGAGAGAGAGGAGGCGGTTAGATAACTTTAACCAGCAGCAAAAAGTCACACAAATGTCAGACAAATGTCGCGAGACGATCAAACTCCTCCCGAGGAAATCTGAGTTAATTCCTCAGATAGCTGGCGTGAATTATGGCATTTTGCCGGCCGCCGCTGCCGGAATGAGATTTCAAACGGGGCTGCAGTGTGTGAGGCGGGGGGGTTTGAGATCGGCGGCGAGGGCGGCGCCTCGGCAAAGTTCACACATTTCAAGTTGTTTATCTGGCGAGTCCAGTCGCACCGGAGCGGCGGCCGGGTTCTTTTGGCTCGCTGTGACTGCACAGAGCAGAACCTTCCGCTTTTGATTGCCTGGAATGCAAACACAAAGACCTGGAGTGTGTGTGTGTGTGTGTGTGTGTGTGTGTGTGTGTGTGTGTGTGTGGGGGGGGTATGAGGTAAGCCGACATGGGAGCTGCCGTCTCTCGGCGGGGGAAACACCACGTACTGTGGAAAACTCTACTGTGGAGGGTGATAAGCGCCGTCCCAGCATGCACTGGGAGTGGCGAAGGAGGAGGACGGAGGGGGGGACGGAGGGGGGACGGAGGGGAGGACGGAGGGGGGGACGGAGGGGGGACGGAGGAGAGGACGGAGGAGAGGACGGAGGAGAGGACGGAGGGGTAGAAGGAGGGGGATGGAGGGGAGGACAGAGGGGGGACGGAGGGGTAGAAGGAGGGGAGGATGGAGAGGGACGGAGGGGAGGACAGAGGGGGGACGGAGGGGTAGAAGGAGGGGAGGATGGAGGGGGCCAGAGAGGGGGACGGAGGGGGGGCGGAGGAGGGACAGAGGGGGAAGACGGAGGGTGGGACGGAGGGGAAGACGGAGTGGAGGACGGAGGGGAGGACGGAGGGGGACGGAGGGGGGGCGGAGGGGAAGACGGAGGGTGGGACGGAGTGGAGGACGGAGGGGAAGACAGAGGGTGGGACGGAAGGGAGGACGGAGGGGGACGGAGGGGAAGACGGAGGGTGGGACGGAGGGTGGGACGGAGGGGAGGACGGAGGGGAGGACGAGACTGGCTGTCATCTCTGCCTTCCAGGCTGCTGTGCTGCTACACACACACACACACACGCGCACGCACGCGGGCACGCACGCACGCACGCACGCACGCACGCACGCACGCACGCACGCACGCACGCACGCACGCACGCACGCACGCACGCACGCACGCACGCACGCACGCACGCACACACACACACACACACACACACACACACACACACACACACACACACACACACACACACACACACACACACACACACACACACACACACACACACACACACACACACACACACACACACACACACACACCGTCCCAGCAGCCCCTGCTCAGGCCAGATTAGCGCCGCCGCTCCAGAGCAACTTGCTGCTGAAACAGAAAGTCTGGTTTTTTGTTTTTTTTTGTTTTTTTTTCTTCCTCTGACGGCCGGGAAAATAAAAAAAAACAAAAACGTCTATTTACGAAAAAAACCCACGGCGAAGCGAGAGCAGGAGCGATGGAGGGAGGAAGAGACGAGCAGAAATCTAATGAAACATAGATTAGCATCGCCGGGGCCCACGGGGCGTTTATGGCCTACTTTCCCTATTCTTCTCTTCCTTTCTTTCTTTCTTTTTTTTGTGGAGGAGTAAACGCTGTCCCTCCCTCTCCTTCCTCCTTTCATCTCGGCATTCGGTGGAATCTTTGGAGGAGAGATCATCTCTGGATCTGGGATGGGAGGCGGAGGAGGAAGAGGCGGAGGAGGAAGAGGAAGGGGAAGGGGGGCTTCAGGACCTCACGGCTAAAAGAGGAGGAGGAGCCGGCAGATCGACGGAGGGCGAGGTGACGAGGTGACGGTGACACGAGGTCAAGAAGGTCGCGTGTGTTTTGCTTTTTCTCTTCAGCAGGTTGTAACTTACGTGTGCACTCTTTGAGGGGGGAGCTGGAGCTCATCTGGATGTTGTCGATCCAGATGTGTCCTCTGGTGCCGTGCACAAAGAATCCCTCCATCACAACCTAGAAAGTTCAGAAAGAGAGAGAGAGAGAGAGAGAGAGGAAGAGGGGAAACAGGATGAAGCAAAAGGGGGTGGAGGCGGATTGAGAATGAGGACAAGCAGAAGGAGGAGGAGAACCAAGATAAAAAGTTAATACGGAGCTGAAAGTTGCACTCGGCGTCGCAATCATCCTCCGTTCGTCTGCAAGCGTCTGACTTGTTCATGACAACGTTGAAAAGAAAGACAAAAGACAAAAGACGGTGGAGACGGACGTCCCTCCAGTTTCAACTGAAACGGGCCTGAGGATAAAACATCTGGGCTTTTTTTTTACTTTTTTCTTTCTTGTTTTTTTTTTTCCTTGAGAACAAAAAAAGGGGAAAAAACAATAGAGAATGAGGGAAAAAAGAAAAATGGTCGTTAGGGTCTTTTCTTTATTTTCTTTTTCCCCTTGTGTCAAAAAGCAAAACAAATAAAAGGGGAAAATAAGGAAAAAAGAAAAGAAAAAAAGAGAAAAAGAGGAAAAAATAAGAAAAAGAGGAAAAAAACTAAATGAAACAAAGAGAATAAAGAAAAAATGGCAAAAAAGAAGATAGTTGGGGTCTTTTCTTTATTTTTTCTTTATCTTTTGTTCCCTTGCATCAAAAAGAAAAACAAATTAAAAGAAAAGAAAAAAGGAAAAATGATAAGAAAAAGAAAGAAAAAGAAGAAAAAGAAAAAAAATAAAGAAAAAAGGGGGGTAAAGAAGATATTTGGGGTCTTTTCTTTATTTTTTCTTTACCTTTTGTTCCCTTGCATCAAAAAGCGAATTAAAATACAAATTCAAAGAAAAGAAAAAAGGACAAGAAAAAGAAAAAGAAAGAGAAAAATAAGAAAAAAGAACAATAGGGTCTTTACTTTATTTCTTACCTTGCATCAAAAAGCAAAAAAAAGGAAAAGATAACAAGAATAGAAAAAGTCTAAAAAGGAAAAATGGTCTTTCCTTTCTTTTTACTTTTTATTCTTTTGTTTCCTCTTTTCTTTTTCCCCGTTGCACAAAAGAAGAAGCAAAGCAAAGCAAAGCAAAGCAAGGCAAAGCAAGGCAAAGCAGTGTGTTCCGTCTCGCCCACCTGGAAGTCTTTGGGGGAGCGGGGCAGGATGGTGCGTCCCTCCTTCCACACGGGGCCCTGGTCGTCCTTCAGCGTCCACAGCAGCGTCTCCTGGTTGTGTGCGTCCCGCAGCAGCACCCTGAGGTGTCCCTGGGCGTCGCCCCACAGCTGGTAGGAGAAGGTGAGGCAGAGCGGCCCCGTGTCGGCCGCCACCGCCGGGCTGAGCAGCCGGGCCTGCTGCCGCTCCGTCTTCAGCGCCGGCGTCCAGGTACAGGTAGCTGTTGAGCTCTGCGGACCGGGGAGACACAGCGAGTCCTTCACCCCGGGGCTTTTCTCAACATGCAGACGGCAAATAGTGGAAGAACTGGCGCTTATGAGCCGGCATTTTTTAGTTTTTACATAAAATCTGTCACTTCTAACAGAGAAAATCGCATTTATTTATGTATCTATTGGGAAATGTATAAAAAATTCACAATAGTAATATTATTGCACAATATAGTAATGATTTATTCCAGGTAGATGCGCTCCTGTTAGGTGACTTTTGAAAAACAAGCCATAAAATTTGAAGAAAATAGCAGAAATCTTCTCTTGGTGAAAAGCAAAACACTGGATTTGCATACAAACAATCAGAAATCAAACGTGTGTTTCCACCAACAAAGAGCAGGTCGGGGTTGACTTGACCTTGAGTTTGGTGGCGACTGCAGTCAAAAGCAAGTGAAAGAAAGATTTAATGGGTTTTCATTTGGGCCCCGGGGGCAATAAAAAGTGGGGAATTAGAAAGTGCAGTGCAGACGTCACACACACACACACACACACACACAGCGAGTCACACAATTATCAGCATTAATCATGATGGCTGGCACACTCACACACACTCTGTCTCCATGTACACACACAGAATGTCTTTTCACACAGTCAGACACTTCCAGCATGACTCCACCGACACACAAAACAATATTCACACCAAACAATGGGGGGCATGACAAATATAAACACGGAGAAGAATACATGCAGTGAAGGCAGGACTCCGCCAGGGCCCTCGGGGCCGATTCCTCTTCATTCCCTTCCAGGTAAACGAGTTTAAACAACGGAAAAGTCCTACAAACTGCTCGCCACTCCATTTGTTTACACCAGAGGATGTTTGGTTTGCAAATTGGATGCAGACGTGGATTCTATTGTGAGCGAATGAGGCTGGTGGGCCGCTGCCTGTATTTGTGGAGGGGTGTGTGTGTGTGTGTGTGTGTGTGTGGTGTGTGTGTGTGTGTGTGTGTGTGTGTGTGTGTGTGAGAGTGACTCAATGAGGCGTCTGGTGGAGAATTTCTTAAGTGGGCCCGGTGGGAAAATGTCCAGTATCAACAATCTGCAGATTAAATCACCTGCTTCCATCATGAACAACTGTGTGTGTGTATGTGTGTGTGTGTGTGTGTGTGTGTGTGTGTGTGTGTGTGTGTGTGTGTGTGTGTGTGTGTGTGTGTGTGACTACGTGCTTTGTGTTTTACAGGCTGAGAATCAGTGAGACCATCAGCGTTTGTCTGTTTCAGCAGCCAGTGTGTGTTTACAGCGTCTGAGCTCCGGTTATTGACTGGACTGATAACCTTTTGCTGTGTGTGTGTGTGTGTGTGTGTGTGTGGTGTGTGTGTGTGTGTGTGTGTGTGTGTGTGTGTGTGTGTGTGTGTGCAGATCACACTCGCTGTGTCTGAAGGGACAAGTCTTCCTCGGGTCTGACAGCTCCCCTCTGCCCTCCATACGCCTGTGTGACACTTCAGACAGTGTGTGTGACAGTGTGTCCCTTGGGCCCTGTGCAGCTCTCAAACAAGTGTGTGTGTGTGTGTGTGTGTGTGTGTGTGTGTGTGTGTGTGTGTGTGTGTGTGTGTGTGTGTGTGTGTGCTCTCCCTTGCTGCATGAGACAGTTGTTGAACAAAGTGTGCACCATGAACCATATTTGATGCTGTAGAAGCGCCACAGGCTCTGCCCAACACACACACACACACACACACACACACACACACACACACACACACACACACACACACTTCTGTCTTGTGTTCACTTGTTCACCTTCTCCACACAGCAGAGTTTTATTAATCTATTCCACAGTGGAATCTCAGTCTCCTCGTCGTGGTGTTTTCATTATCCAGACATGAATCCGTCTCTTGTCCTGCTTTCTACATTTCTATCCTGTGAGGACCGGGGAAGAACCACAATCACCCTGGAGAACATGCAGACCGACGCACAAAGGCCCCCCACTGTGAGGCTCGCATGTAAAGTGTCTAGTTGGGAGGAATTTAACCTTTATGTGACTATATGTGATTAAATTGTTGATGTTTTCAAAGGCAAACGATTGAAATGACTCCAAACTTGCCAATAAGACAATTTTGACTAAATGTTTTTGGTGCAAAAAACCATTGCATTCTGGGTGTTTTTGCACACAATGATGTTTTCTTTGAAATTTGAACGAGCCATATCAAGGCCAACAACCTGGGAGTTTTGCGTCGACGCGGAGGTCCATGTGGCGAGGAGTCTGAGGAGGAAGGAATCCTTGCAGGGGATTAAACGGTGATGTGATAGTGGTGAAATAATGATCCTGCACTGGCTGGGATTTCTGACCTTTGACACGGAGCAGGAAAACAAA